>NW_027494076.1:0-328262 GCF_021521415.1 Bidens hawaiensis
ATATATATGTAGACTATCGACTAACTTGAATCGACATAAATGATCGGAAATTCATTTATGTAAAAGTATCTAACCCACCAATATATTTCTAGAATAGTAGCCCATGTTAGACAATGGTTGAAAACATGTAAACAACTATAAAATTTCATAACTAACATTTTAACCAACACAAATAGTTAACATAAGTTTGTAACCAAAATATTAATCATTAACTTGTGTACATAAGAATTTAATACTTACACAAACTTATTATACACCTAAATTAGGAAACCAAACGAAGACATGAACATGTTATAATCATATTAGCCCACCATCAACTTCTTCGACATTTCACAAAAAAGAAAAGTCATTTTGCTTCACAATCTAAAAAACAAAATAAACCATATCAGCCTGATTAAATATACAATTAAAGTCTTAAGGTAATATGTGTTTCATTTCAACATTAATAAATAATTAAAGGAATATTTTATTATAGATTATTTTGTAATTATTTTTTTTTATTTCGATTCAGAGACTTTTTAGTTAAATATATTATGTTAAATCGAAGCAACAAAGTTTTATTATACTAATTTCACTAATTTAGTATAATTAAATAATATATAGATAATTAAAATTAAACCGGTTAATTTAATTTTATTACATAGAGGTCATTCCCTAATTAAAATTTAACTAAAGTGATTGCAATCTGCAGTAAATTATGTTTCAAACTCTTTAACATCATTACTTTATTTAAAATCATTTTCATTATATAATTATTTTTTCAATTGTATACATTAATCTTGACATTTATGCGTAATTAAAAATTGGTTAAATATAAAAGATGGAAAGTTTGATGACATTGGATACTATTAAGAACTACAAAAGATTGTTGCAAAAGTCGTCAATTTTGGTTTTGTAAAAACAAAAATAAATAAAAGTAAATATTATTATAAAATTTTTTCCATTTTTCTTGAAAATTCAATTACTAAACAATATACTATTAATTTTTTTAATTATCACGAAATTATTGTCAACACTTTAGCATCATTACCTTATTTAACAATAAATTCATTAGATAATTCTTTTTTCAATTTTATACATTAATCTTGACATTTATGCCTAATTAAAAATTAGTCATATATAAAAGATGGAAAGTTTTTATTTTCTATTTAGTTTGTCATGTTTTTTTTTAAATTTAACCGTATTTATTTATACGAATTGGTAATTCTTGACATTTATGCCTAATTAAAAATTGGTCAAATATAACAGATGTAAAGTTTATTGAGATCGAAAAATATTAAAACTAAAAAAGAGTTATCAAATTCGGTTCTTAAAAACAAAAATAAATTAATGTATAAATGATTGGATATATCAGTAAAATTAAAGATGATGAATATTCTAAAATAAATAAGCAATTATACTAAATATCTAAGATTTTTTAAATGTAAATTTGAAATAAGTAATACAACACATATTAAATTAGTTAAATAAATTACTGATTTTTTAATACAAAGCTTATTAACTTTCGAGTATAATCAAAAGCAAATTATTTAAAATTTTCAGCTACATTAAATTTGTCATTTATGCTAATTAAAATTTGGTCAAATATAAAATATGGAAAATTTGTTGAGGTTGAATACTACTAAAAACTACAAAAGATTGTTGCAATAGTAGTTAGCTTTGAATTTTACAAACAGAAATAAATAATTGTAAATATTATTATAAAAAAACTTTCCATTTTTTTGGAAGTTCAATAACTAATTGTTAAAACTTTCAAGATAAGATTCAAAAGTTTTAACACAGGAAATAAATATTGTTGTTCATATAAAAATGAATTAATTTACATGAATTGTCTAAGCTACATAAAATAAAAATGATAGAAAATTAACAACTAAAATACATTTGTAATGATCAAAACAAACATAATCGACCTAATATCCGTCAAATACTTTTTCCATGCAATTAGCTAATCTACCAAGTTGGATGACCATAAATTGAAATAACTAAAAATAATTAATGTTAGATACACTGAACTATTAAAAAATTAGTAAGAATTATCAATGGATGTAATCGGAATAATTATCATAATAATTTCGTTAATGAAGTAAATCAACAATATTTTCGCATATCTCAAAACCTTCAACATGTCTATTGAATCTTGGAAGTAGCAGGTGGAACTTTGGTGACCTAGTCCTACCATGGCTAGAGTTAGTCTCCAAATGGTCCTTAAACTGTAAATATGAATAGAGAGAGCTTTCAACATATAAAGTTAAAACTGTAAATATGAATTTCAAGAAATCTGACATCAATCAGGACACGCATTTGGTGACCAGGTCATACCATGGCTCGAGCTAGTCTCTGAATGGTCGTCAAACTTCATGATCTGACTTACTTAAGTAGCAGCAGGATGTGTGCAACATATAACATGAACTGCAAATAATACCAACAATTCAAATAATTAAGTTCCATTCAAGGTATACCAACAATAAGAACAAAAGAAATATATTTAAGTAGAACTGACAATACGAAAATTTTAACATGAATCATTCACCTAACCAGTTTTCATACATCTAATTCCCAAGCTAACCTGCCTGCATAACATCCAAAAGACCAAATAAGGACAACATAATTAAATTAATATGTGAATTTCACTTACAAACAATAACAAACGATAGAAATTTGAATACAAAGTCATAGTTATAAGTTATAACAACTTCAAAATAGTGAAAAGGATGATATAAATAAATGAATATGGAATACCGAATTTATAGAAATGATTGTTGAAATGGTTTTCGAAGTATAAGACGAGGTCAAATAAGTAGTGGAAATTTGAAATTTTAAAAATTGGACATTTAATACTTGAGGGTTTGACAATAGTTATTACTTATTACATGTTTTTATTTTTAGATAATTTAGATTTAAAGTAAATACATTTAGTAAGGATATGAATTAATTATGTTGTTAGTATTGGTCTAAATTTGAATATTAAAATTGAACATTCATTGTGTTAGTTTCGGTTTATGTTTGAAATGTAAATTTGAATATTAAAATTGTCGGTTTTAGCTAAATATTAGTTTATAGATCATTTAAATATCTTAGTATGTGAATTAATTGTGGGTTATTGATTAATTTAATTAATTTTTGAATTATTTAATTTTTAAGAAAATCATAGAAGTGATTGTTATATATGGAAACAATAGAGTTTGTTGAATAAAATTCAATTGTTTTAACATATATATATATATGATCTTTAAACTTAAACAATTATGGAAAATTTTAAGGTATAATATGCATATAATTATATTTTTAAATAAATGATCTTTTTAAACCTTTAATAAAACCTTTATCAAAATTTTAATAATAATATATATAGATACATATATATATATATATATATGTATATATGATTTTAACCAAGACTTGGAAACGAATTAGTTAGGATGTCGGTTTTATAAAAAATACAAATTAATTATAAGTTGTTAAGTATTTATAATATAATTCATTTGATTAATTATATTAATATATGGGTTTAAATGAATAAATATAACAAAAAACAAAAGAAAACGGGCTCGGGGGTGTTGGGTCTTATATTTTAGACCGACGCATCGAATTAATATGTGAGTGAAAAATATATTGTTTGGTCTCAACCAAGGGAGGATGGCTTGAAGACCAAGTCATGCTAGACTAGTATAAATAGATGTTTTTATTCATTTGTCTAGATGTTTGAGTGTATTGTGTATTGATTGAGATCTAGGGTTTTATCCCTATGAGAGAGTCTCCTCCCCCGGATGAGCTCTCCCGAGGTGGATGATATTTCTTGTGTATGTATGAATGTATGTATGAGTGGTTTATCTTTATGAGAATCATTCGACTAATGATATTATAATACCATTTCTAACTTGTTTGTGTTTCGATTACATATATGTGTTCATCCTACTTTATTGGTTATTGTTAATCGAATTAGGCTCTATCCCAATACATATCATCCGTCCAAATATCATTCAAGAGTGAATACATGTTGTAGATCAATCCTGAACCGAGTTCGTTTATCACTGTTTATGCACACACTTCCGCACCGGGGATCGATTCTATCAGTTGGTATCAGAGCGGGTTACTAAATCGTTCAGACTAACCGCTGAATTTGATTCAATTTGCTCTTGAATCCGCCTATGGACGTTAAACTTGAAGTTTTTGTGAGTTTTTTGAACGAATCTGGATGAAAACTGATTATTCGAAGATGATTTCTGTGAATTGATGTTTGGGTTGATGATTAGTTCGGAGATTCAACATCAGTTTCACGTTTATAAGTTCAAATTCGTCCAGATCTACAGTTTTTGTTTCGTTTTAGGTAGAACTCGTTTATATTTGATGTTCTAGATCTCAGTATTTGATGAAATTGGTTAATGATGGGTAATAGAATGTTGATTTCTAGATGATTTGAAGAGATTAACATGTTCAATATCGTGTAATGAATGCTTAATGTCAGATCTAGTATTTAGGGTTCTGATGTTCAAAATTGGGGAAATGGTCAAAATCGTGAAATTAGGGCTCAAAACTGACTTGTCATTGCCGATGGATTATTTACAAACACTGGCTCAGAAAAGATTTTAGTCATACACGAGTAGTTCTTTGATGTTAAGTCGCATACACAAGTAGTTGGCTGATTTGTGTTCGAACTTCTTTGCTGAATTAATACAAGGGTATTTTTGTACTTGCTGCTGATATGAAGTTAAAATATTTGTTAAACGAGTTGAAGCAGTTGCTGCTACATTTTATGCACAAGGGTAGCTTTGTCATTGCCGCTATACATCAGATTACTATTGACGACTATTAAACCCGGTTGCAAGCGTTTCAAAATAATTGCACACAAACAGTTGGTGTTAGGTGTTCAAGCAGGGATATTATTTCGCGAATCAGATTGAATAGATACGCTAATATATGTTTGAGTAATTTTGCAATGAACAAGCTGCTGATTTGTAACGAGTCATTTGATGCTGTAAAACCTGTTTATGAGCTATTGTTGTATGATGTTAGCTGCTGATATATAACTCGTGAATATTACAAGTCGTTGCTGCACCATTTTGCTAGGGACAGAATGGTAATTATGATATCGTAGCAAAATAAGTTTTGTAAATGTTGATGATAGGTGTTCGAGATTGTTGATGTCGTTTTATATTCACGACTACTTGCTGATACGACATGTTCGACTGCTGCTACTGTTGCAATATTTATCAGCTTGCTGTTAATTTTTCTCAAACAGTTGCATAAACTTATACACACTGTTGCGCAGCAAATTGTTCACAAGTAGATCTTAATGTGTTTATTTCATGAGCTGTTGTTTTTAGATGCTGAACTTGGAGTTCGAACAGTTGTTGTAAATTTGTTGCTGATATTGCAAAGTCAGAACACAGACGAGTACTTATTTTGGGCTGCTGAAGGGTATTCGTTTATTTGCTAATGTATCAGTTGCACGTGAAGTCACGAACAGTAACATTAAACCTGCTGATGCACAATGAACCCGGGCTAATTTTTGTCTCAAATGCTGAAATTTGAATACGATCTGTTATGTTGCAGATCTGTTTATCTCGAACAATTAGTCTGCTGTTGATATAAATTTGCTTCTGCAGAAGGGCCAAAATTGTAATAACAATGGTGCTACAGGGCTGTTTTGTACAATTGTCTATGCAACACGGGTATTTTCGTAAGTCTTATGCTGAAACAAGTGTTCGTGTGCTGAAACGAATATATTTGATTATTAAGGCTGATCTCGAACTCTAAATTGCTACTGAAATGAAGATTATTATTTGAAAATTGTTAACTTTAAAACGTCTAATGGGCAAGATGGAGAAAAGATTTAATATTTGCTTATCCGTTGACTTTTTGACCATGTGCTCTAAATGAAAGATGTTTGCCCAAGTATGATTAACTAATTGGAAGTGATTTTTCTGGTCAACTCGGCTGTTGATTGTGTCGGATCAACAAGGGGTATTTTGGTCATTTTTGAAGATTTTTAAGAAAAAATTGGACAAAATTCACAATTTCATCAAGAGCTTTACAAGAACAATATGGTTGATTTTCCGGATCATTTCATGAGTTGACCAAGTCAAAGATTGTTGAAATTCAAGAGTCTCATGTTTTCACCCACACTTGATTTGAAGACACATTCATTACAGACAATTGCAACGAAATTGGGGGAGTAAAATTCTTTGAATTTCATTAAAAATTGGTTGCTTCAAATCAAGTAAAAGACTCAAATTAAGGAAAGTTGATTAAGATAAATAATCCAAGGTTTTACAAAGATGTGGAGGATCTTGATGACGTAAACAGATGGACTCTGCCGTCTCAACATCCACACCGTAAACAAGGAAAATTGAAGATTATTTGATGGTCATATTGAGTGTATTTCCTTTTATGATGAACTTGTTACTTGATGTTGATCATTGAAGTTCAAAACCGCTTAAAGTGAGAGGGAGAATTTAAATGAAAGACAATGGGTTATGCAGTAATCATGGAAGAAATTTTGATGACATCGGTCTAAGGGGGAGATTGTTGGGTCTTATATTTTAGACCGACGCATCGAATTAATATATGGGTGAAAAACATATTGTTTGATCTCAACCAAGGGAGGATGGCTTGAAGACCAAGTCATGCTAGACTAGTATAAATAGATGTTTTTATTCATTTGTCTAGATGATTGAGTGTATTGTATATTGATTGAGATCTAGGGTTTTATCCCTATGAGAGAGTCTCCTCCCCCGGATGAGCTCTCCCGAGGTGGATGATATTTCTTGTGTATGTATGAATGTATGTATGAGTGGTTTATCTTTATGAGAATCATTCGACTAATGATATTATAATACCATTTCTAACTTGTTTGTGTTTCGATTACATATATGTGTTCATCCTACTTTATTGGTGATTGTTAATTGAATTAGGCTCTCTATCAATACATATCATCCGTCAAAATATCGTTCAAAAGTGAATACATTTTGTAGATCGATCCTGAACCGAGCTCGTTTATCACCGTTTACGTACATGCTTCCGCACCGGGGCTCGGTTCTATGGGGGGGTTTATAACTTGTGCCTCCTAGTGGTCCGAACCAACCACACCACCACCCTAGCCATCTGAGCTAGGGTGTTAAGTGGTTATAATCCAAAGCAACAAACTTTTAAACACACCGCTTGCGAACCAGATTAGAACATAAACCCTAATCAATCAATCGATCAATTGGTTATCCGTTTGATCAATTGAGGTTAGGTCTCTTAATCTTGGATAAAAAACGACCAGAATGAACAAGCTAATTACCTTATACGATTAACATATGGGGTTTAATTGGTGATATTGTGGACAACCCAAACAAGCATACGAACATGTATTTGCAGGTTATAAAAATCAAATTAACATTAGGGGCTATGTTTGCGAGTTTATAAGGATTGAGTCTGCAAGTTTAATTGAATTATAAAAATCTTATTGATATAGTTTGATGATTGAGGGTTGTCGGCTAGGAAAATTAAGCAATACGGATCTGTTTCATTGATTTAACATAATATGAGCGTCGGTTATGCCATAAATGGTAAGTATAATGCGTAAAATGATTCAGTTTCCATGTTGGATGTGATAATTAAGGTCCAAGATATCAAAATCGTAATCTGGTAAAATAATATGGGAACGGGTTAACGGTTTCGGATCTTGAATATCCAGATTTTGATGGGTTATATAATGAACTTGCACATTAGTTCCTAGGGTTAAAGGTTGGAGGCAATAAGAGGTAAGATTTTAGGTTTGGGTCATTTTTGCCAAAAGCGTGAAAGTTCTAAACATATATTTAATAAATATTTAAGAATAATATTATAATAACGAATTAACTCGATAAACGCGATACAATTTCCAGAACATCGTAATGGGTCGGGTTTAAATATAAATATTAAATTTTTTGGAAAGTCCGAGTTGTTACAGTCTGGCTGCTAGGATCACCAAATAGTTTGCTGCTGCTACGCCCACTATCATAACCCAAATCCAAAGCCTTAACTCGAATGATTCTGCTACATCTGCTGCTCCGAACAACTTCGACTTTAGTAACTTCTTGAGTAACAAACCTACCTCGTTTCGTGGTGAAGGAAATGCCACCAAACTTCTACAATGGTTCGAGAAGATGGGGATCGTGTTTATCCATTGTGAATGTCCATACACTAAATGGACTAAGTTCTCCTCGAGAGTTTTTGAGGATCGAGCTATCACTTAGTGGAAGGCTTTCAAATTTGAACAAGGAACTGAGTTGACTGTGGTCATGCCTTGGAACGATCTAAAGGAGGCCATAAAGAAAGAGTTTTGCCTCCGAACATGCACTACAAAGGCTTGAAACCGAATTTTGGGAGCTCAAGCAAATTGGTGGGGATAAATCCACCTATTCCAACCGCTTTCGTGAGCTTAGCCACATCGTACACCACCTTGTAACCCCCGAGAACCGTGGTATTCGGAAATACATTCGTGGTTTACCTGCTGTTTTTCGAGATGCGGTGGTGAGTCGTGACCTATTAATCTTCGATAAGGCTATGGACCTAGCTGTTTCCCTCACCGACGATCATGTTAGGGATGAAACCTTGTCCTGAAAGGATTCCAAGCCTACTCCCAACAAGACCTAAACCAACTCATTCATTGGTGCTAAAGCCGAACCCAAACCTGCTTACAACAACAGCAATCACCACAACAACAAGCGTAAGGCCAATCACCAAAACTATGCCGTTAACCAACCCATTGACCAATCTCCACCTAACCAAAACCAAAATGCCCCGAAAAAAAGAGCCTATGTCGGACCCACCCGCTATGTGCTAAATGTAACCATCATCACCATGCTCAATCCCCTTGCCGATTGTGCACCCAATGCAATCGTTATGGCCACCTTGCTAACATTTATCGTGCCCCGCCTAATACGCAGGTCGTCCCCTAATAGTCTGCACTGCATGCCCCTAGACCTACCACCACCCCACATGCTCAACCCGGTGTTCCTAACACCCGTGCTTGCTACCATTGTAGAGACCCAAATCATCTCCGTAATATGTGCCCTAACCTTATCCATGCTCGTCAAGCTCAAGCTATGACTAAACCCTACTACATTACCCATGCTCACCAACTCAAAGCCATCAACCCCATGTCCTCCAAGCTCCTCTCGTAAATCAAGATCAACCTTACCTAACCTGAATCTATCAAACTTCGCACCCGCAAGCTCAAGTTTACCAAGCATACTCTAATCAAGTCCCAATCGGGCAACCCCATCAAGCTCAACCGATTCAAACTATTCCGAGTCAATCGACCTCGACTGCTCCAGCTCTTATGAATTCAACTCATCAAAGTGCTTCAAGTTAAACCAATTAAGCTACTTAAGGACTCTGAAGACCTTTGTTGATTTCCTTATTCTATCTTAATTTAATTGGTCTTTTCCCAGTTATGGAATGTTTATCCTTTGCTGATTTTCAGTTTGAATTATTTATTATTTGCATATTTTATCTCATGAATAAAGTTTATTTAATTTAAGTAAATTTTTTATTATGGCATATTCCTATCTTATTTTCTTATTCTCATTCATCACAAACCATTTTTATAATATAAAGTTTTAGCAAATTATTCCTATAAGATTGACAATATTTATACATTTACATCAAAAGGTGTTTTAGAAATTTCATTTTTTCATTTAAGTCCACACAATTTTTGAAATGTTTTTTTTACATTGGTGATTTTCTAGTTAAAACTTCTAAAATTTTATTTGTTATAATTAAATCATGTCTTTCAATTGTTTTGTAAACCACACGATGGGACGAGTTATGTGGACCATCCGACGATCTAAGTAATTACGGGTCAACACGTAATTATCCAAGTCCTCGCATAAAAATCATAATACGAACAATTATGTGACATAACATAGAATCGAAAATAGTTGGGATAACAATACAAATGTAAAGATGATAAACACATGGTGGATACGCAGCTGGTACATCCTATATATAAGTGCCCTTATGGGATTTTCATTTGGAGCGTTGTTTTGACTATTCAAAGTTCTGTTTTATGATGAGTTTTAAATTATATTTAAAATTTTCCTGTTCTCAAATTTAATGGTTTTGTTTTGGTATTCTTTAATTTTGGGACGAAATTCTCAAAAGTAAGGGATAATGTAGCAATTCGGATTCTCCTTTTCTTATTTTGTATTTGTTACCCGACCCGTTTCTATGTTCGGGAAATTTTATCAATAAAATATCGCGTCTATCGAGTTATTATTATTATTTGTTTATTATATTTATGTAATATATCAAAATAACTTTCAAACTTATACAATTTACAACCTAAACTATACTCTAACCTGGTTATGTTTCCTTCTCTATAGTTGAAGGACTAAATTGCTAAATCTGCCAAAATATAATATATACAGCCCGTTACCCTGTATCCAAACCCGTTTACCCAACCCGTGATCTAATGATCCAAATTGTTTCTTGAACCTTAACCCTTAGGTTGGGGCGTGACAAGAGTGGCGAAACCCGCTAAATATATATTTGGTTAATCAATCGGTTAAAGTTAGCGTACAATCAGGATTCGAAACGTGAGCTTCGATGCATATGTTTAGCTTCAACGAGGAGATCTCTTCTACAATGTTAATCATTGTGTTTTACTATAGATAGGACTTATTGTTTCTATTTTAGTGTGTGTTTCTTGTTGTAAATC
This sequence comes from Bidens hawaiensis, assembly GCF_021521415.1. Taxonomy (NCBI): domain Eukaryota; kingdom Viridiplantae; phylum Streptophyta; class Magnoliopsida; order Asterales; family Asteraceae; genus Bidens; species Bidens hawaiensis. Next base: position 10,691 of record NW_027494076.1, read on the forward strand.
ACCCACCGAAGGGGAACTCAGCATGGGCAGGGTCGGTGTTTATTCAATTTTTGAATCATTCTTATACCGATTACAAAATCGTTTATCCTTTTTGTTATCTTTATATTTTATTCGATCGTATGATTTCACACACCCGTTTCGATCTATTACCAATAACAAATTCGTTTGTTTGATAGATCTGTGTTTTAGGAGACCTACACCTATCTTACATGTTGTATAAGTTTTAATTTATGCATAACAAGTTGCAAATTACTTAAAAAGTAGGTATCTTAATTTGCTCATGAGTAATGTATTATATATAGTGTATAGATAGTATCAAATGATATAGTTTAATTTTTATTAAATGGCAACTTTGTTATTTAGTAGGTTCTTGTGTTTGTATAAAATACTAAGGGGTTGTTTGAAAAGTGATGAGCCATTAAGTACAGAACAAGTAAGATGTCTGAATGATTAAGAGAATCTAAGTCAGTAAGTGTTGAACTAGTAAGTGTTTTTTGGTTGGACCTCTGAATGACTGTGCAAAATAACTATTTTACCCATGTGAACTATTTTATGTTGAAAGAAATGTATTTGCTTAATCAGAGCTCTTAATAACTGTACAGAATGACCAAACTTTAATTATAAACCAACCAAAATATACCTTTAAAAAAACTTTCATTATAACCAACCAAATCCAAGTTACACCGAAATCAAACAAAAACTTAACATACATCCAACCAAAGCATAAATTTTAGCAACAATCTTAATCCACACAAGAACAACCAAGACAAAAAATCCCATCCTAAAAATAACTAAAACATATCCAAATATACCGAAAACTAAAGGCCAAAAAACAAATAGCGATCTTCTAAGTCTTCAAAATTTCACAGTATATGGGCTGCACATTTGAATACCGTCTGTAAGCTTCAATGCACTTAGCTTATTTGCAAGCCAACATACCAAAATTTTGTTACATATTGTATAGTAACTTTATCACAACATTTTTATCCTTTTATAATAATCAACACCCTCTTTTGTTTATCAACCAAAAGCAAAACAATGTATTGTTTACTAATCTGCCATTTGACTCGTCATTTCAATTGCTAGTGTTACAAGCACTTTGAAAAGCACCCTAACAGATGAATATAACATTATAAAACTAAGGTATCATGTTTGGTTTAAGTGAACTCAATTATTCATATTTAACAACTTTTTAAAATATTAGTATTGTGTAACGCTTATTCACGTTGCTATAATGGCTAATTTTACTTGCTTAACGATCTTGTTTTCCTTTGTTCTAAAATTTTAATGAAACTATACTCAATAAAGTTTTCAACTCAAAAGGAATCACCTTAGTTAGGTCGATGGTTGATTTTATATGATTTTTCGAAAAACAGGAAAAATTCATATATTAACAAAAAATTCAGCTTTAATCATTTTGCTGTGCTGTTTTGCATTGTAGTTTTCATGTATTTGTTGTCCATATTATCTTTTATAGACAAAAATCAGTGTAAAAATATGAGAAAATCATATTATTCTTCTTCCCAATTCGACCCAACATTTCATTGCAGCCCCAAATCATGTCTCAATAAAACACAATCAAGTATGCCATATCTTTGGTGAATGTCTTTAATATAATAGGGTTCTGTTAGGTCATTTACTATGTGTTCTTGACTAGTTTGTGATTGATTTTCAATAATACCTTAGAAACAATAGTAATTAATCAAATAAATAAATGTGTGTTGCTAATTTAAATATCTGTGAAGTGGTAGTTTATTTGATAGGTTTTGTTTGTTTAAATTTCTATATTTAATTCTTCGTAAAGAGTCCTTCTAGGTTTGATTTGTCTACTTTGTTTATCTAATCGAGTTAATATATTAAACATTCTTTGATTTCCGCGTTGTGAAGTAGGATTTCGTTTAAAAGTAATTTTTCATAATTGTTTGGATAACTACAAGGAAGTCTGATACTGAAACTGGTGCTTTTAAGAACTTATTTGAAATCCATAGGCGTTTTATTGAGAAGAGTCAAGGCCCTGTTCCGATTTTTCTTTAAGTGAATATTTTATAATCCAAGTACCATAACAAAACATTTTTTGATTAATTGATAACTGATACATTGGGTATTCTAGCCTATGTGGTTTGTCATCATCATTTGGTTAAATGACATTAAATCATCTTTTTTTTATTTAATTAGTTTAAATCTAATTTTTAATAAAACCCCCCTAAAACAACATAAATTAAATAGTCGCGTCAGTCAGTTGGATCTAATTAGCTAGTTTACGTAATTTAAAAAGTCTTGTGGGTTAGATTATCCGGGTGTAACAATTCGTATTTTCGTTCCCGAAATCCCGGACCGTTTAAAAGTCAAAGTTATTTATTTTCAACTAAAATACTTTACTATATTATGTTGTTATTTATTGCATTTATGTAACTATGGGGTTCTTTTTGTAATTTATCAAAGATAAATTTTATTTATAAAATAAATTGTAATAATAACAATAATAAAACATCATGGACGGCATGTCCATGAATGTTTTTTTTTTACTTTTGATTTATTATTATTATTATTTCCTTTTATTTACTCAAACTTATTCTCCAAGATTTCTTCTTAGCTTTCTCATCAAGTTAGGGTATTAATCCTACCTCAACTATAAATACACCATCCCCTTTCTCATTAATCTCTACTTCTCTCTCCTAAAAAATTCTTCCAATTCCTAGTAAAATTTTAATTTATGTTCTTCATACTTTGATATTTTCCTTTTGTTATAATGATCGCATCTTAACAAATACTAAAATTCTTGAAGTTCTAGTTTCTTTAATATATACCATAAGGATTTTTATGACACATATTGTATTCATCATACCACAAGTGGTCCATAATTTTTCTTCATCAAAATTAGTTCCAAAACATCAACATTCTTATTTTCAATGTTTCAGATTTCACAGCAAGAATGGTCTTCAAAGATTGAGCTATATCTCGGTCATAAAAATAGGAACGATGCAAGGCCAAATCCTATCATTAACTTTATTGAGTTATGGTTCTAACGACTATTTATTTGCATTTTTTTCTTTCGTATTGCTTCACAATCGTTATTTCAAAATTAGTGCGCATATTGTCTAAAGAAAATTTGTTTCTTACATGCTAATTTAGTTGACTGGATACTTCTAAAATTTTTGAGAATTTTTTGATATTTTTAAACATTTACGCAACTAGAGATAGAAATATGTTCAAAACTGATTTTGTTTTCCTTGTTTTCTTTTCAAATTCTAGTTACGTTATTTTAATACATATTATATTCTTTGGCCTTTATTTATCAAACACATACTAAAGAAGCTATATTTACATAGGTATTATTTGTTAGGCCTCATCCAAGCTTAACAAAGATCTTAATCCTTTAAATCACCAATTTCAAGGTGAGTAATCACTCCCCTATTTTACTTGTTTTCAAACGTCTTGGGGACTTATGTGTGCTGTTAATTACTTAAATACTTTATCATATACTCATTAGAAAACTGTAATCTTTGTGTGTGTATCAATTAAATGCATATTTGCTACATGCTTATTTGTTTATTTTATCGCATTCGGAGAGGTTCATCATAATCACATTATAGTATGATCATATGACTGTTGTAGTGGCCAAAGCCCGGTTCGCATGGCAATGGTTTCACTGACACCCTCATTTATCACATCATGTCATAGTAGCCAACGCCCGATTCGCATGACAATGGTTTTACTTACACTCATTATTTGCTCAATGATTTGATTGTTTATACTCACAGTTAATAGTTTTGCTCTTTATATATATATATATTATATTGTAATAAAACCTGGTGATCTACTCATTCAACATATGTTGTTGAAAAAAATATCTATTTTGTACGCATTTGCAGGTTATTAATTTGATTGTTTATAAAGATGAAGATCACGTAGAGATGACCTTTGGAATTAAAACTTTTACTAGATTATTTGATTTCGTTTTGTAATTTCCTAGAATTGTTGTACTTAAATTTTAAATTAATTAATTAGACATTTTCACATTTAAATTGCATAATAGTACCTTGTGAGCTGTGTACCAAAGCTCACGCCCCGGCATTTCCGCCTTAGGTTGGGATGTGACATCACGCACCAGAGCCGACAGGTACACTTGCCAGTTAGTAGTTTTAGTTAAGTTTAAGAGTCTAGAATTATTACTTAATGTCTAGATTGATATATTTTTAGTTAATAAATTTATAACTTCTCTTATCACATCAAGTTTTTAGCCACGTTGCCGGGGATTCTTAACGACTACGTTCATTAGCTTTGATTAGACTTACTTGCTACATACGTGCTACTTTATTTTTGTTTTGAGTCGTAGGAGTTTAATTATTTGTGTCTTTTATTTCTTGAGTCTTGTAAATATGTATGAGATTTGTGGAGGCCCCATTTTACCCTTATATGCCCACAATATGTGGTGTTCTTAGCACAATATTACGCTAATCCCTCTGTGTAGCCACAACAAAACTTTCGTAGGGGCCTCCTTCATATTATTATGATGTCCGTATCAGTAGCTTTAACATAACCAAGGCCAATTTTATGGTCAATATTCTAATAGCAACCTTGTTGGGGGTAGTGATGGTTATTGGAGTAAGATAGAGTAGTAGTTTGTAAGGCCCCGGTCATCATTGGCGAAGTATAGTTGGGGCCCGGGGTGGCCCCGACCCCTGTTTTTTTGCGCAGTATTGTAAATTTACCCGTTTTCGGCCGAAATTTTTTATACGTAGTGTAAGTTTAGCCTTTTTCGGCTGAAAATTTTAGCCTGGCCCCCTCGTTTGTGAAATTTTGTATACATTTTGAGCTCGCCCCCCTGGTGTTTCAGTCCAAGCTTCGCTACTGCCGGTCAGGTTGCCTTACTTTAGAGTTGGATTTACTCATAACACAGTTCTAAATATTAGAGTGAATTGAAACTTTTCGCGGAATAGATAGACATCAACCATTCTTTACAAAAATCTTAAAATTTAAACAATATAAACATGTCTTTAAGTTCAAACATCATAAATTTAAGTCTTCAGATGCCATCTTCTTTATTCTTCTGCCCATGTGTCCCTTCTCAAGCGAGCTGTCTCATTCTACTCATCTGTGTGCATACTAAAAGTCAGCTACGCTGAGTGAGTTCTAGTTAATCAGGCAATATAGAATACTTTTTCATATTTATATACATACTTAACCTGTATACCTTGCTTTCATTCATATGTTCATACATTCATTCTTTCATACTTTCTTTAACTTACATAATACATGCATAACTATCCTTACGTTTTATAGAGTCTTTCGCCCTTTAACCTTCGCAAATATTATTAGGGTTTGCAACCCTTCAACCTTCGCATATATTATTGGGGTCTACAACCCTTTAACTTTCGTAGACATTAGGGTCTGCAACCCTTCATAACCATACAACCATACATACATCTAGACATATATACATACATATATATATATATATATATATATATATATATATATATATATAGGATTTGGTTCATTTAAGAAGTTTTTTTACAACGGGAAGTGCGAGAAGTGAAGTTGTAACTCCATTAATCCCTAATTTCACTCCCTTTCTTATTGTGTAGTACCTACACACGTACACACATATGTACGTGTGTAGGTACGTATTTTTGTATATGTGTATGTAGTTTGTATGTGTGTAGGTATGTAGGGTTGAATGTGGCTCGATAAGTTTGTATGTGTGTAGGTAGGTTTGAATGTGTGTAGCTAAGACATAAATATAACCAATCTACATACATGTAGGTAACATCATAAAAAAGGGAGTGAAATTAGGGATTAATGGAGTAACACATTCACTTCTCGCACTTCTCGCAATCCCCTATATATATGTATACACACACACATATATATATATTAATATTAAAAGATTGTTAAAGGTTTTATTAAAGGTTTAAAAAAATTTATTTAAAAATATAATTAAATACATATTATACCTTATGATTTTACATAATTGTTTAAGTTTAAAGATCATATTATATATATATATATATATATATATATATATTACCTACTATTTACAATACTAATATGAAAGAATTTTTTATTTATAATAAAGATATATATGTAAATACATTAATTGCATTTTTTTAAATAGACATTTAAAGCAAATCTCTTTTTATTTATTCCAAATTTTATAAAATAATTATTTAAGTATTTTAGTAAGTAAGATATAGTTTTTATAAAGTAATAATAAATCTTAGTAGCATTTAACTTTCATAAGATCATACTTGTTCAATCTTAAACCTCTTTTAGTGCATCTATTAATTCACTGTATTCTTCGGTTATCATTACTACTTAGGATCCGTTCTTTGATATACCTCGAGCGTGACGTTACTTTACCGTCTTACCGTATTTTTTCCCGTTTGCTCGTCTGTTAAAGCGAGTATTTCACTCCCCTTTTTAACTTATTTTATATTTCGGGGACATATGCGTAACTAGCTATTTACATGTTATATAGTATTCAAACCGCAACTGTTTATCCTTGTGTGTTTATCTGTTTGCCTAACTTGCTATTTGCTTACTTGCTTTATTTGAACGCATTTTGGAGAAGTTCCACATTTATAGTATGATCATATGACTATCTTTGGCAACCGATGTCCATTTTTATGGCAACGTTTTAGTCCTTGATTGGTAACCAATGTCCATTTATATGGAATTGGTTGAGCCATTTGTTTATGGTTTAATTAACTGTTTATGTGATATGGCTTAACTGTTTATCTCACAAGAACAGTTTTCACTTTTATTTATTATTATAGTGTCTTAAATCTGGTGTTATACTCTCTCAACTAGTGTTGACAAAACATATTGTATTTTTAACGCATATGCAGATTATCGTGTGATGTGAATCTCAAGTTGTTTGAAGATACTTAGGATTGCATGCTAGAGAGATGTAACAAGAACTTAAATTTTATTTTGTTCTTACTTGTTCTACTTATGGAATCATGTACTTAATTATTAAATTAAATTTAATAGATACTGTCACTTTTAATATTGCATGATAGTACTTTGAGAGCTGTGAGCAATCAGCTCACGCTCCGGCATTTCCGCCTTAGGTTGGGGTGTGACACAGACGGCGGTCATGAGAACCATATGAGCGTTGATGATGACGCCGATTTCTTAGTGAAGACATTCAATGAGGAATAAAGGTAAAAGAATTGTAAGACAAGGGGTAAATTGTGTAAATGTTTATGAGATGACGTAATTTATGTGATTAGTGTGAGATAACTTGATGAGGTTAGTTTAAAAGTTAAAATTTATTTGACTAAGTTAACTTACAAGAAACTAACAAAAAATAATTTGTGTGTTGGCCTTCCATGAGCTTTCCATGACAATCTGAATGGCCCAACTAACTAACGAATAAAAATAACTGAGTTGAACGGCCCATGAGCGTTCCATGGCATTTTAACTGTACCAGTAAATTAACAAATTATCAAAGCAAAAGAGTTGGTGTAAGGCCCTGGTCCCGGTGCCCTACGTTGGCGTTGGATTTACTCAAAAACACAGTTCTACAAATCAGAGTTAATTTAAAACTTTCGTAGAAACGTTAACTTCAATCATTTGTTACAAAAACATTCAAACTTGTCTTTTAAACATAACATAAAACATCATATTTTAAACATCATTACTTCCATCTTCAGATGCCAGCCGTTCAATCCATGCCATGTGCCATCCTCATGCTAGCTCATTTAAGCATATTAACCTGCGTGCATACTAAAAGTCAGCTACACTTAGTGAGTTCTAGTTAATCAGGAAACGTACGATACATTCTCATACATTCACGTATACGTATTCGAAGATGCATATTCATACTTAAACTGAACTTCATTCCTCACACTTTATAATTATCCATAAGACGACCATTGCATAATATCTATTAGAAGAACAATTACTATTATCCATAGAAGTAACACCTTGTATCATCCATAGAAGGATCTATATAAACTATCCATAAAAAGATCCCTAGATATTATACATAGAAGGATTCTTAAAAGTTACCCATAAAAGGGATCATATATACTTTCCATAGAAGGACCACTACATATTATCCATAGAAGGAGCCCTATACCTGATCCATAGAAGGAACCATATATATTGTTCATTGAAGGTACTCCATAGAAGGAACGCATACTCAAATATATAATATCAGTATAAGGAACGCTAATAAGGTTCATAGTCCTTATTTACGCTATCACATTCGAGTCTAGGTCCAATAGTAGTTTAGAGGGATCTTCCATCCTAACTTACTATGACGGGCGTAGATCTCACATACCATTCATTTACCTACTTACACATACCTCACATATACAATAATTACATTGTAGCATACGAACACTCTAAGCATTCTTCACATCATTCATCTAACAATCATACTCCTTGACGATACGTGCAATATCCGAAGATCGCTCACGTACCGACAGGCATTCGTTTATTACATTCATACATTCTATCACATATATCATATAGAGCATTGATATAATGCTAAATGTTTATGTTTCCCGTGTATATTTTATTTAATATTTTAATTGTTTTTGTTCGTTTTTAGTCAAGATTTGTATACTACTATAATTTTTTATGTTTGGTAGGTTTCGGGGTTTGATCGTGGTCAAAAAGTACGAAAAACGAGTTAAAAAGAGCCAAAACGGAGATCCGGAACGCGTCAGGAAGGTGCCAGAATAGAGAACCGGTCAGACCGGGCTGGTCTGACCTGCCCCCTTGGTGGAACACGCCGCGCCGTGCGACAGGAGAGGCCAAAGCCCGTCGCGCGGCGCCTAGGCAAAGCTGGAGGATTTTTAATTTCGTTTTTTATCACTTGTTGGGCCTTGTTTTGGGTATTTAAACATCTTTAACTTAAACCTGAACATACATACCAATAGTCACCAGATTCATATGAGCTACTGAGGAGTAAGCAATGATCTTCTTAAGATCGATCTGTCTTAAAGTGGTCAAGGAAGTATATATTATAGCAATCGCGCTTAAAGTATAAATGAAAGGAGTGAAACAAAGTGTCGCTTCAGGAAACATGGAATAGTCGAATGAATGGTCAGTCTCGCTCTCCACCCTGGATAAAGGTCCGATGCTGTAGTTCACTAGCAATTTTTGACAAAAGATCTTCCTGCTCAGTGAATGATGCATCGGACTCAGAAGCGGCTTGCCGAGCATTTGACAAACTCACATCATCCATTTCAAAAGGGATTTGTCCTGTGCCACCAGCCGATTTTGGAGTTCTTGGAAGGATATTTTCGAGTCTTGTGGTGATTTTGAAGGCAATAGAACAGCCGGTGAAGAGCTTTACATTCAAGATCGAAGACTACGGGTTTTATCGCCTTTAATCTTTCTTTTCTCATTATTTCACCATGTTTTCGGTTTTATTTGCTTTGTTTGATTTAGATTATATGATGCTAGGCTAAACCTCATAAACTACCTAGGTCGTGATGAACCTTTGTTCGGTTTGATTTTGATTGGGATTTCTTTTCGTTATGGATTTTATGTTATAAGTAAACTGTTGAGTTTGAATTAATTGATGTGTATGATTGCTTGGTTTTATTTACTTGGAATTATTGTTTCACATTGCCTTTGGTGATTGTTTCATAGGATAGGGTTTTGTTAGGTCATTTATTGTGTTTTCTTGACTAGTTTATGAATGATATGCATTAAGATCATAGAAACAATAAAACTAATTAAATAGATAAAAGTGAGCTGCTAGCCTAGAAAGCTGTAAGGTGATAGGCTATTGATAGATCTTTGTTGGTCAGGATTGCTAGATTTAGTTCTTCGTAAAGAGTCCGTCTAGGTTTGATTGTCAGCTTAGTCTATTAAGTCAACTGAGTCTTCTTAACTATCTTTGATTTCAGCGCTGTAAGGTAGGATTTCGTCATAAAGATACTTAGACATAAATTATTAAATAACCGTAAAGAAGTTTAATTCATAAAACTGGTGAGTCTTAAAACTTGTTAGAAATCCATAGGCGTCTTCTTGGAGTACAAGGGTCCTGTTCGGGTTTTCTGTCAAGGGTCTATTTTACTATCCCAGTTCCATAACTTAAGTTTCTCACTTAATTAATAACCGTAACTTTGGGGATTCTAACCTAGGTAGTTATCTTCGTCTTCTGAATTAATCAAAGCTTTCTAAATTGTTTATTAGTTTAAAGTAATTAATGTTAAGGTTTTATTAATTAATTAATTAAGTTTTAGGGTTATGATTATGTTTTATTATTATTATATTAATTAGGGTTAGGTTTTATTATTTTATTATTAGTTTTATTATTAGTTTAATTAAAGTAATCATTAGTTAGTTATTATTAAGTTTTAGTTAATTAGTATAATAAATCCCCCTTAAATATTATTAGTAAATAGTCGCGTCTTGTAGTTGAGTTTAATTTGCTAGTTTCGTAATTTATAGAGTATCGTGGGTTCGATATCCGGACTTACTTAGCTATACTAGAGTCGACCGGTACACTTGCCGGTTAGTAGTTTAAGTTAAGTTTAAGAGTCTAGAGTATTACTTAGTGTCTAGATTAGTATAATTTTAGTTAATAATTATTTGACTACTTTTAGCACATCAAGCATACACTTACCACTTAAGTTAAGTGTATTAACATTCACATTGAGTATGCACATAGCCTCGAAAACATAACATGTAAATGGGGCTAGAAACTCACTTGAGTCCTGTTACATTCACCATTACTGGTTATTCCTTTATTTAGCTGTGCACGACTAACTGTATAACAATTACACGTATCCATTAACTATCACTATCCATATCGTGTTTCTAGTTTAATTATAACCCTCAACGAACGAAGGTCCGGGGGCAGCGCCCCTGGCACAGCGGGGTTCTAGTGGCGGCAGCCCCTATTAGGGTCCAAGGGGCAGAGCCCCTGGTTGGTATCTTTCATTAATTAGAATTCTTTAATAGTATTTTATTGCTAACTCATTTACCCTTCAAGGTATCTTTCATCAATTAATAAAGTACAAGGGCTTCTATGTAATTAAAACATTCTTTTCTAAGTCCAGGGACCTTTCTGTCATTCTTTCAAACTTAATTCGTGATCCAGTTCGTTAACAAAGGAGGCTTCTTCGTTATTTCTCTATTATAACGAATTGGCATAGCGAATGGTTGCTCATTCGTTATTATTCCTTAACGAATGGGCATAACATATGGCTGCTCATTTGTTATTCTTCCTTAAAGAATGGGCATAACGAATGACTGCTCATTCGTTATTCTTCCTGAACGAATGGGTATAACGAATGGCTGCTCATTCGTTATTCTTCCTTAACGAATGGGTATAACGAATGGCATAGCGAATGCAACTAATTCGTTAGTTTTTCGTAAAGAATTAGGATTAGGTCAGAGAATGTCAAAAACATTCTTTGACACCTCTTATCCTCGTATGCCGTTTTCCGTCGCCGTCGTCACCAGAAATTCAAGATCTCGCCAGAAAAGCGAGATCTCACCAGTTTTTCCACCGTTTTCACTGTTTTTCGTTCCGTTTGATCCATATCCGAGCTAGGGTGACCCCTAATTTCGTCTTTTGATCGGTTTATACCCGATTCTATTCGGATCTCGTGACTTTAACGGTTGAGGCTGTCGGTTCATCGTTTCACGACTATTTCTAGCGGTTTAGGATCCATATATTATCATAACGTTATTACCTCGGATCGATGCTCGGGTTTTCTTGGTTATTACCTCGGAAATTACCGAATTTAGCCACGAACCACCGTGAATTCGGTTTAAAAAAAATTTCAACCGTTAAGGCGGTCGTGTTTGCCAGCCTAGGGTGTCAGTCATATGACAGTTTTGTCTTGGTTTGGTGTATAATATCGAGTATTGTGGTCAAGTTAACCTCCAGGTAAGGAATAGCGTCTAATCATAGGTTCTCGGAACCAGTTTACCAAGGCCCGACTCATAGTTCTCTCCTCCTTCCAGTTACTACAGGTTTTGTCACACAGCCTAGCCCTAAGGTGAAAGAGTAAAAAAAACACTACGTATTCTTAAGGAATTTCCCAAAAATAAAAAGACAATCTACTAGATTTAAATTAATTAAGAAAAACATTTTGAGGTTGAGTCATAGTCTCAGAGTTGTGTGTGCATGATAATATAATAATAAACAATAATTAAATAGTTAACTAGGAAAATTGTAAATAAATAATTTGAACACATAACGCAATTATATAAGCACGTATGGGGCTCCTAAGCATGTTAATAAGGCACCACTAACAACCTGTCTTAAACATTCGGCTCTGATACCAATCTGTCACACCCCAACCTAAGGCGGAAATGTCGGGTCGCGAACTGATTGTTCACAGCTCTCAAGGTATTATTATGCAATAATTTAAAATATCTATTAAATTAAATTAAATATTCAAATAAATTCAAACAATGTCAAATACAAATCATTAATAACATAAACAAATAAATTCAAATTTAAGTATTGATAACATTATTTCTAACTTAAAGCAACATTTAAATCTCCACAAATCTTGCAATCAATTCAATCTAAAACCTGCATATGCATATAAAATAAAAATAGAATTTGTCAACACTGGGTTAAGTGAGTGAAACACCAATCAGTTAAATATAATATAATATAATATAAAAATAAGAAAACTGTCCTTATGAGATATACAATCAAGTCAATGAGCAATTAATTAGTGTCGGTAAAACCATCGCCTTGCGAAATGGGCTTTGGCTACTACGACGGTCGTATGATCATACTAATATGTGAATATGATGGACCTCTCCGAATGCGTTCAAATAAACAAGTAACAAATAGCAATTTTGGCAATTAACTGATACCACACATGGTTAACAGTTGCTAATGTGAATACTAATAGTATGTAAATAATATAAATACACATATGTCCCCAAGACATTGGAAAACAAGTAAGATGAGGGGAGTGATTACTCACCTTATCAAATAAGCGGGTGGAATGAGTGTGATAAGAACGGTAATAAAACGTCACGCTCGTCGAGATAAATCAACAGAAAATCCTATGTAATAATAATGGCAGAAAGACGCTACAGATTAATGAATGGATAATAGAGATTTGATATATGAACGGGTATTTAAGTGTTAAAATAATTTATTTAAGTTTTATTTTTATAAAGGTTATTAAAATTATAATAGTAGTAATATATAACTATAACAAAAATAATTCATTTTTCTTATAAGTATTAAAGTTGTAATAAATAATATATAAATATTTGTTTACAAATACTTGACCAACAATTATTTTAACATGTAAAATAATAAGATATATTTATATAATTTAATTATGTATTATAAACTAAAAAACTTTTTTAAATCTTTATTATTTAAACCTTTAACAATTTTTAAATATATATATATACACACACACATAGGGTTTTAACAAAGGTTCGGAAAAACGACTAGTTAACCTATCGGTTATGATAAAATATAAATTAATTATTATATATATAATATGTTTTAAAGAATTAAATTAACAATATATTAACTAAAATTGATATTCCAAAAATAAACAACAAAAACGGGCTTGGAGGGGCTCAAACCTGCACTCTCCAGCCACCCAGAGTTTTAAACACACAAACCTAAGCCATGTGTGCTTGGGTGTCAGTTGGTTTAAACATGTGATTATTAATTTATAACCAGTCATAAACAAAACCCAGTTCATATTAAAACCCTAGCAAGATCAATCGGCTAAATCGTTAATCGTTTGGCCGATTAACCTAGGGTTAATGTTATTGACATGAAGATGAGACAGAATTATGTATAAATCACTTACAAAGTTTACGACATGCCAAATTAGTGTATATGTGACGGCAGAAACAAGGTCTGGAATCAGTGCAGGCAGGTTGATACAATATAATTAACCATGGGGGTTTTGATCGCGGAGTATATATCAATGTGCAGATGGAAATAATTGAGTTATAATAACCTTTAGACGTATAATACCTAATATGCTAAGACAGTTAGTATTATATGTAAATTTGTACCAATTTGATATTGGTTTCCAAATTACAAACATGGTGAGGTCGCTGGGGTTGAATGAATGATTTCGTATAATCAATTCCAAGAATAATGCGAGGATTAAGGTTCAAGAAACAATTTGGATCATTGGATACGGTTCACGAGTTAGGTAAACGGGTTTGGAACTAGGTAACGAGCTGAATATATTATAGTTTGTCACATTTTGCAATTTGGTCCTTCAACTATAGAGATTGAAACATAACTAGGTTAAAGTATAGGTAAACGGGTTTGTCTGCTGTCAGACCATGTGTTCCGCCACCTGTCCCCACGTGGCACACGTGGCAAGCTATATGGCAACTCATCAAGCCTAGTCATGATACACGACAGCCTTCCTTTGGCCCATCGCATATTGAGGTGACATAAAATAATAATAAAAGGGTCCGTTGACCCATCGCTATACGCGATGGATCATGAGCAAGACCCATCGCATATCGCGATGGGTCAGCTTGACAGCCCCTATAAATAGGGCCATCAGCCCTCATTCTCAACTCACAACTCAAGTTACTCACTCTCTCACTAGAATCTCACTCTTTCACTACCTTGATAAGCGTGCCACGACCCTACCTCGAAATCCGTGCCCAAAATCGACAATTCCTAAAATCACGTGCCATAAACCGATGATGTTGCATTGAAGTACGTGCCATCATGAGACGAGCCGATGTCCCACCTTGAAGTACTTGCCAACGAAGTGCGAAGATCGGCGTGCCTCGATTTTCGTGCAAGAAAAGAGTTGACCAAGATTCTCGAAGAACGTGCAAGTGTCGAAGTGGTGCCTGAGAGTCTAGAAAATAATAAGCCAATCAAGGTAGGGGTAATTCTTGAATAAAATATCAATATAATATTAAACGAGCTTAGACCTTAGTCGAGAGTATACTCGATACCTCGAGAAATAAACAAAAAAGAAAGTATATCAAAGAAAAGTATAAATAAGAAATATGTTATAAAATATATCTTTGTAATTGATATTATTATTATTTGAGTTTTTTAAATAATAAGTAAAGAAATAAAGTATACGTTACTTCTTGAAGAAGAAACGTAGTGTTGAAGAAAAATAAACAAATAAAACGAATGGTTTAAACTTATTGAAGAAAGAAAAGTATTTTGAACTAAAGAAAACATAATTGAGGTGAAGATTATATAAAAGAGACTAAAGGTCTTAAGCTAGATTAAAAATCTAGTATTAATAAAAGGTTATACTCGTACTGTAGGTCCGAGATAGCTCAAGAAAGATCGATTAGTGAAGTGAAGCTGATCCTTTAAAGGTGAATACGCCCCAACTTTTATAACTTGTTTAATAGAGTTAAAGTAAACTGATTACACGGGATTACGTATCTCTAAAACATTATAAACAAAAGTAATCGTTGGCCCTCATGCTGTCGTGTACGTCTGTTTGGATCCTTACATATGTGGTTAGACGGTGGGCACACCGCGCTACACCTGGTTATATGCCTCCGCCAAATGGTTTTTCGAGTAATGAAGATTAGCCGCTTGAAGAATCGTAGTTGACATCTAGGTGATCTGATGGCTCAGATCATTTTTGTTAAATTTTAAACCTAAATGATGGTTTGTATAAAAAAAGTAATCATTTTGTAAACATTAAACGGGTACTTTTAAATCTCTTTGTTATGTAAATATTTATATTTTAATCCACGCTAATATATTTCCGCATAAATCCACAACTCTGATTTAATTACAAAAACAGTACCAACTGTTGGTCGCACGCCTAGACCCAAGAATGGGGTGTGATAAGGTTGGTATCAGAGCCATCGATCTTAGCGAATTAGGTATTAATTGATAATACCTGAGCTTCGATCCAGGTGAATAGGAACTACTATTACTTGTTTTATTTAAATAGGGATAAGATAGGCTGGTAACTTTTTCTATCCCTCCTCAATCTAAACCACCCTTAGATGTCTTTCAATAAAATAATCGACAGCTTCATGCACAACGCAAGTAAAGCTGGATGCCCCGAACCAATTCTCTGGAACAACATAAGTGAAGACTATTATGAAGATTTCTTCAATCAAGATCATCCAATTGAACGACCCACACCGGTTTACTTTCCCGGCACCGAACAACTACCAATCAATCTACCAAGAAATTCACCTATGCAAGGGTACGATTCCCCAAGAACTCAAGTTACCATTCGTCAAACATTCCGGAGTATCATCCGTCCAACATTCCAACATATCACCCGTCTGACATCCAATGTATCATCCGTCCAACATCCATCCATCTTATGAATTTCTAGCCAACAAACAAATCAAGGTTGAACCAGAATCCAACTCTTCCGACTGGATACAATGCCACTCTGATCAAAGACGATGGCACACTAGAATCTCTACCAACAATTCTGTCGATTCTCACCCCAATGCCTACAATGGACCTTCTCAAAGACCAAAGATGAGAGTTACTCAACCGTACGAAAGGTACCACCTAGACCCTATGGTGACTAAAACAGCAATAGAGGAAGATGATCCAGAAGAGGAAAAAGACCCGGAAGAAGAGAAAGAAATTTCTGAAGAAGTAACCACCCCAAGTGAGGAACCATCAAGAAACTCCAAATGTGACTGCCCACCAGATAAAGGATGTATGCATCCATTTTTCCACATGAGTCCATGCTATGATCCCGAAGATCCTTATGTGCAAAGCATTCAAGAAATGCAGATTAGATTTCCACCGGATCTCCCGCCATTCCAAGGAAAGATTCCTTCGATATCAGAAAAAGTTGATGAAATCCATCAACAAGAGGTAGCCGTGGAAGCATTCTGCAACCATCCATTTGAATCACCCTTATCGCTATATTCAAAGAATCACTATGATATCGTGATGATGGGATATCGTGATCCACCGCCACAATACGGATATCCAAATGTCATTCAACAATCTCAAAAGGGGCATCTCGATTGAGCACTGCACGAGACCGCTGAGTTAAGGAAGAAGGTGGCTGAAGATGGAGTCAAAAAGAAGAAGATATGAGACAAGCTTCTTCACAAGTGCAACAAAATGAAATAGATGGGTAAGAAGTTTATGAAGGATTAAGAACTACGGTGAAGTAGTCAAGTGTTGTTATTTTTGTGATGTAATCATTTTGTAAACATTAAACGGGTATTTTTAAATCCCGTATTTTGTTATGTAAATATTAATACTTTAATCCACTCTAATATATTTTCACATAAATCCACAACCCTAATTTAATTACAAAAACGGTACCAATTGTTGGCCGCACGCCCAGGCCCAAGAATGGGGTGTGACATCAAACATGAGTAAACTAGTCCATATAACCATGTCCAAAACTAACCAGGCCTAAAAGAAAGGTTTAGCATGTTATTATTCTCAAACAACCCAACTTTGTGACCTAGAAAGAAACTTACTTATCTAGCCCATCATGTAAATTTAAACATGATATTCAGAAACCCTAGTGTCAAGTCGCCAACCGTCATCATCACCAACCACCGGTGACCTCCGACGGAAAAACAAGCTCCAACCGGTCAGCCTTAGAATCAACAGCCACCAATTCTTCACTGCTATCACTGTGAACCATCTCTCTCTGTTGTTGTGACATCCCACATCGGTTGAGAAGGAGAACTAAGCCTTCTTTATAAGGAGGTGGATATCTTACCCATCATAACGCGTTTTAGGCGCTTAATGGTAGTGGATGAGAGGAGAATTCCATAGTTAAGCGTGCTCAGGTGGGAGTAGTATGAGGATGGGTGACCACCTGGGCAACCAAAAGCAAATCCGTGAGGCGATGATGGTACGTCCCGACCAAAGCAAACAATATTATGGTGCATTGGTAGCTGGACTGTTACAAATGGTATCAGAGCTAGGGCCGAACCGGTAGTGCCAGGTCCCGCGAGGACGTTGGACCCCTAAGGGAGGTGGATTGTGACATCCCACATTGGTTGGAAAGGAGAACTAAGCCTTCTTTATAAGGAGGTGAATACCTTCCCCATCATAACGTGTTTTGGGCGCTTAATGGTAGTGGATGAAAGGAGAATTCCACAGTTAAGCGTGCTCAGTTGGGAGTAGTATGAGGATGGGTGACCACCTGGGCAACCAAAAGCAAATCCGTGAGGCGATGGTGGTACGTATCGGCCAAAGCGGACAATATTATGGTGCGGTAGTAGTTGGACTGTTACATTCGTTGTCACCCCGTCAACAAAATATCTGAGTCGTCCATCTATCATTGTCATCAACGGTCACCAGCCACCGACCATCTATCGCCGGAAAACCAAGCTCCGAGATCTAATAGCCCAAGCTTAACTAGTATCTGAAGCTACAATGATTATCGCAAATATCTATCATCATCATCATCATCATCATCCCCACAATATCATCATGCCATCTCTATCCAGATGCGACCAAGCCTACTATCTTTTTCTTTCTCTGTACCCCACAACACACAAACCCTTAAATGTATTCTTAGCAGCCACCAACCATAGATCCAACAACCAGCAATCATCGTCATTCATCTTGTTGGTTCATGCAAGGATTGCTGGTAATGCGATTAAGCCATGCCCGAATCAAATCTAAGTTGTGTTTCATTAAGCCGAAACTCCGAAAATAGCCCTAAAACTCCTCTAAATGTCATGTACCTTCATATATAAACCAATATAATCATTAAAAACAGAAAACTTAATCCCAAAAACACCTCCAAATGGACTAAAATCGGAGTAAGACCAAACTATATTCGAACTGAGCAAGAACACGCCCTTTTAAACTCAAAGCAATCTAACAACGTACCTTTAAGCGACCTAATCCAGATCTACGAACCCAATACGAACTTCAAGCACCTTTTTTTCCAAAATCTTCAAACTTTGTTTCAAAACTTATTTCCAAACTTTTTTTAAAATTAACGTCCCGTTCGGGTAATCGCGGAATTAGAACCCGAATATCAAGAGCAAAGTTGAATCAAATGATTCAACCCGCTCTGATATCACTTGTATGTTTCCTAAAACATGGATTTATTAGATAATCGATCGAGAGGGGTGTGAGAAATCATACGATTGGAGATAAATATAAAGATAATATAAAGGTAACGATTCCGTAATCGGTGTAAGAGTGATTGAGATATCGAATAAACATCGACCACATCTACTATGAGCTCCCCTTGAATAAGTGATTTACACCAAGAAACACACACTAAAATAGAAACAATATGTCCTATTTGTAGAAAAACACAATAATCTAACATTCTAAAGCTTTCTCCTCATTGAAGCTAAACACGTGCATTGAAGCTATCGTCTCATATCCGAATTACTCGCTAACTTTAACCGAATGATTAACTGCCACTTTGATATATGATGTACGTAAAATTATACATCTTTTTAGCATCAAATAATCTCTAAAAACTGCAATTTCTATCAAATAACATAGCTCAGAAGGCTACTTATCGTAATAAAATGCAAATTCAGGTAAACCCAAGCCTCAGACAAAGAAACAAGCAAAAAGACAAAGAAAAATGGAAGAAAACACAGGAAAAACAAAAAACACGCCCCCATGCTTCTGAACATAAGAAAAGACAAAAATCTACAGGAAAAGACAAACACTTAAGGCAAAAGCATGGGGCCGTGCCCCCTTGGCCACGGGGCCGTGGTCACCCTCAGATACGACAAAAAGGATTTAGGCACATGTCAATAAAAAGCACGGGGGCGTGCCTCAGAAGCACACCCCCGGGGTGAGTCATCATGTACGATCTGAAAACATGCAACTGGGACACGTGGACGCGGGGCCGTGCCTCATAAAGCACGGGGCCGTGCTCCTTCCTCCAGACAGCCTATAAATAGTGGAGCATGTTGCACTCATTTGGTGTGCTTGAAGAAGATCTCTAAACGGGGTTCTATTATAAAAACACCCACATTACACTCATATTGAAGATATTGTGAGGAGTTTGAAGGCTTGGAGGTTATCATCATCATCCTCATCATCAACATCATCATCATCATTAAGAAGGGAGATTCATCCACATTTGGTTAGATTGTTCTAGTTTAATCATGTGTTTGTTATTATTATCTCTTTTAATGTCTATAACAATGCTCATTATGAGCTAAACTCCATTTACCATCTAAAATCTATGAAGAGGCTTTGTTTTACTTGATCATTGTATAAAACATGTTATTTAGTTTAGCAAAGTACATGGTTATTTTGCAATTATCTTTTGATGAGAAATGTTTCACTATCTTAATTCAACAATTAAAAGTTGGTGATTGTCAATCATATTGAAAATCATTCATGATCGATTCATGTTCTTGAAAGATAGAAATACTTTGATAATTTATCGAAACATGGATCCTTATATTGTACTTAGAAATGACGAGATATAAGTTATGATCTATTTCTCTAGTTTTGGTAATTTTGAAAAACATCGTTAACACGATTGCTTAGATAATCATGCTAGTTAAAGAAATCATATGTTAACGGAATGTGTAATTATAACCTACTTAAATCAACCAAGGTGAGGTTGTGTGACTAAACTATAACCACCCGAAGTTGTTAGAATTGGTATTTGAGAAATCGAAGTCAATCCTAATCTTTCTACTTTATTAAACTACTTGCTAACTTAAATTGACATTCTTGTGGTAGCATGACACTAGGAAAGGGTTGACTTTAATTGCACATGCTACTTTCTTTTATGTCATAGGATATGCTCACTTAGAAATGAGGGGCTATTCTATCATATATTATTACGGAAAATTTATCACATGTTTACTTTATAACATCAAGGATGAATGGAGTGGATTCTTGATCTTAGATGGTAACCTTCATATAATTGAACTACTCGTTCAAAATTTCTCTTCTTGTCACCTATATATTATATAAGTATTTATATTTTATAAAAAGTTTGAAAATCAACCCCAAAATGATTTAAACTCTCCGATTGAACTAAAACGAAGATTCATTGTTAGAAACATTTGTGCCCACGAATCGATACTTGGTTCTTACCGATACTATCCTACATATACGATAGGTACACTTGCCTATTTCGTGTGTGTTTAGTTTTAGTAGAAATCACTTTCATAAAGTTAAAACACAATCTTGTGCAAAGCTAAATCTCCAATCTGTTATAATTTAAGAACTCATGCGTAGCACACCACCAAGTTTTTGGCGCCGTTGCCGGGGAACACGGTACGTGTCTAAGAACAATCCAAGTTTTAATTTAATCATTGTTTATAATTGTACAAATTTTTAACTTTTATTTTACTTTCTTTCACTTATTGCTATATTAGAATTAATTATTTTAAGGCTAGCCTAACCTTTACCTTTAATTACCTTTACCTTTAATTACCTTTACCTTTATTCTAGTTTAATTGTCTTATACCTTAGTTTAGTTTTAATATAGTTTAGCCTAACCTTCAGTTTAATTTAAATAGTTTAAATTTTGATTTAATCCCATGTATGTCCTCTACATTTGGACCTGAGCTTGTTTCTCCAATTTCTAAATCGGAACGACTCTTTCGTCGACAAACGCGTAAACAGATTGCAGAAACCACCGAAACAATCAAAGACGAGTCAGTAGACGCCACGACATCAGGAGAAAATAAAACCTAAGAAATAATGGCGGCCCAAAACAACGAACCGAACATGAGCCAGTATGCCAAACCAACTCTCGAAGGCTATGGAAATGGAGTGGCTCCACCCGAAATCACCGAGAATTTCGAAATCAAATCAAGCACCATTAATATGGTGGAAAATTTAGTTCAATTTCATGGTCTTCTCAACAAAGACCCTCTTTCTCATATATCCTGATCCTTACAAATCTGCGGAACCTTTAAAATTCAAAACGGTTCAGAAGATCAGATCAAACTCAAACTCTTTTCTTTTTCTCTAAGGGTCAAGCCTTAGAATGGATAGAATCCCTTCCTTCTGGTTCCATCACTACTTGGGCCCAGATGGTTGAAAAGTTTCTCCTAAAATACTTTCCGCCTGATAAAACTGCCAAATATCGAGCCAGCATCACCGGATTCCGGACCGATGATGATGAATCGTTACACACAGCATGGGAGAGATACAAAAGTCTTCTGAGAAGATGCCCACATCATGGACTGAGCGTATGGTTCCAAGTACAGACTTTCTTTGATGCACAATCCAGTCAAAACAAACAGGCCATCGACCAAGTTGCCGGTGGAGACCTGGGATCCAAATCACCTAACGAAGCATTTGAAATCATGGAGAAGGCAACAAAGAAGAGTTTCGCTTATAACCCACCAAGATCTACACCAACACATAAAGGATTGCACCATGTCAATTCTAACACTCTTGTCACCGCACAGCTTGAAGCCCTTTTCTAAAAAAATTGAACAACTTCAAGCCGAACTATTAAAAACCAAGATCACGTGTGACACCTGTGGAGGAAATCATAAAACAAGTGACCGCAAACAACTTATTATGGCCATGGAAGAAGTTGACTTCATCGCCCGTCAAAACAACGCTTTAAGCAACAATTACAATCCATGATGGAGACACCACCCGAATTTCCGTTAGAAGGACGGAGGTAACACTCAACCCCTACCCGGATTCGAAAAAAGTCCGATGAATCAATCCTTCCAGCCTAAACCACAATTTCAAGATCAAAGTTCCAGTAGCCTTCAAAATCCGAGCTACTCAAAAATCGAAGAAATGTTGATCCAAATCATGACCAAACAAATGAAGCAGAAAAAAAGGCCGACTCAAGGGCTCTTGATATCAGCGAAGTATTGTTAAAACATGAAGCTGACTTGAAGAATCAACAAGCATCACTATAGAATCTAGAAACCCAAATCGGACAAATTGCCCGAAAATTATCCGAAAGACCACCTGGCACTCTTCCAAGCAACACAATCATCAACCCGAATGCAACAGCTAAAGCTGTTGCACTCAGAAGCGGTACAACCACTGTTGCCCCCACAACTTCAGAACCAGCTATGGAGAAAGGATCCCCTGACAAAACACAGAATGTACTGATTCCAACAGGCACCGTACAACCCAAGGAACTAGTCCGAACTTATGTTCCACCTATTCCATACCCTGGACGGCTGAAGTAGGAAAGATTGGAAGCTCAGTACGGGAAGTTTTTAGAACTCTTCAAACAACTCCACATCAGCATCCCTTTTACCGAAGTCATTGCTTAAATGCCCAAATATGCCAAATTTCTCAAAGAAGTGCTGACAAACAAGAGGAAGATGGAGGAGCTATCACATGTCACCCTGAGTGAAGAATGTTCAGCTGTCTTCCAAAACAAGTTTCCGCCAAAAATGACCGATCCAGGGAGCTTTACTATCCCTTGTCTCATAGGAAATTTGTCTGTTAGCAATGCCCTGGCCAACCTAGGAGCTAGTATTAATTTAATGCCTTATGTGGTTTTTGCAAAATTAGGGATAAGAGAACCAAAGCCCACCCACATGAGCATTCAGTTAGCTGACCGTTATGTTAAATATCCTCGGGGCATTGTTGAAAACATGCTTGTCAAAATTGACAAATTTGTTTTCCCAGTAGATTTTGTAATTCTAGATATGGAAGAAGACAAAAGTGTACCTCTGATTTTAGGAAGACCCTTTCTAGCCACTGCAAAGGCTATCATTGATGTTAGCACCGGCAAACTCACTCTCAGGGTTAATGAAGAGGCTAGCACTTTTGACATAGAAAATCTAAGCAACATCCGCAACATCACGATGACACACTATACTGTGTCGACATCATCGATTCCATTGTGAGTTATTATGTGCGGAAATCTTCCATCAGCACCCCATTAGAAACACAAATCTTGACCAACGTAAACACTAAACCCACATTGGAACATGATAATCTCGATACTATAATTAACTATCAAGAAACATCAGAAGTAGTATATGAGATCACCGAACATAATGAAAAATCGAAAACCTCAATCGAAGAACCACCACCCTTAGAATTAAAAGAACTTCCGAACCATCTCAAATATGCCTTTCTTGAAAAAGACTCTCAACTCCCAGTAATTATTTCATCTCACCTTTCGAAAGACGAGAAAGACGAACTTCTTAAGGTTCTCAAAAACCATAGGAAGGCTATCGCATAGAAGATCATGGATATAAAGGGCATCAGTCCTTCCTTTTGTTCTCACAAAATCCTCATGGAGGAAGAATACAAACCCGTGGTCCAACATCAAAGATGTCTCAATCCCAACATGCAAGATGTGGTGAAGAAGGAAGTAATCAAACTCCTTGATGCTGGATTAATCTACCCAATCTCAAATTCACCTTGGGTTAGTCCAGTTCAAGTAGTACCCAAGAAGGGAGGAATGACAGTTGTAATGAACGAGAAGGACGAGCTAATCTCGATGAGGACCATCACAGGCTGGCGAGTTTTCATTGACTACCGGATGCTTAATGACACCACAAGAAAAGATCATTTTCCACTTCCTTTTATCGATTAAATGCTTGAACGTTTATCTAGGAAAATGTTTTACTGCTTTCTTGATGGATTCTCCGGATACTTTCAAATTCCCATTGCTCCTGAAGATAAGGAGAAAACCGCCTTTACATGTCCATACGGAACCTTCTCCTACCGAAGAATGCCATTTGGATTATGTAACTCTCCGGCCACCTTCCAACGTTGCATGGTGGCCATCTTTCATGAAATGATCGAACACTCTATGGAAGTTTCCATGGACGACTTCTCTGTATTTGGAGACTCCTTCGATCATTGTCTGAAGAACCTAGACAAAATGTTGGCTAGGTGTGAAGAAGTAAATTTAGTACTCAACTGGGAAAAATGCCACTTTATGGTCAAAGAATGCATTGTTCTGGGTCATAAGATATCTCAAAAAGGATTGGAAGTTGATAGGGCTAAAATAGAAACCATTTATAAACTTCCACCGCCTACTTCAGTCAAATCCATTAGAAGTTTTCTAGTTCACGCAGGATTCTATCGTCGTTTCATAAAAGACTTCTCCAAAATTGCTAGACCTATGACCAAACTTCTAGAAAAAGACGCATTTGTCTTCTCTAAAGAATGTGTTGAATCATTCGACATATTGAAAGACAAACTTGTCAACGCACCAATCATGACTACACCCGAATGGACCCTTCCATTCGAGATCATGTGTGATGCAAGTGACTTTGCAGTTGGAGCCGTACTCGGACAACGCAAAGAGAAACATTTTCACCCAATTTACTATGCTAGTAAGACTCTTAATGATGCACAGGAAAACTACACCACAACAGAAAAAGAGTTATTGGCAGTAGTTTTCGCCTTCGAAAAATTTAGATCTTATCTCGTTTTTTCCAAAACCATAGTTTACACCGATCATGCTACCATACGATACCTATTCAAAAAGCAAGATGCCAAACCAAGACTCATACAATGGATTCTTCTACTCCAGGAATTCGACATAGAAGTCAAGGATAAGAAGGGAGCAGAAAATGTAGCCACAGACCATCTCTCTCGCTTAGAATGCACAGCTTCAGAAGAACATCACGAGGAAATTATCAATGATAACTTTCCACATGAAGTTCTCATGCATATCCAAGCGGTCATGCAAAAGGAATATGAAAGTCCTTGGTTTGCCGATTTTGCAAACTATTTAGCTTGTAGAATTTTGAGAAAATGACTAACTCATCAGCAGCGGAAGAAATTCTTTTCGGACCTTAAATTCTATTTCTGGGAAGATCCATACTTGTTTAGGATAGGTGCTGATCAGGTTATCCGTAGGTGTGTATCAGGAAAAGAAGCCTTGGATATCCTAAAACACTGTCATGAAGGACCAACAGGCGGACACCACAGTACCGCCACTACGGTTAGAAAAGTGTTTGATGCAGGATTCTTCTGGCCCACCATATATAAAGACACACATACTTTGATCCAAGCATGCGATGCTTGTCAAAGAACCAGAAACATCTCAGCCAAAAATTACATGGCTCAAAAAGGCATTCAAATTTGTAAAGTCTTTGATGTATGCGGAATAGATTTCTGTAAGGCCCCGTCACTGTTGCCTCACTTTAACGTTGGATTTACTCATAAATACAGTTCTACAACCAGAGTTAATTAAAACTTTTCACGGAAACGTTAACTTCAATAATTCATTATAACACATTTAATATTATCTTTAGAACCATAACATAAAACATCATATTAAAAACATCATTTCTTCCATCTTCAGATGCCGACCGTTCAATCTATGCCATGTGCCATCCTCATACTAGCTCTTTAGTCTGATCGCCTGCGTGCATACTAAAAGTCAGCTACGCTGAGTGAGTTCTAGTTAATCAGATGACATACAATACATACACATATCATACATACATACATATCCGAAGATACATATCAATACTTAACCAGTTACCTTTCCAACATACATTCATGCATACCTACTAATCCCTATTTCAGCCTACCGAGAGTATGTTTATAGTCCGCCGTCTATACCTATACTCAAGGTCGTGAACATGAAAAAGGTCCACAGTCCTTACCTATGTTCACCATTTATGGTACGTGCAATGTCCGCAGTCCTCCCCTATACCATCCTACAATAACAGGCCCATAACAATTTTTGCTTTGAAATTTCTCTTTGGATTTATAAACGAATTTATAGATTATTGTGTATAACTTAATATATATTATTTAGTTAGGTTTATCATAATTATACATACAATAATAATTATTCTTATTATATAAAGGACTCATTTAGGCTCATGAGTCGGCTCAAGCTCAAACTCGTTTAGTAAACAAGCTTACTTTTAGTTAACTCAAAACCCCGTGGAGAAATTTAAAAATAAAAAGAACCATGAGTGGAATGTTTACCATTGCTCTTTGTTGTTTGAATCCACCACTTATAGCAATTAGCAAATCCATTTAATATCAAGTGATGTGTATAAGTTTCATATATTATAATTTTGAGAGTTAAGGATCTACAAAGTTAATAGCACAAAGATGCAGAAAAAAACTTATGAATGTTTTTCAAGATAAATTTCTTAACAACATATGTACTTATCATTAGGGTCAAATTGGAGATTTGACATTGAGATTTAATTAGGATCAAATAAAAGATGAATGTTGCAACTATTATAAAAACTACAAAGGCTTACTTGCATAATAATAGTACGATTTTGAGAATTGGACCTTCACTGCATCACAACCGTGAATGATCCAAGAGAAGGCATTCCAATACCCTGCAAAATGTACAAATATTATATTTAGATCAATAATCTAATATACATATTTTCTTCAGGATATGAAAAATGTGAACAAACCTGAACAAGGAGAAACCACCAATGAATACTTTTTTATTGCTTCCAAACACTCCCAAGAGTTTGGTTTGGCTTGTAAAGGTCCTGCATAAACAAGTAAGACATAAGTTAGGGGTGTTTGTATGTGATTTTGTTGTTTGAAATTGTAATGCTGAGATAGTTAGTCATTTTCACCTCAAGTAATCTTCAAACATAAAACCAGTTATGACTCATGATCCAAACCTCTCAACTCAAAACCAAAACATAGCAAAAAAAACAACAAAACAAAAGCATTATTTATGCTTTAGAAGATATTGTCAAATAACCAGGTATGACCGGGTATTGGGCATACCCGGTTCGGGTTTGGGTATTGTCTCTACAAACCATACACTATGCACCGGGGTCGGGTATATAACATGGTATTTGAGTACCTTATTTCCAAAGGCAAAAAATGCATATTAATATTACATATAAGAAAGCATTCACTGCAAACAAAAGATTACTGTAACCATTAGAAGCCTAGATACGCGCGCGCACACGCATATACATTTATTTAATAAATCAAACTTGAGTGATGAAATACACATATAAAACAAATTTGCAAAAGTAAACTAATTGATAATATGTAGCATGGAATTAGCATTCATATAAATCTAAACTACGGTAAATTTTTTGAAGCAACAACATGTTCATTTGTACCTGTATTGCCAACAACATAACATCACAACAACTTTGCAAGCTAACGGCATCCGCATTTGCTGAAACAAACACATACTCTCCTTTCATTGAACTACAAATCTCAAAGAAACAAACATAAGCAGTCATAACGGTTATCCCTACATAACCGTCCAAACGGAAAACAAATCAGAAAATAAAGAGCATAATAGCATATATATTATTTTTTAATAAGACCTTTCATTTTTTTTTTATAAAAAGTATGATTGAGATCAAACAATTAAATAATACCTTTCCAATAGGATTTATCTTGAGAAACTCTGGAGGAGTCTTGCTTGACACCCATTTGAAAATTTGTACCCACTTTGACGTCTACACCAACATGCTACCACCATTTGAAACTTGTAAACATTCTTATTTGGCTTGAAAATCAGAGGTGAAAATGACAAATACCTTGGTTATCTTAGATCCAACCCCTGAGCAATCAAATATGGATCAGTCTTTATCGATTAATGATTATTGGTAAATTACCACTTTGTACATGTATCATAATATAATATTATTAATAGGAATAGTGGCCGACTTGAGTCTTCCTTTTTGGTTGAGAAATCGATCAATCATCTGTAAAAAGCAAACCTTTCTTTGTTACAGAAAATCAATCATCTCGTAAACCCTAATTCTCAATCAATCATGGACGCCGACTCTTGGGCTGCTGCTCGTCTTTCTTCCACCTCCAAACGTTACCAATACGCCCTTCAATCCAGATCATCAGGTGGCTGGGTACCCTTTCAATCTTCTTTCGATTGTTATATTATAATTAATAATTAACCCTAATCTTGTTTTTTGATGCAGAGATGTTTATGGGTTTCGAAGACGTTGAGATGGATGATGACATGCGGGAGGAGTTTCCGTGCCCCTTTTGCACCGCCTATTTCGATATAGTGGGTTTGTGTCGTCATATTGACGATGAACATCATTTGGACTCCAAAAATGGGGTAGGGTTTGTTTTTGTTTTTTTTTTTTTATTGGTTTTGTAATTTCAAGACTCTGCTGATCATGATTTGTTTTTGCAGGTGTGTCCGGTTTGCGCGGTAAGGGTGGGGCTAGATATGGTGGCACATATAACCTTACAACATGGGAACATATTTAAGATATCCTTTTTATATGATATAATCTACTTGCTTTCTAACATCCCACTAGCTGCCTTTGAGTGAGATTTTACCGGGTGTTTGTTTTTGTTGCTTAAATTTGTTAGTCTAGAGTTGTGATTTGCTATGTTGTGTCAAAGTGTTGTGTTTATTGGAAGTAACCCTGATTGAGATCGCGTGTCAATAGGACAAGTAAAGATTATTATGGGGGTTGATTTACTTTTTCTGATTTTTTAATAGAGTTTGAGTTGGAGTATGATTAGGTTTATATGGCAAGTAATAATATAGGTCTACGGCATGTTTATCCTTTCTACACAATGTTTTTTTTTGTTTCCTTATTTTCTTGCTGTATTTGTATCTATTTATCATTGATTTTTATAGGATCTTTTTTAAGAAAACCTTATTTGATGGATCATTGGTTTATGTTGAGTTTTTTGCAACTTTATAAATCCAAGTCGTGTTAGGCATTAACCCTTTTGTGTGAAGTCATGTAGTGTTACGCATGTTTGTTTGTATAGTATTAATCTAGATTGGCTAACCTCATTTATGTAAGATTGTCTGTTATATGATTCTTTATGTGGATGATAACTTGTGAATTCTTTAACTAAAACTTACATGCAACAAAAGAGGAAAAGTCGCAAAAATGGATCTCTTTCAACACTTTCGTTGTTGAGGAGGGAACTAAGAGAAGGAAATTTGCAGTCTCTGTTTGGTGGATCATCATACTTATCTCAGTCAACCAACGTAGCACCTGACCCTTTGTTGTCATCATTTATTTTGCCAATTGGTGATGAGTTGGGTGGCGCTCAATCCAGCTCGTCGGTTGAAGCAGTTGCTGCAACCAAAAGTACAAGTGAAAAAGCATCTGAAAGGTATGATATTTGATCCTTTCTCATGATTGTGGTATATATGTATGTTCTGGTTTTATATATTATGTGAGTTTTTTGTATTTCATTATATATTGACATTTTTGGACTAAAATGATCTGGTTGATTATAAAACTAAAGGCGGTCTGAAAAACGTAACAGTTCTTGCATTTAAGAAACAAATATACGTTAAAGATACGATTGTTTGTCAGATGTCCTTATTAGGGTTGCTTTTGCGTTCTATTTTTTATCCTATCGTATCACAGAACATAGGATGAGCATGATATACATTACACCAAATTAGCAATTTGTATCTTGCAACTTTTTGTTTTTGCTTTGTATACATGTTGCTTTGCAAACAGAGGCTTTTTAGTGTGTTGTCTCACGATACAAGTCTTATAACATAATCTTCAATGGTAGAAGTCAAGATGGCAGGGCATATCAAATGTTTTTGTTAAGATTGCACTCATTATAGTAGTTTTGTGTTTGTTTTAACTTGGAACAACCCTGTTCATTTAAAATTCTTAAAACAGATCGATATGGAAAAACATCTGCTATGTTTAA
Organism: Bidens hawaiensis; assembly: GCF_021521415.1. Classification (NCBI taxonomy): domain Eukaryota; kingdom Viridiplantae; phylum Streptophyta; class Magnoliopsida; order Asterales; family Asteraceae; genus Bidens; species Bidens hawaiensis. The sequence goes on from NW_027494076.1 coordinate 41,151, forward strand.
AAAAGTTTTAGACTGTAATTCATCATCACTTCATTAGTGAACCTATTTCTAGTGAAAGGTATTCTATTATGTTCATTTTTTAAAATTAAGTGCTTGGAAGTGAAAATCATCAAATCAGTGTGTTTAAAGTTCAGCTTATAAAATTGTTTTGTAATTAGATATAGATCAATTCGTTATGAACAAATTTGTTCTACGAGGCCACCACCGTGGTTTCGTTGATCAATGAATGCTCTTGTTCTGTGAACCCTTTATGTTTCTAAGTTTAGGCATATTGGATAAGACCCTAGGTGTGACAATCATACATTTGTTTGTAAAACCATTCCAAATGTTTGAAGCACAAACATTTATATAGCTATGTATCCTATATATGCACAAACAAATGCGCACACATACACGTATTCACATATTTGTGTGTTTATGTATGCTTGTATAAATACACACGTGTGTTGGTGTATATGCATATCTATGTAATTCAGTGGCGGAACTAGAATATAATTTTAGGGGTAAAGGAAATTTTTTTAACCGTACGTTAGGAAAACAATTTTTTTTCCAGTTTCACAAGTGTGGGCGCTCGGGTTTTGGCGTGTGCCGGGGCCCAGTAACGCGTTTCGCCCGTAGTGGCGTTCAGTAACATGTTTTGTTCGTACAAACACCCAGTTACTCTTTTCGCGCCTCTCAAGCCCGCTTTTGCGTTCTGCTCGTACAGGCGCGCGGTTTACCCTTTTTGTATGTACTGGGTTGGGTGCCTAGTTATGCGTTTCGGGCGTATCGGTGCATGGTTACATGTTTCGGGCGTACTGGCGCCGAGTAACACATTTTGCGCGTACCTTTGCCCTGTTGATTAAAGTTGGCTTTTAATGGTTTAATTAAATAGTAAGCTTTTAATAATTTTGGGGTTTTAATTAAATTTTTAAAGGTGAAGTTTTGGGCTCTTTTAACCTTTTTGAGGGATAACATAATATAATTCCAAGGTTAACGTAATATATAATACATAAAAAAAATCAACTTCGCCAGAAAAGTTTAAGGGTAGCAGGTGCTACCCTTCCCAAGGAGGTATGTTCGCCACTGATGTAATTGACTGTGTATTTGTGTGTATGTATATGCACACGTGCACATGTTGGTCTCTCTGTGTGTTGCATGCATGATATGATTGTGTGTTGCATGCATGATATGATTATTTGAATCGTTTTTGGTGGCGTGCCTTACTTAAATGATGCTTGCACCTACGCCTGACTTGTAAGTGGACCTTTGTGCTTTAAATACTACTTTCCATAGAAATTAGTATTGCATTTTAGATATAGTTACTTTGATATTTTTGTGCTTTAAATAGCAATGGCTCTTTAATAACTGCCACTTTATTAGTTCATTTAGAGACAATTGATGTCGTGTCTTGTGCATTAATTACCACCAGTTCTGTATAATAGAATTGGTATTGATTTCTAAGTTGATTTTTTTTTTCTCGTTGGTCTCATATAAATAATACAAGAGATCTATTCTATTTACAAATCACAATACATGTCTCAATATATAGGAGATAATACACTTTGAAAATAATGTAAATCTGTTCCTTATCTATCACTATAGAAATTAGTACTTCGTTTAGAGACAAATTTACTTTGCATGGCTAGAAAGTTAACGACTGGGAGAAATTAAGCAATAAAAGGAACACTCTTTGTAGTTCTATCAAGGATGAAACTTTAATCTGTTTTGTGTTTTATATATGTTAGTTTTAGTTATTCATATAGTTATTGCAGTTTATTATTTAGGAAGTATGATGAATTTATGCAGTCAATATCGGTGTCATATAGGTCCCCATGTGAAGTATCGGTCAAAAAATCGGTATCAATAATATTGGCGACATTCTTATTGCTTCTTTGAGTGTTTTAAGTCTTAATTATCAAATAGTGTTAGTGTTTTAAGTCTTAATTATCAAATAGTGTTAGTGTTTTAAGTCTTAATCAGTTCCTACTTGCTACAATTGTTAGTGTTTTGCAAGTTGCGAAAGGTTAATTTGTAAATGGCAGGAGAGTATATTGAATTTTTAGTGTTACATTGTTATATATATAAATTCTGTATGATATTAAAATCACCGATATCCCACCGCGATAATCTATATCTCAAATATCGGTCCTTGACCGACATCCCTTGAGCGATATCCGTTTTTTTTTACCGCATTAACTGCATAGTAAAATCACCGATATCCCACCGCGATAATCTATATCTCAAATATCGGTCCTTGACCGACATCCCTTGAGCGATATCCGTTTTTTTTACCGCATTAACTGCATAGTGATGAATAATGATGCAATGCATGGTACTTAAGATAATCTATGATTTATTTTGCTTACTTGTTGATTTACCATGCCAGAGAACTACAATGAGAAATTTCTGAGCTTTCTTATCCATGTAAAACTTTATAATTTATTTTAAGAAATTGTAGATAGGTTTGTCTTTATAATTTTATATATTATTAGAATAATATGTGAAGCTTGCCCAACACATACTTGGGGCCTATCGATAACTTACTTGGCTGCTTGGCAAGTGTTAAAGAGAATTATCAAAGGATATATATATATATATATATATATATATATATATATATATATATAGGGTGAGGATCCTAAGAGAACTTTTTGAATTTGAGAACTTTGAGAACCATTTTAAGCCTAAAAAAACTCCTTAAAAATTATTAATAGAATTATAACAAAAAGAAAAACAAAAATTTTAAAGAAGTAAAAAGAACCAAAAATTTTATTTACTATACACACATGTATATTTTTATTTAATCTCGATTTACGTAATGTACACATATGTACATTATCATTTATCTTAGCATGTGTGTATAAAGAATAAATTGTATAAAATTAAAAAATACGTATTATACATATATGTATAATTTTGCTAAACAAAGATTTTTTTAATTTTTTTTATGAAACCAGGATGATTTTTATTTTGCGTTTTTTTTGTTTTATAAATTTTTTTAATTTGCTTACAAAGAATTTTATTTTGTGGTCCAAAATGGTTTTCAAAGTTTCCAATTTCAAAATGGTTCTCACATGATCCTAATCCTATATATATATATGTAAATATAGGGTGCAGTTACTGTACGCTAATGCCTTAAAGTACGGTAGGTACGCGAGACGCTCAAAGGCAAAAAACAAAGGCAAAAACCTAAAACGCTCACAAAACTTAAACGCTGAAAACGCTCGGTAGACACTCAAAAACAGTCTTCGTGAAAAAAATGAAAAATTGATCGATTAACCATCCAAAACTGTTTTTTCGGTAAACCAATGATTGATTGGATATGTATTGACGATTCCGAGATGTTTGGATGTGATTTCATGGATCGATTCGTGAAAAAATGGATTCGCGTACGTAATGTACGTTAAGGCATTATTGTATTGGATCTTTTCCATACATATATATATATACATATATATATATATATATATAAGGCTTGTATTGTTTTGTAAATTGGGTAGTATATACATTTTCACCTTTCCATAATATTTGTTTTATACTGCCTGATGTCTTATACGGATTTAATATTTTTTGGTATGAAATAAACATGAATTTTGTGTTGCAGAAAACCTGAATCACCACCGATGTCGATTGAAGACAAGGAGGAAAAGAGTAGAAGATCTGAATTTGTGCAAGGAATGTTGCTGTCGACGATTCTCGGTGATGATTATTTGTAAAAAGATGCTGTGACGGAGGGGGGGGGGGGGGGGAGTTGTATCTGTTATGTAATCGGGATCGCGAGAGTGAAATGTAGTAATAAATATGTAATTTATGTTTGACTGTTGTAGTCGTATCAATTCCGTTTATGCTTTATTTAAAAAGAAGAAAGAAATAAGGTAGGTTTGATGTTTGTTTGTTAAAGTGGATGGATACATATACATATGGTTTAGATGTTTTCTTTCATAAATGTGAACCAAGTTATGTTCTGATTGTTTTATCTTCATGTTTTGTGGTTGGCAATTGGCATTATGATTCTTTTGTCAATGTAGGATTAACAGAAGATTGGGTGGTCTTTTTTTCAAGTTAAGTCGCAAATTTTGATTTATTATGTCAAACGCTGTTCTTCCGCTTTGACTTGTTTTAACTCGAGACAAACTAATACTTGATTGAATTACCTGTTTTAGCTAGAGTTGATCAAAAAAAACCGGTTCCTGGAACCGAACCGGTGGACCCGAACCGGAACCGAACCGGTTCCTACCCGTATTTGGTAGGAACCGACCCTATCTGATTCAACCCGATGATCCGTGACCGGTTCTTGCGAATCTGAGTGGGGGCGGGTAGGAACCGGAACCGAACCGGAACCGGTTAGGAACCGGTTCTAGCCGTTGGATCGATTAAGCCGTTGGAAATCGTTTTTTTTGGCCGTTTTTTTGACCGTTGGGGTCAAAAATAGCCGTTTTTTTGGCTCCCCCAAGCACCCCACTACTAGTATAAATAGGTATTTGGTGTCATGGGTTCATCACAACACTCAAAACGCAAACCCGAACGCAAAAAAATACAAAAAAACGCTATTACAACGTTTGAGTTCTCTAATCTCTTGTTTTCTCTTCTTTTATATTCATATTTGTTGTTATGGCTGCCTCACAATCATCGGTTGGTCAAGGTTCCAACGCCGAACCAAGTTTCGTTCGTATTGTACCTCATAATCGTAATCAAGAGATTTGGTGCAATTGGGATTTGGTTGAATTGAGTGACCATTCATTGAAGGCTCGGTGCAAGTTTTGTGGGGTTTATTTAAACCCACTTTCGAATTCAAATTTGAAGAAACACATCGAAAAACCGTATTGCAAGGCGTTGAAAAAGAACGTCGATTCGCAACAAACGCAAATGGATAGTGAAGGCGGAATATTTACATACCAAATTAATCGAGTTCAAGATCGTATGGCGAAGTTTGTGATTCAAGAAGCTTTGCCGTTTAGCCACTTCGACAACCCTCGCTTAACCGCCATGATTCGAGATACGCTTCAACCACAATACACTCACGTAAGTCGTCATACTCTTAAACGTTATTGTTTAAAATTGTGGAAGAAGGCCAAAGAGGTACTAATTGCATATTTTGAAAATATAAATACGGGAATAAACTTAACTAGTGATGTTTGGTCGGCTCCACATGGTCTACCTGAATCTTATCTTTGTGTCACCGCTCATTGGGTAGACCCGTCATCGTGGGAAATGATGAAACGCACCATTGCTTTTGAACTCTTTGAGTATCCACATACGGGAGATAATTTGTTTGAAATTTTAGATTATGTTATAAAAACTTATAAACTAGAAAATAAAATATTTTCAATGGCATTTGATAACGCGTCGAATAATACATCGGCGGTTGATAAATTAAAATTAAAATATACGCCGATTTGCAATGGTGTATTTTTTCACTCAAGGTGTGTTGCACATATCATTAATTTAATCGTGCAAGACGGACTTGCTTCGGATGAGGTTACATCGGTTATAAACGATTTTAGACTAATGATACATAAAGTTTTTAAGAAAAGTAAAAAAAGACAAATGGATTATAGAAAATTTTGTAAAGATACGGGAAGAAAAGCTTTGGGAGCTAATTGGGATGTAACTCGTCGATGGAATTCCACTTGCATAATGTTTCAAAGTGCTTTGGAACAAAGAGAAACTTTACAAATGTTTCATTCTAGTCTTGCCGAGAATGATTTGGCAATCCCCTTTTCAAATGAGAAATGGGAAATTATCAATGACTTATCGACTTTTCTTGAAGTTTTTAAAACATCAACTACGAAACTATCGGGAACGTATTATCCGACAAGTCCCTTGGTTCTTTCGGAGTTATTTTTAATGGTTAACAATCTTAAAGAATTTGAAAATAAAAGTCCAATGTTTTCAAACATCATATTACCAATGAAGTTTAAATTAAAAAAATACTTTCTTGAATTGCCACCGGTTTTTACTTGCGCCGCCGCTTTAAACCCAATGTTAAATGTTACGAGGGTTGAATGTGTGATAGACGAAATTTTTTCAGCCTTAGATATGCATGAAATTGACCCAAACTTTTCAACAGAGGCAAAAAATTATTTTAACTTGAATTTTAAATTTATGTATGACTTTTATTTAAATAAATATGGGTCAAACATACACATGCCTATGCCGGGGGGTCTTCATCAAGTTCAAGTGCTACTAGAGTACGAGATCCCATGATTAGCCTTATGAACACCGTTCGCAACGTAACGGCTAAAAAACAAAGGGGTAACACCCCTTCAAGCGAACTAGGAAGGTATAGTGCAAATGATTACTCTACCGGTTTATCCGAAGAGGAATATGGCACTTTTGATGTTTTGGCTTGGTGGAAGGTAAAGGAAACCGAGTTTCCGATTCTTGCCACCATGGCCCGTGATTTACTAACCGTCCAAGCTTCTACGGTAGCTTCGGAATCCGCTTTTTCTCTTAGTGGCAGGGTAATATCGGTGAGAAGAACAAGACTAAATTCGGAGTCGGTGGAGATGTGCATTTGCTTAAAGGATCACTTAGACTCAATCGATCGTATTCAACACGTAACCACTCTCGAAGATGAAACACCACTTGATGTTCGATTGCACGACGAACAAGAAGGCATTTCAACAAGTAATTCCGAGGAAGAAGTCGCCGTTCAATAATTACGACGAACAAGAAGGCTTTTCTAGAAATAATATGTCACAACTTTATATTTATAAGTTTAATGTTTTGTTAGTTTGTTTTTGAAGATTTTAAAACATGTAACCTTTTTTTTTTTGAACTTCTTAAAGTAAATAAAATGAATTTTATGTTAATTGTTTTATTTATTTTTCATGCTATACAAATACGAATTGTAGTTTAGAATCCAAATCGCAAACGAAAAACGAAAAAAAAAATAAAAAATTTTACACTGTAACCGGTTGGAACCGGTTACAGTGTAGGAACCGGTTTAGGAACCGGTAAGAACCGGTTAGATAGGTTAGGGGTCTGAGGGTGGGAGAACCGGTTCGGTTCCCTAACCGGTTCGAGCCTGGAACCGGTTTAAAAGGGGGTTTTGAATATAGGAACCGGTTAGGAACCGGTCCCGGTTCCTAGTCCCAAACCGTTTTGAACATCCCTAGTTTTAGCGGCGTTTCTGTTATAGGTTGAGAATGGCAAATTCGTGGCAATGCTGCATGTTTCAGAGAACACACTCTGGGAAACAGTCAAAGTTATCAACTGAATTTAACTGCTTTCACTAAAATGGTTACATGCGGGTACCCCAACTTTACACCAAACATAGTGAAAACCCTTTTAAAACCCATTGTGTTAAACTTTTATTTTTATATTACCTTTACACATCGGAACCATACAGAGTCTATATATAAACAAGGTCATATAATCAAATAATAACCAAAATTAACTCATTGTGGTGTTGTAGGTGAGGCAGTGGAGGAGTGGTCTCAAATACCCACCAATGGCGAGCAATTGAGATTTGAGAGTGGCCAAGAGGTGGAGTTACATCGATGGTGTTTGTGCGTCGATGGTTGAGGTGAGTTAAACTTGGTAATTGTATTGTATTTGAATGTGTGTGTACAGGATGAGTATAGGGATATAGACGAGCACAAAAAACCGCGACCGGACCCGAACCGGTGTACCCGACCCGGAACCGGTTCCAGTTCGTACCCGGTGGACCTATTACCCGGTTTGGGTATTTATATACCCGAAATCCGTACCCGGTTCCACATATTATATCTCCAATCGGTTCGTACCCAGTTCCATTTTGGAACCGGTTCCTACCCTGAATAACCGGTTCCGCCGGGTATTTTATAGCAGGTCAGAAACTAGTCGTTGGAACCGGTTCCAACGGTAATATAGCCATTGGAACCGATTTTTGAGAGTATTATAGCCGTTGTAACCGGTTTCAACTGTAATATAGCCGTTGTAACCGGTTTTTCTTGTCCAAAACTTTTATATAAATTATTTTTCACCCCTTGTTTCACCAACAAACTCAAAAACAATCTAAAATACTTCTCGGTTTACAAACCCGACTAACCGACTCAAAAATATTATGGCACCCACCAAAACTACTAACAACAAGGCTAACAAGAACGTTTTTATTGACCCGGTTCGTGCTATTGATGACACACAAGTTGTTGGGGTCCTCGAACATAACCGCAACAAAGAAGTATGGAAGAATTGGGATTTGGTTATCACTATCGAAGGTGATCAAAAGGCTCGTTGCAAACTTTGTGGAACTTTCTTAAAGCACGATTCCATCTCGACATTGAGAAATCATATCGAGAAGCCATTTTGCAAGGCCTTGAAAGGCATTCGTGCAACCGACCAAGTGGACTTGGGTAAAGATGGTACATTATTTCGTTACAACACGAACCAAGTTCAAGATAGAATGGCAAAGTTCGTTATTCAACGAGGTTTGCTGTTTAACCACTTTGACGACCCGGATTTGACGTCGTTGATTCGAGAAACTCTACAACCGCGATACACACATGTAAGTCGTACTACCCTAAGACGTCATTGTATCAAGTTGTGGGAGTGTGGAAAAAAAGAGTTAATCGAGTTTTTTCATACTTTAGAATCGATGGTGAGTTTAACTACCGTTGTTTGGTTGGCACCACACGGGTTACCCGAATCATACATATGTGTCACCGCTCATTGGGTTTTTTCCGGTGACATGGCAATTGATGAAATGCACCATCTCTTTTGAAAACTTCCTGTTCCCACATACTGCCGAAAAATTGTTTGAATTGGTTGATGAAGTTATAATGACTTACAACTTGAAAAATAAAATATTTTAGATTTCATTTGACAACGCATCAAACAATACAAAGGCGGCCGAAAAATTTATCATTAAATATTCACCACCTAGTTACGGGGATTTTTTTCATGTTCGATGTGTTGCACATATCATCAACTTGGTTGTTCAACAAGGTCTCGGCAATGAAAACATTTTTCAAGATTTAACTTTCTTTAGACTTATATTACAAGATGTTTTCAAAAGTGGTAAAAGAAGACATCTTGAATATAAGAACTATTGCATATCGGTTGAAAGAAAGTATTTGGGGCCGAATTGGGACGTTCCAACCTGTTGGAACTTAACTTGTCATATGATCAAGTGTGCTTTGGCCCAACGCCAAACTCTACAATTTTTTCATAACAATCTTGTTGATGTACGCGAGGCCGATATGGTTCCCGATAGTGTTTGGGTCCATGTCGGTTATTTGTTGGAGTATCTTGATGTATTCAAAACCGCAACAACAAAGTTATCGGTAGTTTATTATCCTACTAGTTGTTGGATTTTGCAAGAATTGTACAACATGTCTTCTACTTTTAGAGATTTGAGGAGAAGAACAAACAATTCAAGGATATTGTTGCGGTAATGAAGGAAAAGTTCTTAAAATATTTTGAAAACATACCGCCGGTCTTTACTTGTGCCGCCGTTTTAAACCCCTATTGGAATGTTAATGGGGTTGAGACATTGATCGAGGAAATATTCGACAACATGGGTATGCACGAGATCGACCCGAAGTTGTCGACGGAAGCGAATGAAAAGTTTAACAAACACCTTCAAGACCTTTATGACCATTATTTTCAAATTTATGGTCCAAGCGCGATGTCGTCTTTTGTGAGGCAAGCAACGACTAGTAGGCCGTGCAAGGACACCAACTAAGAGGCAAAGAGGAAAGACACCAACTAGCGAACTTTGTCAATATAGTGGAGCAAACTATGTTGAGGGCGCAACGGTCGACGGAATTCGCAATATTGATTTGTTGTCTTGGTGGAAAGGAAAACAAAACGAATTTCCTATTCTATCCGCCATGGCTCATGATTTGATTTCCGTACAAGCCTCAACGGTTGCTTCCGAATCGGTTTTTTCTCTTAGTAGGAGGGTATTATCAATGCGAAGAACAAAATTAACTCTCGAGTCTCTAGAGGTTTGCATTTGCCTAAAGGATCATTTGGATGCGGTGGATCGTGTACAACACAAGGCAAACTTTGAAGATGAAATACCAATAGAGCATCCTATTCATGATGAGGAGGTGGAGGACGGGCTTTCTTCCGAGAATTCGGGTGGTGAAGAAGACGAGGGTGAAGAGTGAAGACTAAGGAAGACTTGTAATGTTTTATTTGTTTTAGTAAAATAATTTGTAACACGATCAAATTTCAAATAATATTTAAGTTTTGCTTTGTTTATTAACTAGCTTTGTTTTGTTTTTTACTAGTAATGTTTTATTTCTTATTAGTCATGTTTTATTTTTTGATTACAATAACGACGAGGAACATTTTATTATATAAACAAATATTACAAACATTATTAAAACAAAACGATACTAAACATAACAACTTAAACTAAAAAACAACGTCCGTCGTTTTAATCCGGCGTTCTACAACGATTAAGCGTTGTTACCGGCGGTAGGTGCTTGAGTTGTAGAGCCGGACGACTCTCCCGCTTCCCCTTTCTTTGCATCCAAAATTTTTTTCTCACGACAATATTCATGGGTATACTTGCGTAAGGTGGAGTTCGACCCTGCTTTTAGAAACTTCAAACAATACTTGCACCGGGCCATCTCTTGTGAATCAGTCATGACACACAAATCGTAATGAACCCAAACACCGGGGCATCGTGTTGTTTCGATCACCATAACAACATCGTCGTTACTTCCATCGTTTGTCGGTTTAAGCTTAATTATGATTTAGAGTTTTGAAAGTGGTTTAACAAATTATACACAACACCTTGCTATTTATAGTATGTGGGTAAGTTGTTTATAGTTAAAAAACCGGTTCCAACGGTCAAAAACGGCTATATAGCTGTTGGGACCGGTTCCTAACGACTATATTGTTTAAATTTCAAAAAAACCCGGTGTACCCGGTTTTTACGTAAAACCCGATCCCGGTTCCACTAAGTTCCCATTCTGTCCATCGGGTCGGGTCCGGAACCGACCCATTCTGTCCATCGGGTCGGGCCCCATTTTGTACCCGGTGTGAAAAAAACCGGTTCTGAACTGATTCCGGGTTTTAAAAAAACCTGATATTGTGCACCTCTATAGGGATATATAAAGGGATTACAACTGAACCTACAGACTATTCATATCCCTTGACTCTACATATTCAGATTTCTTATGACTAAACATATTCTGTCTAATATTCCCCTGCAAGCTAGGGCCGGGAAGCGACCTGTAGCTTGAACTGTATTAGAAGAAATCTTTGTGAAGACAACGGCTTTGTGAATACATAAGGGATCTGATCATGTGTAGAAATAAACTGAACTGACAGTTTCCCTTGTGCCACCTTTTCTTGAACAAAATGGAAATCAACTTCCACATGTTCAGAACGTGCATGGGAAATAAGATTTGCCGATAAGTAAGTAATGCTCAAATTATCACACCACAAAGTGGGGGCTGAGGCAATAGGAACACACAATTCCCGCAGGAGGGTTCCAAGATGAGTGAGCTCAGCAACCGTATTTGCTAGGGCTTATATTCAGATTATGTTGATAACCAAGAGACAATCTTTAGTTTTTGAGCATACCAAGACACTATGTTGGAGCCAAGATATATTGCAAATCCCCCGGTGGATCGACGATCATCTGGATAACCAGCCCAATCAACATCAGAAAAGGCGATGGGGGAGTTAAAAGTAGCATCAGTGTAAGCATGCAAGCGAAAACCAGACTTGTGTTGTAAGATAAGACTATAGTCGGTTGTGCCCTGAAGGTAATGAAGGATTCGTTTAACTACAAGCCAATGGTTATCAGTAGGCGCGTGCATAAACCGACAGACTTTGTTTACGACAAATGTGATATCTGGGTGTGAAAGAGTCACATATTGAAGCGCCCCAACTATCTGCCGGTATTTAACCAGATTATCACATGAAGAACTATCACCAAGAGCTAAGTTAGCGGTGGTGGTGATGGCAGAGGGAAAATGCCTGGCATTAGATAGGCCCGCTCGATCCAGGTCTAAGGAGTTCCATAATGTACTTTTGAGAAAGAAGCATGTCAGCACCTTTGGGGTTGATTTCATTACCTAAAAAATAGGAAAGAGGGCCCATATCTTGAATAACAAAAGACTTTCTAAGGCTATGTAAGGCCCCGTTACCGGTGCCCTACTTTGGACGTTGGAATTAATCATAAACACAGTTCTAAATATCAGAGTTAATTAAAACTTTACGCGGAATATATAAAACTTTCGTAACCTTACAATAATAATTCATAACATGTCTTAAAACATTCTTGTCTTTCAAAATCAAAACGTTAAATATAAAAAATCATGCGTCTTCAGATGCCAGACTCTTATTCTCCTGCCATGTGCCCATGCTCAAGCCAGCTGTCTCATTCTACTCACCTGCGTGCATACTAAAAGTCAGCTACGCTGAGTGAGTTCTAGTTAATCATACATCATACAATACGTATACTTACCATCCATTATGCATCCAACGATACATAATAATTACTTTACTAATTTCTTTCACTACATAATTTCATTCATACGTTCATACTACATTACTTTCATACTATATAGTTACTATCTTTTCTATCTCAGATATTATTAAGGTCTGGTCCTTCCTTCCTTGTCCATCTCAGATATTATTAGGGTCGGATCCCTTTCTTGTCTATCTCAGATATTATTAGGGTCTGATCCCTTTTTGTCTATCTTAGATATTATTAGGGTCTGATCCCTTTCTTCTATATCTCAGATATTATTAGGGTCTGATCCCTGTTTGCTTCTCTATCTAAGATATTATTAGGGTCTGATCCCTTTCTTCTCTATCTCAGATATTATTAGGGTCTGATCCCTTACTTCTTCATCTTCGCACATACTATCTTTACATCCCATAACATACATATACTTTCTTTAATCATTCATACATATTCATATGTTGTACATACATATATATCATACACATTCATCTTTCATATACATACCCCCTTGTCAATACATGCAATATCCAAAGATCGTTCACGTGCCGACAAGCTTTCATTCACATTCATAACATAATATCTAACACATGAATCATGCATGGCATACACTTACCGTTCAAGGTAAGAGTATTAACTATCACATCGAGTATGCACACAGCCCCAAAAACAAAACAAGGAATGGGGCTAGAAACTCACCTGAATGCGATTACGTTCACCGTTAATTGTAATCCCTTCCTCAGTTATGCACGACTAACTGTATAACGATCACACGTATTAACTAACTATTATCACTCATATCGTATATCTAGCTTAATTATAAACCACAACGAACAGTGGTCTAGGGGCAGCGCCCCTGGCAGCGGGGTTCTAGGGGCGGCAGCTCCTAGCGGGGTCCAAGGGGTAGAGCCCTTGGCTGGGGTTAAGCTGCCAGGTCAGCTTGGAAAAATTTTATTATCATTAACTGTCTAACACATTTTCCGTTAGGATTTTAAATTATTTTCTAATTCGTTAACTCATTCATATAGGGAATTGCTTCAGATTCGTTATGTAATCTTCCTTAATTCATTATCATGATTCATCCCTTATCATCATCTGATTCGTCATTCCAATTCGTCATCTGAACATGACATGATTCGTTATCTTAATCGTAACGAATTGGCGAGTAACGAATCACCTGATTCGTTATCTGGTTCGCTATCCTAGTTCGTTGATGTGTTGTAAAACACACTTACTTTCCTTATGATTTTATCATGGTTTTTATGCTTAATTGTTTATTTTATGAAAGTATTGGGGGTTAAGTGCATAATTTTACAAAGATTGAATGTTACTTGTAGGTTATGACATTTGGTGAAAAAAAGAGTAAAGTTTGAAGACTCTAAGGGCTTATTTGATCAAGTTTAAAGACTACAACTCAAGGCCCGACCCAAGCTACAAGATCCAAGCCTTTCAAGTATTATTATTATATAATATATAACTTAAAAAAAACCCTAAGCATCTTGGCTGCTGAATTGTCCCGATCGGAGGGAGCCAAAGAAAGAAATCAAGTCTTAATTGTTTTGAGGTGGACGGCTTGCAATTTGTTTGTTGTCTCCTTAATTGAGACAACAAATAATTGTATTCTCTTGCTAAACAAATGGTTGACGACACAAAGCAGCAAGTGGGCAGCCATAACAAACAAATATAAATCAAGCACCTCAAAGTCTAAGAGTGCCGATCGGAAATCAGCCAGCAAACAAGGATATAAAAAATTATTTTGTGAGCATCTTGGCAGCTAGGTGAGGAAGGAAATCATCGAGGGTGACTTGGTACAGCAGCTAGAGACCTTAATCATCAATAAACTCAGCCACACTTGATAGTAAAATACTCATAAACTTTGTTCTTTTACTCAAGTTTCCTAACTAGTTGAATTGATCTTTTTCTTTGGATTGTTTTTCAAGTAATTGATTGTTTGACTTTGATTTAGTTATTCTTGGATTTTGAATGAGTTTGATTATGTTTATGATGATGTTTATGATGATTTACTTGAATTTTAATGGCTGTCCAAACTTAATGAGTAGCTAATCTTGTTTGTTCTACCTAGGTTTGATGAATATTGTTAGGTTTTGACTAGTAATATGGATTGTTAATGATCATGGCTTAAATTGTTAATGTAAAGTTTGATTTAGCAATAAATTAGATTGTGTTTAGTGGCTGTGTTTTGTTTGATTATACCTAATGACCTCGTGCTTTGATTAATTGAATCGGTTTTGATTAGTTGTTGCATGTTTAAGGCTCTTTACTTTGTGTTTAGGGTTTATTTGTGGGAAGTACAACCGTAGGGATAAGTGGGTAAATTAATTAGATAAAATCAGTTGTGAAACACCTTCTTAGAGACCGAGAGGTGATAAGAAGTAAACTCGGCTCATTACTTTTACTTGTTAGAATTAAGATCGCGCGAGAGCGGGTTTTTGTTCTTGTCGGGTTTGGGTGTTTGAGCGATTAGTTGGTCTAGTTTAAGTTAAGTTGAATTGTTCCTCTATCCTTGGTTGCTTAGTATTCGTTTCCATTAGGCTAGTGTGTCGGTGAGACCGAGAGGTGAGTCGGCATAAGAACACGTTAATAATTTGTTTTCCCGGTTTGTTCTTAAAATCAACTAAGATAAGTTAGAGTTTGTTAGTCAGACCGAGAGGTGATCTGACCTTCTTGAGCGAACCTTAGTTGTGTCATCCTTTAGAACCGGTGTCGTGAGAATTTTCAATCCATTGTCTTGTCATCTCCTTCAATATGATTCTTACCTAGGTAGACGTTTTTATCACTGCAGTCAAAGTTTCCGAAGTTTTGTCAAAAGTTTTCATTTTGTTAAGTTAAGTAGTTAAATTAAATCTAAAAAAAATCAATTAAATATTTTGGTGAGTCTTGGTTAGAGTTTAGTGATTATTAACGTTTTCACGTGTCTTCGAGTTCGATATCCGGACTTTCCTCATCTGTGCTATACGCGATCGGTAAACTTGCCGTTTGTGTGAACTAGGACAGATTGTTTGGTTTTTAAAGCTTAGTTGCGACTTGTGTTTTATTTATATATATATTTATACATATTTTCGCACATCAAGTTTTTGGCGCCGTTGCCGGGGACACGGTTTGAGGCGTATTAAGAACGACTCGAGTTAGGACTTGCCTTGTTTACTACTTGTCTTTCTTATTTGTTTTGTTTGTTAGTTTAATATAGTTTAGCTAATTATAGTTTCTTTTATTTATTTTAATAGTTGTATGCGACGTACTCGATCTCTAGGACCACCAGAAATTGAAGGATATCCCGAACCAGAGAGAGAGCTTTTTGAGAGACGTCGTACAAAACCGTCTTCCAGTTCATCTACATCCGTCGGTAATACGTTCTCTTCTCCTACTTTTTCTGAACCCTTCATTAGGGATAGGATTATGGGCGACGCGAATTCACCACCGAGGAGGACAGTTGCAGACCGGGCCCTTCCGGTCGATGCTTGCGCGAGATCCACCATTGCTCCACCAGCTATAGGAGTTCAAACAACTTGGCAGATTCCATCTAATGTTCTGAACACGATTGCTCATTCTGCTCAATTTCACGGGTTACTCCATGAGAACCCACATGCTCATATCACTCGCATGACACGAATTTGCGACACGTTTCATCTTGCCGGCGTATCCGAAGACGCCATCAAACTCCGAATCTTTCCGTTCTCACTCGTTGATCATGCGAGTCTGTGGCTTGAGTCCCTCCCACAGGGATCCATTGCTACTTGGGCTACCATGCAGACCCAATTTCTTGAAAAATACGATCCTCTGGTTAAGGCCACTCGTTTGCGTAACCAAATTCATTCTTTCCAGATGAAGGACACCGAGAGCTTCTACGAGGCGTGGGAAAGTTTCAAAAATCTACTTGCGTTATGTCCAAACCACGGCCTACAAGACTGGGCGGTTGTTGAGAAGTTCTACAACGGAGTGACGTACGCAACTCAGAGTATGCTCGACACAGCTGCAGGAGGTAACCTACTGACAACGAAGGATATGGATGAGTGCATTGCCTTGTTTAACGGTTTAGCCATGAGTGGATACCAGCGACCACCAGTTAAGAGTACCAAAACCGTTGATTCCTTATCACGCGGCATGCATTCGATCAACACGAGCACTGCACTTGCGGCACAAGTTGAAGCGTTAGCAAAGATCGTGAAGGACTTGCAGGTGAAAAGTAAGTTATGCGAGATCTGTAGAGGGGGACATGATACTGTTCAGTGCCCCGTAGGTTTCCAGGAGGAGGCAGTCGACTTCATTAATAATCCAAACCGAAATCAACATTCTTTCAATTCTTATAATTCGGGGTGGAGAGGTAACCAAATTTCCAACTGGAGGAATGGAAATCAGTCCGGCTTCCAGCAACGTCAGAGCCTATTCCAGGATTCTGGTGAGGGAACGAGTAGTGGGGAGAAGAAGCCCACGTTAGAGGAGATGATGGCACAACAGACACAGATGCTTTCGCAACTCATGACTCGAGAGAACTCCCGTCACAAAGAAACTCAAGAGAAATTCCGGGAGCACGAGTCATTCATGAGAAATCAAGGAGCGTCAATTCAAAATCTTGAGCGTCAGATAGGAGAGATAGCAAGTCGTCTAAATGAGAGGTCGCCAGGTACACTTCCAAGTAACACTGAATAAAATCCGAAGGCGTTCGCGAAGGCTGTGACGACAAGGAGCGGTGCAGGGGCACGTAGCGAGCCCGTGATTCAAGAGGCGACGAGAGGACTCGTTAACGAGCCCGCGGTAGATGTAGAGGAGCAGGTAGACGAGGAGATTCAGTTGTAGTCTCCACCGGCCAAGGTGCATCAGAGGCACAGCCCCGGAAGTTCAGCACAGACCGAGAACCAACCATTACCCAGCACACCACCGAGAGTCTACAAACCTAGACTCCCATATCCCGGGAGAGTCCGTAGGGATAGAGACGAGGAGCAGAACTCCAAATTTCTTGATCTTCTGAAGCAACTTCATCTTAATATTCCTTTCCTTGAGGCACTTACGCAAATGCCCAAATACGAAAAGTTTCTTAAGGGTATTCTTTCGAACAAAGGGAAGTTAGCCGAAGTCTCTTCCATTCCTCTGAGTGCTGGTTGCTCTGCAGTCTTGCAGAGAAAGTTACCAGAAAAGATGTCCGATCCTGGGAGTTTCACAATTCCCTGCATCTTGAGTGATAATACAGTCGTCCATGCGCTGGCAGATCTTGGTGCCAGTATTAATCTCATGCCGTATTCCGTGTATCGCAAGTTGGGTCTAGGCGAACCGAGGCCTACCCGTATGAGTATCCAGCTTGCTGATCGTTCTGTGAAATACCCCCGAGGGGTGGTCGAGAACATGCTTGTTCGTGTCGACAAGTTCATCTTCTCGGTGGACTTTGTCATCCTAGACATGAACGATTACGATAGTGTCCCACTCATCTTAGGCCGACCATTCCTTGCCACTACACATGCATTGATCGATGTCTGCGAGGGTAAATTAATCTTAAGAGTTGGGGATGAGAACGTCACCTTTGACGTTCGACAGTCACTGAAACACCCCAAGTCTGCTGATGACTCCTTATACTTCATTGATACCATCATGGAGCATGTCGGGGAGTTTCTCAGCGAAATTTGTGGAGGATCTGCCTCCGACACCCAGATTCTCGATAGGGAGATTCCGGAGATTGAAATGGTTGCCGTAACCAATCAGTCCTTAAATGACGACACCGAGTCACATACCCCTGAATCTGGCGTGTCTGCTGAGATCTTACGAGACGATCCGATGGACCGACCTTCGGTCGGGAGTCCTCCTTCTTCCTTAGAGCTTAAGGATTTACCTTCCCACCTTGAGTATGCATTTTTAGATGAAGAGAGGAAGCTTCCGGTTATCATTGCATCTGCTTTGACCGAGGTCGAGAAGAAGAAGTTGTTGAGGGTGCTACGAGAGCACAAGGAGGCTTTTGCATGGAAGATTATCAACATCAAGGGTATCAACCCTTCGTTTTGCACTCTTAAAATCCTCATGGAGGTAAATTTCTAAACTGTTGTCCAGCCGCAACGGCGGCTTAATCCGAAAATGCAAGAGGTCGTAAAGAAGGAGATCATTAAACTCCCTGATGCGGGGATCATTTTCCCCATTTCTGATAGTGCTTGGGTGAGTCCAGTCCAAGTGGTTCCTAAAAAGGGTGGCATGACTGTCGTCACCAACGAGAGGAACGAGCTTATTCCCACGAGGACTGTGACGGGATGGCGAGTCTGCATCGACTATCGCCGACTGAATGATGCCACCAGGAAAGACCACTTTCCTCTCCTATTCATTGGTCAGATGTTAGAGCGTTTAGCAGGTCAGCAGTACTACTGCTTCCTAGATGGTTTCTTCGGGTACTTCCAGGTTCCGATAGCTCCCGACGACCAGGAGAAAACCACTTTCACCTGCCCTTACGGAACGTTTGCTTACAAACGTATGCCGTTCGAACTTTGTAACGCTCCGGCCACATTCCAGAGGTGTATGGTGGCCATTTTCCATGATATGATAGAGGACTCCATGGAGGTGTTCATGGACGATTTTTCCGTATTTGGGAGTTCCTTCGATCATTGTTTATCAAATCTCGAGAGGATGATGTCCCGCTGCGTTGACACCAACCTAGTCCTTAACTGGGAAAAATGTCATTTCATGGTTCGCGAGGGCATTGTTCTAGGTCATCGAATCTCAAGTGCGGGGATAGAGGTTGACCGGGCAAAGGTCGAGACCATTTCTAATCTTCCCCCACCTACTTCTATGAGATCAATTCATAGCTTTCAAGGTCATGCCGGGTTCTACCGCCGGTTCATCAAAGATTTTTCTAAAATCGCGAGACCCATGACCAAACTTTTGGAGAAGGATGCTCCATTTGTTTTTTCTGAGCAGTGTATAGAGGCATTTGATCTTCTAAAAGACAAACTCGTTAACGCCCCAATCATGGTTGCTCCCGACTGGTCGTTACCATTCGAGTTGATGTGTGACGTGAGCGACTTCGCAGTCGGAGCGGTTCTTGGACAACGGAAGGATAAACATTTCCATCCGATCTACTATGCGAGCCGGACCTTAAATGGCTCACTAGAAAGCTATACCACCACCGAAAAAGAGCTTTTAGCTGTGGTGTTCGCTTTCGACAAATTTAGGTCCTATCGGGTTTTGTCCAAAACGATTGTTTATACGGATCATGCCGCTATTAGATATCTTTTCAGCAAGCAGGGTTCTAAGCCTCGTATTATCCGATGGATCCTGTTGCTTCAAGAGTTCGATATAGAGATCCGTGATAAAAAGGGGGCCGAGAATGTGGCGGCTGATCATCTTTCACGTCTAGAGGGAGTTGATTTAGGAGATTCGGGAGTTAGGATCGACGATCGTTTTCCGACGGAGAGTCTGATGTTTGTTACTGCACAAGAGGAAGGTTTTCCGTGGTTTGCTGATTTCGCGAACTATCTCGCTGACGGATACCTCCCAAAGATGCCTTACCAGCAAAAGAAGAAATTCTTTGCTGACATCAAATTTTACCTTTGGGACGATCCATATCTTTTCCGCATTGGTGCTGATCAGCTTATTAGAAGGTGTGTAGATGTCAAGGAAGGATGGCAAATTTTGAGCCATTGTCATGTGGGACCGACTGGAGGTCACCACGGTGTGAGCTCTACTGCAAAGAAAGTCTTTGATTCTGTTTTTACTGGTCGTCTATCTTTAAGGATGCTCTTCTCTTCGATAAGAGTTGTGATCGTTGCTAGCGTGTCGGCAACATTTCTTCGCGAAACGAAATGCCCCAGAATGCCATTCAAGTTTGTGAGGTTTTTGATATTTGGGGTATTGATTTCATTGGACCGTTTCCATCTTCGCGTGGAAACAAATACATACTCGTGTCCGTCGATTACGTGTCTAAGTGGGTTTAGGCCAAATCTCTACCCACCAATGATGCCCGAGTGGTAGTCCATTTTCTAAAATGTCTATTTGCTCGTTTTGGAGTCCCGAAAGCCTTGATCAGTGATCGAGGTACTCACTTCTGCAACTCGCAGATGGATAAGGCGTTGAAGCGTTATGGGGTCACCCATCGGCTTGCGACCGCCTACCACCCACAGACTAGTGGGCAGGTAGAAGTGAGTAATCGGGGAATGAAACGTATTCTCGAGAAAACGGTTGGTTCACGGTTGAGGTTATTCCCGGGAAAGTTGAAATCCCGATGGTCGGGACCGTTCACGGTCACTGAGGTTTTCCCGTATGGCACGATTGAGATACAAGATCGAAGCGGGAGGTTTAAGGTGAACGGCCATAGATTGAAGCACTACATAGGAGAGCCGATAACTGATCAGACAGTCGAGGTGTTCTACATTGACTCATTCACCGAGGAATATGCGTGATGGATGCATCACTCGGTAGACAGCCCGAGTTGTAGAGTTTGTATTATGATTCTCTTTATTATCTGTTTTTATTTGTTTTATTTTTATTTTTATTTATATTTATAAAAACATAAAAAAAAAATCAAAAACACAAAAATATGTTTATTTTTTATGTTTTTGTTTTCTATTTTGTACGCCGCTACATGCGAGCGAGTTTGAGTTTTTACAGGTATTATTATGCGCATGGTAGCTTTGATGGCGTTTTGGAACTGGTTCACCCGAGGTTGCGGCCGCGAATGAAATGTTATACGGTTGTTCGTTCGAGTCATACACAGATGATGAAGAATCTGCATCTAAACCAGGGGAGTAACCTGTTCTCTATTTTAATTTCTGTTCTTTCAAGTTTTAATTTTATGCTTTACGTTTTATTTTTATTTTATTTCTTTTCCTTGTTCTCATCGAGGACGATTTCGTTCTAAGTGTGGGGATGGGAATTTATTTTACTTGGTTGTAGAAAAAAAATTAAAAAAATAAAAAGTTTTCACTTGTTTTTCGTTTTCGTACGTTGTTTATGTTAAAAAAAATGTCCATCGTTTTTAGTTTCTTTTGCATTAAAGTGGGAGATGATGATATTTATTAGAAATCGGTTTTTCAAACTACTAATAATATGAGATAAATAAAAGAAAACGCACTTAACTTGGGATGTGTCGGTAGGCTCAGCCTTGAAAATGAAAGGGCAAATTTGATAAAACGGTTAAACGGAAATCTTTTGTGGGTAAAGCGTTTCGTCCGTGGAAAATAAGCAATGAAAGGTCGGGACATACTCAAGCCTCAAATTTTGGTATGAAAAAAGTGGAAGTATCATGAGTTTTAAAAATTTGAATACGTTATCATATGATGCTTGGGTAGGTTTAACGTTAGAGTATGCCGTGTAGCCCGTGATATAAATCTTAAACTGCTAGTTTAGTGTTTTACACCTCATTGGCGTATGGTTTTATAACCTTAAATCCTGTATTGATGGGATGCTTCGGGTCCGGAGACCATGGGTCTGTATGCAATCTATTTATCTGGGTATTCACAATTCCTAAGTGGGGTTGTGGATATTTAAAATCAAGCCAAAGAGAAAACCCTTATAAGTCTATAAACATGATCACAAAAGTACAAAAGTACAAATACACTACAGACTTGATCATCCACGCTGTTAGCCATGTGGGGTCCCCTTGCTCGCGTCTCATTACCATTAAGAAACGGACCACAAGGGACACGCTACATGTAAGGCCAACAGATGAAATTTTTCATACTCACCTATGGTGATGGATTTGGGGTATTGCTTGATAACGGGGGTATGTCATGTTGTGGGGAACACTAGCTATAAATTAATTGAACCTTAATCGTATCTAATGACTGCTTGGTAGACTTTGATGCTTAAGCTTAGGTGGATAAACAATACCCTTGATCGTCTTAACTATTCATAAATATTGAGCAACAAAGTTTTAATTCTGCTAATTTTGAGGTTTAAGTCAAGTTGGGGTGGTCTGGTCCGGTAAAAACTGAAAATAAGCGGGTCTTAATTGTGTAAACCACTAAGTAATATTATTGTCGGATCTTATTTGTCCCAGTAAAGATTAAGGCATGGGTTTAGGTGGACAACAATATCGATGATCGCGGTTTTTTGCGTTTTTCTGAGCTTTAAAATCTAACCTATATGTTTGATTTGACTTTGATTTTCCGATTCTGATCCAACTGCAATCAAATCTTTTCCAGGGACGAAAAAGTCTTAAGTGTGGGGATGTTTGATGTGTTGTAAAACACACTTACTTACCTTATGATTTTATCATGGTTTTTATGCTTAATTGTTTATTTTATGAAAGTATTGGGGTTAAGTGCATAATTTTACAAAGATTGAATGTTACTTGTAGGTTATGACATTTGGTGAAAAAAAGAGTAAAGTTTGAAGACTCTAGAGGGCTTATTTGATCAAGTTTAAAGACTACAACTCAAGGCCCGACCCAAGCCACAAGATTCAAGCCTTTCAAGTATTATTATTATATAATATATAACTTAAAAAAAAAAACCCTAAGCATCTTGGCTGCTGAATTGTCCCGATCGGAGGGAGCCAAAGAAAGAAATCAAGTCTTAATTGTTTTGAGGTGGACGACTTGCAATTTGTTTGTTGTCTCCTTAATTGAGACAAAAAATAATTGTATTCTCTTGCTAAACAAGTGGTGAACGACACAAAGCAGAAAGTGGGCAGCCATAACAAACAAATATAAATCAAGCACCTCAAAGTCTACGAGTGCCGATCGGAAATCAGCCAGCAAACAAGGAGATACAAAATTATTTTGTGAGCATCTTGGCAGCTAGGTGAGGAAGGAAATCATCGAGGGTGACTTGGTACAGCAGCTAGAGACCTTAATCATCAATAAACTTAGCCACACTTGATAGTAAAATACTCATAAACTTTGTTCTTTTACTCAAGTTTCCTAACTAGTTGAATTGATCTTTTTCTTTGGATAGTTTTGCAAGTAATTGATTGTTTGACTTTGATTTAGTTATTGTTGGATTTTGAATGAGTTTGATTATTTTTATGTTGATGTTTATGATGATTTACTTGAATGTTAATGGCTGTCCAAACTTAATGAGTAGCTAATCTTGTTTGTTCTACCTAGGTTTGATGAATATTGTTAGGTTTTGACTAGTAATATGGATTGTTAATGATCATGGCTTAAATTGTTAATGTAAAGTTTGATTTAACAATAAATTAGATTGTGTTTAGTGGCTGTGTTTTGTTTGATTATACCTAATAACCTCGTGCTTTAATTAATTGAATCGGTTTTGATTAGTTGTTGCATGTTTAAGGCTCTTTACTTTGTGTTTAGGGTTTATTTGTGGGAAGTACAACCGTAGGGATAAGTGGGTAAATTAATTAGATAAAATCAGTTGTGAAACACCTTCTTAGAGACCGAGAGGTGATAAGAAGTAAACTCGTCTCATTACTTTTACTTGTTA
Organism: Bidens hawaiensis; assembly: GCF_021521415.1. Taxonomy (NCBI): domain Eukaryota; kingdom Viridiplantae; phylum Streptophyta; class Magnoliopsida; order Asterales; family Asteraceae; genus Bidens; species Bidens hawaiensis. The sequence continues at coordinate 64,929 of NW_027494076.1, forward strand.
GAATTAAGATCGCGCGAGAACGGGTTTTGTTCTTGTCGGGTTTGGGTGTTTGAGCGATTAGTTGGTCTAGTTTAAGTTAAGTTGAATTGTTCCTCTATCCTTGGTTGCGTAGTATTCGTTTCCATTAGGCTAGTGTGTCAGTGAGACCGAGAGGTGAGTCGGCATTAGAACACGTTAATAATTTGTTTTCCCGGTTTGTTCTTAAAATCAACTAAGATAAGTTAGAGTTTGTTAGTGAGACCGAGAGGTGATCTGACCTTCTTGAGCGAACCTTAGTTGTGTCATCCTTTAGAACCGGTGTCGTTAGAGTTTTCAATCCATTGTCTTGTCATCTCCTTCAATATGATTCTTACCTAGGTAGACGTTTTTATCACTGCAGTCAAAGTTTCCGAAGTTTTGTCAAAAGTTTTCATTTAGTTAAGTTAAGTAGTTAAATCAAATCTAAAAAAAATCAATTAAATATTTTGGTGAGTCTTGGTTAGAGTTTAGTGATTATAAACGTTTTCAGGTGTCTTCGAGTTCGATATCCGGACTTTCCTCATCTGTGCTATACGCGACCGGTACACTTGCCGTTTGTGTAAACTAGGATAGATTGTTTGGTTTTTAAAGCTTAGTTGCGACTTGTGTTTTATTTATATATATATATTTATGTATATTTTCGCACATCATTCGTTAGCCTAATTCTTTATCTTGACGTAACGAACTGGATGAGCTAATTCGTTATCTTGTCTTAGCGAGTGGTCGTACTAATTTGTTATATGGGCATAACGAATTGATGAACTAATTCGTTATCTTACCATAATGAATTGCATCAGTCTTATCCAGACTTTGACCCTGGGTCAAAGTCAAAATTGTCAAGAACACCATACAGTCAACATATCTTAGATCTGCAATTAAACCTTCGTTTCCTAATGAAACATCACGATTCTGGTACCGTTGGATACGCCATACCAACGCCAACAAACCCTAGTCATCCATCCATTCAAATATCGGGTTTTAGATGGTGCGATTTAGGCATCTATATTACGGGTTCTTTAGGCTAGCAATTAACCTACCAATCGTTAATGGTTTTCACAAGAATAGTCACGTTAGGTTCGTTTTTACCATATGTATACTGATCTAAGATTACCTAAATGGATCCAGACCTAAATGAACGATTTCTAATAAAAAACGTAACGAGTCGTACTACCAACACGGTCAAGTCTTGATGTTGGTATGGTTTGTCACGACGTTCCAGCACCAACAAGCTCGGGTTTTCGCCTTCGGATCTTGTCTCGGGATTTATGGTGGTGTTAGTGTGTTAGGTGTAGGCTATGGTGTTGAGATGGATAAAAATGAAAAGGTTTAGGGTTTAAGGGGTATTTATACTCCCTTAAGCCCATGGACCTAAGGCCCATTCCATTTCTTCCATCTTTTAAAGTCCAAGCCCATCATCTTATAGTTTATTTATCTAAACCGACACACGACACTTCATTGAGTAAATGAAATTTCATTTATTTATTATAATCAAAAGTAGGATGTTACAAGTCTTCCTTCCTTAAAGAGGTTTCGTCCACGAAACCTAACTATTACATAAACAAATTCGGGTAAAACTTGCGCATCTCATCCTCAGCTTCCCAAGTAGCATCTGAACCCTTGCGATGCTTCCATATCACCTTCACCAAAGGTATAACCTTGTGACGAAGTTTCCACTCCTTGCTGTCAACTATCTCGATTGGTTGCTCAATGTAATTCAACTGTTTATCAACCTCAATGTCCGTTAATGGAACATGAGACGTGTCATCCGCTAGACATTTCCTCAGATGAGAAACATGAAAGGTTGAATGTATTCCTTCTAACTCTTCTGGCAAATCCAGCTTATAAGCCACTTCACCCACACGATCTATAATCTTAAACGGTCCAATGTACCTCGGACTCAACTTTCCCCTTTTTCTAAAACGAATGATCTCCTTCCAAGGCGAGACCTTGAGCATCACATTGTCACCAACGTTAAACTCAATCGGTCGTCGCCGCTTATAAGCATACGATTTATGTCTGTCTTGAGCAGATTTCATTCTTGCTTTGATCTGATCGAACTTTGAGGAACTTTCTTGCACAACTTCTAAACTCCCCATATATTTCTGGCCAATCTCTCCCCAACATACTGGGGTTCTACATCGTCTACCATAAAGCATCTCAAACGGTGGCATACCAATACTCGAATGGTAGCTGTTGTTATAGGAGAACTCTGCCAAATGCAGATGATCATCCCAAATTCCTCCAAAGTCTAAAACACAAGCACGTAGCATATCCTCAAGGTTTTGGATCGTCCTTTCAGAGTGTCCATCCGTTTGTGGATGATACGCCGTACTAATGTTCAACCTCGTTCCCATAGCTTCATGGAACTTCTTCTAGAATATCGAAGTAAAACGAGTATCTCTATCTGACACGATCGATAACGGTACTCCATGCTTAGTCACAACCTCTTTGATTAATAAACTTGCTAAAGTTTCTGACGAGATAGCCTCTCGTATAGGAAGAAAGTGAGCACTTTTGCTCAAACGGTCTACTATCACCCAAATGGTATCATGATGCTTAACTGTACGAGGTAGCTTAGTTACGAAATCCATGGTGATGTGTTCCCATTTCCATTCTAGTATCTCCAAAGGTTTCATCTTTCCATAAGGCTTCTGATGCTCTGCATTGACTTGTAAACATGTTAAGCACTTACTGACATAATCTACCACATCATTCTTCATTCCTGGCCACCGGTAATCTCTTTTCAAATCTTGGTACATTTTCATGGTTCCTGGATGAATTAAATACCTTGACTTATGAGCTTCGTCTAAGATTCGACCTCTAAGATCTCTATGACGTAGAATCCACATACGGTCAAGCCTAGTCTTAACGCCATGGGTGTTTTCCATCAACTCGTCTTGCTGACCGAAAATCCTTTCTTTCTTTCTTTACTAGCCCTTCGTCTACCAGCACCTCTGACTTCACTTTGATGATTTCATCAAAAAGACTTGAATTCATAATCAACTGGTACGACTTCACCGTTGCAATGACTTCTTCATTCTTATGACTTAGCGCGTCAGCAACCACATTAGCTTTACCAGGATGGTACTTAATGTCACAGTTATAATCGTTTAACAATTCTAACCATCTTCTCTGTCTCATGTTCAGCTTTTTCTGTTCGAAGAAGTACTTCAAGCTTTTATGATACGTGTAAATGGTACACTTAGTACCATACAGATAATGTCTCCATATCTTGAGAGCGTGCACTACTGCTGCTAGCTCTAAATCATGCGTCGAATAAGTACTCTCATGGACTTTCAACTGTCTTGACGCGTAGGCTATAACCATTCCTCGTTGCATCAACACACAACCTAACCCACGATGCGAAGCATCAGTACAAACAACTAAGTCGTCGTCGCCATCGGGCAAAGCAAGGATTGGAGCTTGAGTGAGTCTTTTCTTTAATTCCTCAAAATCTTCTTCTTGAAACTTACCCCAACTGAATACTATCGACTTTCGGGTCATGCCGGTCAACGGTGCGGTTATCTAGGAGAAATCTTCGATGAATCTCCTATAGTAGCCAGCTAACCCTAAGAAGGTTCGTATACCAGTCAGATTCTGCAGAGTCTTCCAATTTGTTATCGACTCAATCTTAGCTGGGTCCACGGTAATCCCTTCAGGATTAAACACGTGACCTATGAATTGCACTTCTCGCAACCAAAATGCACATTTCGAAAACTTAGTGTACAACTTTTCTTTCTTCAGAGTCTCCAATACTTCTCTCAGATGTTCGGCATGATCAGACTCGTTTTTTGAATAAATCAATATATCATCGATGAAGACGATAACTGACTTATCCAACATCGGCCGACACACCCTATTCATCATATCCATAAATGTTGTAGGAGCATTTGTTAGATCAAATGACATTAAGAGGAACTCGTAGTCTCCATACCGCGTCCGAAACGCTGTTTTAGGGATGTCTGCCTCTTTCACTTTCAATTGATGATAGCCTGATCCGAGATCTATTCGTAAGAACCAACTTGAACCTTGTAGTTGGTCAAACAGATCGTTAATCCTTGGCAAAGGATATCTATTCTTTACCGTAAGCTTGTTCAGCTCGCGATAATCTATGCACATTCTCATACTTCCATCCTTCTTCTTCACAAATAACACTGGTTCTCCCCACAGGGAAACACTTGGCCTAATGAAACCTTTGTCGAGGAGTTCTTGCAGTTGGGACATCAATTATTTCTTCTCGGACGACGCTAGACGGTAAGGCGCTTTCGTGATAGGCTGGGCCCCTGGTATTAAATCTATCTGGAATTCTATCTCTCGCTCTGGTGGAAACCCCGGAAGATCCTAAGGGAATACTTCTGGGTTTGCATTAATTTTTAATGGTCGTCCTTTACAAAGATGAATGCCAAAAAATATCCTTAATGTTTAAAAATCTTATCACGTTATGTCCTTTGACCCTAACCCAGTTTGTTTTTCTCGTTAAGTTTAGTCATGTGCACGCCATGCGAGGGTATTTTTGTAATTTTTCATATTTGTTTAATAATATTTGTTTTAGCATCTCTCTCTCTTTAACTTCATAAAATCCCAGTCAACCACCATGACAGTCACCATTGACCACCAACAAAAAACCCACCGCATTTGAACATCACCTTCACCTGGGAACGTCTCTACCTACCCTCCACCACCAGCATCATCTTTGGTCTTCTGAAGCCCTTCCTAGCAAAACATGTATCACCACCAACCCACTCCACCACCATTTGTTGAGAATCGTGGTTGAAATCTTTCCTTAGTGGTCGGAATCTTCTGTTGCATCAGATTCGTGGCCCTTCTCTTTACTCGTTGTTGGAGAAGACAACTGAATCACATCATCATGCCACTGATTGCAGGAAATCGCGTCGGAACCATCGTCTCCCTCTTTATGTTCTTTTTCTTTAATCAAGATCTAAATAATCCTCTCCAGAATTTAGATCTAGAGTTTTATGTTTTGATTTGGGAATACACCGTGATTAAGTTTCCGACAACCATTTTTAGGGTTTGTTTAGGCCCCTAGCGTCTCCTGGTTGGGTTATAGACAACCATGGTTAGTGTGGCGGTGGTGGAGGGGGATAACGAAGGTTGTAGATGGTGGTAATGGGATGGGTTATATAATATGTAAATATTATATATAATATATTTATAAATATTCAAATTAAATTTGATTTTAAAATTAAAGGGTATTTTATGTTTAATCTTTGACAGAATTACAGAAATTATCCTTTATGTTTGTACCAAATTTCACTCGTTGTCCTTTATCTTTAAAATTGATATGTTTTATCTTTTACGTTTACAAATCCAATAGTATTTGTCCTTTTACCTAACTCAGTTAATTTTTCTCGTTCAGTCAGGGCATTTGCTTTTCACATAAGGGCAAATTGGTCCTTTAACCATATATTTAAAAACCATTTTATTTAAAACACATTTAAAGATATATAATAAGATTAGAACCTTGTGTGTGTGTGTGTGTTCTACATCTCGTCACCACCACCCACCCACTCCGGTACTATCACGACCACCACCCACCCACTCCATCGCTATCGACTACTATCCAATCTCCGGCAGTTGTCCATCATCATTCTTTGCCCCCCTCTCTCTAGACTTTCCATCAGAAACTACCTCAAATTGACCCCTCTCTCTCTGGTGCACACATCATAAACTAACTACCTCAAAGGCCTCAAAAATAATTTTGCTCCAACAAGAGAGCATCACCATTCCGATTAATCAAACGGTCGCTTCAAGATCCGCTTCAACGATGTCTGGATCAACGATAGCCGCTTCAAGATCCGACGGTGGGAGTAGCTTTGCGTACTTCTTTCTCATTAGAGAGGTCCTCCCTGACGCCTCCGGTGCCGGAGTATCTCCCAATTCAAAGACCCTTCTCACATTGCCGGAAATTAGAAAACCCCAAAATTTTAGGGTTTAGTTTTACTAATAATGAGAAGCTTGAGTTACTGAAAGGTAGTGATGTGGTAGCAGCGTTTTGATGGTGGTTGCGATAGGCGGTGATGGTGGTGGTCAACGGTTCGTGTCTTTTTTTTGAGAGTTTAGAGAGAGAAAAATGGTGAGGAGGACAGATGGTGGTGGTTGCATTAGCAGGTGCAGGTAGTGGTGTAAGAATTTGGTGATGGTGGTGTGAGGATAAGTTGCATAAAGTATAAAGAGATGGAGAATGGATTTGATAATTGATTTTGAAAATGAATCATTTTCATTAACCTCAAATGTTTTTTAATTTTAAAATGTTGTTTTTAATGAATAGATAAATGACCAATGTGCCAACATGTGCAAGGCATATGACCTGATTTAACGAGAAAAATTAACTGGGTTAGGGTTAAAGGACAAACACTGTTGGATTTGTAAACGTAAAGGTTAAAACATATCAATTTTAAAGATAAAGGACAATGAGTGAAATTTGGTACAAATATAAAGGACAATTTCTGTAATTCTGTCTTAATATTTTAAGGAAATTTGTTTTAATTATTAAAATTTTTTATTTAATTAAATGGGTAAAATGACGAATTGGCCCTCATGCGCAAGGCACATGATATGACTTCACGAGAAAAACTAACTTTGTTATAGCCAAAGGACATAACATGATAAGATTTTTAAACATAAGGGATGTTTTCTGGCATTCATCTTTGTAAAGGACGACCATTGAAAATTGATGCAAACATAAAGGACGAGTTTTGCCATTTTGTCTTTTATTTTAATGGCGTCTCACCCATTAATTTTAGTGGAGTCTTAAAATTGTAAAATTACTATTGTATGCATCTAAAATGTTTTACATGTAATATATATATATATATATATATATATATATATATATATATATATATATATATATATATATATATATATGTAAAGGGATTACAACTTAAACCTACAGACTATCCATATCCCTTCTCTACATATTCAGATTCTTTATGACTAAACATATTTTGTCTAATAAGGCGTGCCAATGGTCTGAATCGTTAATGGTGGGGAAAGAAGTGTGAAAACAAAAGATAAACTCATATAAATCAACTTCTAAGTAAAAGCCATGTCTTAACGGAATACAACTTAGTTTAGACGTTAAAACGGGTTTAAACGAGTGTTCTATTTGATGTGGTCTAATATACATATATGTATATATATATATGTATATAGGGGTGGGATCTAGAGAGAACTCCTCTTAAAGAGAGAACTAGAGAACTAGTAAAGAATTATTTTTAACTATTTTAAAAAAATTATTTTGTGATTTTTTTTTCTTTCCTCCTTCTAATAAGATGATATTGTTCCTAAAAAAATAAAAAATTAAAAAAATTAAAAAAAAAACCGTCGATGTAATGCGTATGTGCATTAATGTGTATTTTATATATAAAATAGTGTTTTATTGCATATAATACAACACAAATACATTATCTAATACACACTATTGAATATATACAAATACAACACTAATAATTGTATGCAAAATACATTATTGCATATATGTAATACAACAGTAATGGACATATGCACTATATCGATTTTATTTAATTTTTGTATATAATATAACACTATTGCAAATATACAATACAAACAACTATATATATGCTATTCAACACTATTTCAAATATCAAAATACACACTATTGCACATATGCATTAAAAAAAAGTCGGTGTATTATATGCATTACTCGTTAATTTTTTTTATTTTTTTTTATTTTTATATTTTTTTGTGGTGAAGAATAACAACATATAAGAAGGATGAAAGAAAAAAAATTTGAAATTTTTTTTTTAATTAAATTAAAAATACTTCATTATTAGTTCTCTAGTTCTCTCCATAAAATGGAGTTCTCTCATGATCCTCTCCCTATGTATATATATATATGTATGTATGTATGTATAGTTTGACAAATAATGCGAATTTAAACGAGTGTTCTATTTGATGTGGTCTAATATACATATGTATATATATATACATACATACATATATATATATATTATAAATGTTGCTTACGTTTTTAAATACTTCGAGCTATGTTTTTATTGAATATTACTCAAGTGGCTCATATTAAGGTTTATAAAGTTTTAGAGTAAAGTGCCATTTTTCGTCCTTGTGGTTTGACAAATAATGCGAATTTACTCCAAAAAGTTTATTTTTTGCATATGGACCCTCTAGGTTTCCCAATTCTTGCCAATTACATCCAAGTCACTAACCCCGTTAAATTTAATCGTTAACTCAAGGGTAGACATGTCTTTTCACTCTTTCTTTATTATAATACATATTTCCATGAACTGCGGTTTTCATCCCTGTGGTTTGCCCAAACATGCGGTTTTAGTTCAGTAGTTTCAAATTTGCAATTTTCGTCTCTATGGTTTCATTTCATTTGCAACTAAACCCGAATTCACTAATCTCGTTAAGTCTTTCTATAAACCCATCAGTGTGCCCTTCACGTGAGGTGCAATTTTGTCCTTTTTTTTTTCCTTTTTTCCAAATACACCGCAACACCTCACGAGAGGGGGCTTGCGAATTATAACTGTGGTTTGTTTTGGGAGGAAAACGACAAAATTGGTCGTCACGTGAGGGGCATGTAGATGGGTTAACAACTAGACTTAACGGAGTTAATAAATTCGAGTTTCATTGCTAGTGAAATGAAATTATAAGGACGAAAATGGCAAATTTGATAGGGACGGCAATTGCAAACGTGAAACTATTTGACTAAAATCGCAGATTTAGACAAACCACATGGACGAATACTGCAGTTCACTGAAATAAGTGTCATAACCCGACCAAAGGAGACGAAACATTCTGGGGTGCAACGGATTGCTCAAGAACACTATGACACTATTGAAGTGACAATATTTACTCAACTTGGTTATTACATTCAATAATCACAAATAAAACTTGTCCAAGATTAAATACAAACAATGACATATAATCATAAATTCATTAGGTATCCTAAATGTATTATCTAAGTGATGAGTCTTCAATCTTCACGAGCAACCTTGTAACATGCATAAAAATAGATTTGATCAACACGAATGTTAATGAGCAATACACTAGTTTTGACGTATGTATATAACAAGGCAAAAATAACAATTCACATGTGTAAATAGAATAATGCAACAACCATTGTAAATGTATAGTAAATTATTGTGGCTTTTAAAGCCCCGTTACCGGTACCCTACATTGGACGTTGGATCTTATTAACACAGTTCTAATCACCAGAGTTAATAAAAACATTCGCGAAATATTAAAACATCCATAAAACATTACCCATTAATCATCAACTTTGTCTTATCAAACATATTGTCATTCAAATAAAAAACATAAGTTATAAAAAGTCTTGAGTCTTCGGATGCCAGTTTCTTGTTCTTCTGCCACGTGCCTCCGCTCAAGCCATCTGTCTCACTCTACTCACCTGCGTGCATACTAAAAGTCAGCTACGCTGAGTGAGTTCTAGTTAATCATACAACATACAACCCATTCATAACTACATAGTTTCATACATACTTCATATTCCCATACTTTGTTCATAATATACATACTTACCTTCATACTTTATTTTAAATTCTACTTTACATTATTCTATTCTGCCTCGATATTATTAAGGTCCGGTCCTTTTTTCTGCCTTGAGTATTATTAGGGCTCAGTCCCTTTCTGCCTCGGGATTTATAAAGGGCTCGTTCCCTTTTCTGCCTTGAGTATTATTATGGCTCAGTCCCTTTTTACCTTGAGTATTATTTGGGCTCAGTCCCTTTCTTTTGTACCTAGCCATCTCTTACATTCTTTCTTAACATACATAAATATCATTCATACATTAAACATAGCATTCATATCCATGATTATAACTTGACAGTATGTTTAATATCCGAAGATCGTTCACGTACCGACAAGAAATCATTCATACGTTTCACACATATCACATATGGCATACACTTATCACTTAGGATAAGTGTATTAACAAATCACATCGAATATGCACACAGCCCCGAAAACATAATAAGGAATGGGGTTAGAAACTCACCTGGATCCTGTTTTTTTCTCCGTTAATCGTTATTCCCTTCTTTAGTTGAGCTCTGCTAACTGTTTATAAGTTACATGCATCAATACTTGTCCTATTTGTATCTCAGCCCGAATGGCTAAGTCTGGTCTGATCTATTGGCCTTGTTTTAGATTACTTATACTTTGATTATTTTATTCCTTTAAACCCTATTGTACTTATATACTTTTATGTACATTAAGTTCCTTTCTCCCATTCCTTTGTTAATCCATTCTTTTCAGTTCTAATAAAGGATAATCTTTGTTCCTGTGTTTGTATTGCATGCGAGTTTTACAAATGTATACAAGTCCTTTGTAAGCGACCCCTTGTATGTATTTGAACCCTTACTTGTAATCGGGTTATCATGTAAGCGAAAAACATAAGTAAGCGAGTAACCATGTATCCAAGTCTTAACGTGTATGCGGGTCATACTTTGTAAGCGAAAATGATCACATGTAAGCGAGTTACAAGGTGTAAGCGATATTAACAATGTAATCAGTTAGTCCTTGTAACCGGCCCTCAGTGTAAACGAACTTATTTGTAATCGATAGGACTATTGTAATCGAAGGGCCATTGTGTGAGAGTTACACTAGTGTATTCGAGTTATATGTATGCGACTTATTATTGTATGCAAGTAATAAGTGATCGATTCCTTTATATTGTAAGCGATATGTATAAAAGTGATCGAAGGGTAATGTAATCGGGTTCCTATTGTACTCGAGTACGGGATGTAATTGAGTCATCATTGTAATCGAGTATACATATATGTGATCGATAGTCCAATGTAAGAGAAATACCCATGTGATCGAGTATAAGGTAGCCGAATACATTGTATTCGAATCTGCTCAGCAATAGTCCAATGTAATCAAGTTTACAATGTGTTCGATAGCCATTGCAAGCAACTGATCAATGTATGCGAGTAGCCCTAGTGTATTCGTATATCATAATTGATCGACTTCTTGTTTGTAATCGAGTTAAAGGGGTGATCGATAGGTGTTTTGTAATCGAGCCTTGTATGCGAGTGATGTAATCGAACAACTTGTAATCGATAAAACCTTGTGTTCGGCTGTGAAGTAATCGACTGAGCTGATGGGTTGAGGCCACGGCTTGGCCCCCCTTAACTCTGTTATCGTCCAATCCCGAGACCCTAACATTTCCTTATGGTCCGGTGCTGACCCGTAACGTTTTACTTAATCATGCTCGTTCATATTTTGACCCGCGTACATGTAAAGTTTGAACCTTTAAGCATAAAAGTGTTCAAAACTAGATCTAGGTTTTATTTTATGAACCGTTTATAACCCTAGGTTCGTTAAGCCCATTTTAACATCAAGTTTACAACTTTATGTTTCGTTTATACTCGATCTACTCTGCGTTTAAGTTTCAAGGCTCACCGTTCGTAAAAATATAAACTTTAAAGATCAAGAACGTACCTTTACATCTTCGTTTGGTATCAGTTAGCTTGGTTATGAACTTTGAATCTTGTATCTATCTTGTATATTGAAGATCTATTAATATTCAATGTTTGTTTGGTCTCGTTTCACCCTCTATCTCTCACAACCGTATTTAGTAAGGTGTGTGTGTGTGTGTTTTGAGTGTATGTAGAGAATAAGATGGAAAGAATGAATATTTAGGGTTTTAGGGAGATTTAAGGGAGTATTTATACTCTCTTAAACCCATGGACCTAAGGCCCATCTCATCATTTTATTCCATCTTTATTATCCAAGTCCATACTTCTTTCTCTGTTTAATATTAATTAAATATTAACACACGTTTCGAAACCATAGTCTTTCTTTTATTTATTTTTATAAATTTTGGATGTTACAAGTGTTCCTCCCTTAAAGAGGTTTCGTCCCCGAAACCTAACTATTACTTAAACAGATTAGGGTAAAACTTGAGCATCTCATCCACAGCTTCCTAAGTAGAATATGATCCATTGCGATGCTTCCATATCACATTCACTAAATGTATAACCTGGTGACGAAGTTGGTTCTCCTTGCGATCAACAATCTCTATTAGTTGTTCAATGTAGTTCAGCTGTTCAATAACCTCAATGTCCATCAATGGCACGTGAGACGTGTCATCAGCTAGACATTTTCTCAGATGAGAAACATGGAAGGTTGAATGAATTCCTTCTAATTCATCGGGTAATTCCAGCTTATAAGCTACTTCACCACACGATCCATAATCTTAAACGGTCCAATGTTCCTCGTACACAACTTTCCCCTCTTCCTGAAATGAATGATTCCTTTTCAAGGCGAGACCTTGAGCATCACATTGTCACCAACGTTAAACTCAATCGGTCGTTGTCGCTTATCAGCATACGACTTCTGTCTGTCTTGAGCGGCTTTCATTCTACCTTTAACCTAATCGAACTTTGAAGATGTCTCTTTAACCACATCTAGACTTCCCATTTCTTTCTAACCAATCTCTCCCCAAAACAACGGGGTTCTACATTGTCTACCATAAAGCAACTCAAACGGCGGCATACCAATACTTGAATGGTAACTGTTGTTATAGGAGAACTCTGCCAAATGCAGATGGTCATCCCAAATTCCACCAAAATCTAAAACACAAGCACGTAGGATATCCTCAAGGGTTTGGATCATCCTTTCATATTGTCCATCTGTTTGAGAATGATACGCCGTACTGATGTTCAATCTCGTTCCCATAGCTTTATGAAACTTCTTCCAAAACCTCGAAGTAAACCGAGTATCTCTATCAGACACGATTGATAACGGTACTCCGTGTTTAGTTACAACCTCTCTTATGAAAAAGCTTGCTAATGTTTCTGATGTGATAGCCTCTCGTATAGGCAGAAAGTGAGCACTCTTGCTTAGCTGTACGAGGTAGCTTAGTTATGAAATCCATGGTGATGTGTTCCCATTTGCATTCAGGTATCTCAAGCGATTGCATATTTCCATAAGGCTTCTGATGTTTGGCCTTGACTTGCAAACAAGTTAAGTACTTACTAACATAATCCACCACATCATTTTTCATTCCTGGCCACCAATAATCTTTTTTCAAATCTTGGTACATCTTTGTAGCTCCAGGATGAATTGAGTATCTTGACTTATATGCTTCATCTAAGATTCGACCTCTAAGATCTCCGTGACGGGGGAATCCTCATACGGTCAAACCTAGTCTTAACACCATGAGTGTTTTCCATCAACTTATCTTGCTGGCCATAAATTCTTTCTTTCTTCACTAACCTTTCATCTACTAACACATCTGACTGCACTTTGATGATTTCATCAAAAAGACTTGAATTCATGATCAGCTGGTATGACTTCACTGTTGCAATGACTTCCTCATTCTTGCGACTTAGCGTGTCGGCGACCACATTAGCTTTACCAGGATAGTATTTAATGTCGCAGTCGTAATCCTTTATCAACTCCAACCATCTTCTCTGTCTCATGTTCAACTCCTTCTGCTGGAAGAAGTACTTTAAACTCTTATGATCTGTGTAAATGGTATACTTAGTACCATATAGATAATGCCTCCATATCTTGAGAGCATGCACTACTGCTGCTAGCTCTAAATCATGCGTCGGATAAGTACTCTCATGGACTTTAAACCGTCTAGACGCGTAAGCTATTACTTTTCCTCGTTGCATCAACACGCAACCTAACCCACGATGCAAAGCATCAGTACAAACAACCAAATCCTCGTCACCATCAGGTAAAGCAAGGATTGGAGCTTGCTTAAGTCTCTTCTTTAATTCCTCAAAAGCTTCTTCTTGGAACTTTCTCCAACTGAATACTACCGACTTTCGGGTTATACCGGTTAACGATATAGCTATCTTGGAGAAACCTTTGATGAATCTCCTATAGTAGCCAGCTAACCCTAAGAAGCTTCATATTTCAGTCGGATTCTGAGGAGTCTTACAATTCGTTATTGCCTCAATCTTAGTTGGGTTCACGGTAATCCCTTCAGGATTTATCACGTGACCTAAGAATTGCACTTCTCATAACCTGAACGCGCACTTCGAAAACTTAGCATTGAATTCCTATTTCTTCAGAGTCTCCAATACCTCTCTTAGATGCTCAGCATGATCAAACTTGTTCTTTGAATAAATCAATATATCATCAATAAAGACGATATCTGACTTATCCAACATCGGCCGACACACCCTATTTATCATGTCCATAAATGCTGCGGGAGTATTAGTTAGACCGAATGACATTACGAGGAACTCGTAATGTTTATACTGCATCCGAAACGCTGTCTTAGGGATGTCTGCCTCCTTCACCTTTAGCTGGTGATAGCCTGATCTGATATCTATCCGTGATAACCAACTTGAACCTTGTAGTTGGTCAAACAGATCATCAATCCTTGGCAAAGGATATATATGCTTTATCATAAGCTTATTCAACTCCCGATAGTCTATGCACATTCTCATGCTTCCATCCTTTTTCTTCATGAATAACACTGGTGCGCCCCACGGGGAAACACTTGGTCTAATATAACCATTGTTGAGGAGTTCTTGTGGCTATTGTTATAGGAGAACTCTGCCAGATGCAAATGATCATCCCAACTTCCTCCAAAGTCTAAAACACAAACACGTAGCATATCCTCAAGGGTTTGGATCGTCCTTTCAGACTGTTCATCTGTTTGAGGATGATATGCTGTAGTGATGTTCAGTCTCGTTGTAGCTTCATGGAACTTTTTCCAAAACCTCGAAGTAAAACGAGTATTTCTATCAGACACAATTGATAACGGTACCCCATTCTTAGATACAACCTCTTTGATGAACAAACTTGCTAATGAATCTGACGAGATAACCTCTTGTATAGGCAGAAAGTGAGCACTCTTGGTCAAACGGTCCACTATCACCCAGATGGTATCATGTTGCTTATATGTACGAGGTAGCTTAGTTATGAAATCCATGGTGATGTGTTCCCATTTCCATTATGGTATCTCCAAAGGTTGCATCTTTCCATAAGGCTTCTGATGATCTACTTTTACTTGTAAACAAGTTAAACACTTCCTGACATAATCTACTACATCATTCTTCATTCAGCCAACAATAGTCTCTTTTCAAATCTTGGTACATCTTCGTAGTTCCTGGGTGAATTGAATACCTTGACATATGAGCTTCATCTAAGATTCAACCTCTAAGATCTCCATAGCGTGGGATCCACATACGGTCAAACCTGATCTTAACACCATGAATTTTTTCCATCAGTTCGTCTTGTTGCCCAACAATTCTTTACTTTTTCATCAATCCATTATCTGTAAGCACCTCAGTCTGTACCTTGATGATTTCTTCAAAGAGATCTGAGCTAATAATCAACTTATATGACTTCACTATTGCAATGAACTCCTTGTTCTCACGGCTTAGCGCATCAGCGACCACATTAACTTTTCCAGGATAGTACTTAATGTCGCAGTCGTAATCCTTTATCAATTCTAGCCACCTTCTCTGCCTCATGTTCAATTCTTTCCGCAGGAAGAAGTACTTTAAACTTTTATAATCCGTGTAAATAGTACACTTAGTACCATACAGATAATGTCTCCATATCTTGAGAGCATGCACTACTGCTGCTATCTCTAAATAATGTGTCAGATAAGTACTCTCATGGACTTTTAATTGTCTGGACGCGTAAGCTATCACTTTTCCTCGTTGCATCAACACACAACCTAACCCACGATGCGAAGCATCAGTACAAACAACCAGATCCTCGTCACCATCGGGTTAAGCAAGGATTGGAGCTTGCGTGAGTTTCTTCTTTAATTCCTCAAAAGCTTCTTCTTGAAACTTTCCCCAACTGAATACTACCGACTTTCGGGTCATACTGGTCAACGGTGCTCGTAACCAGAATGCGCACTTCGAAAACTTGGCGTATAGCTTTTCTTTCTTTAGAGTCTCCAATACCTCTCTCAAATGCTCGACATGATCGGACTCGTTCTTTGAATAAATCAATATATCATCAATGAAGACGATAACTGACTTATCCAACATCGGCCGACACACCTTATTCATCATATCCATAAATGCTGCAGGAGCATTTGTTAGATTGAATGAGATCACGAGGAACTCGTAGTGTCCATACCGTGTCCGAAACGCTGTCTTAGGGATGTCTGCCTCTTTCACCTTCAACTTATGATAGCCTGATCTGAGATCTATTCTTGACAACCAACTTGAACCTTACAGTTAGTCAAACAAATCATCAATCCTTGGAAAAGGATATCTATTCTTTACCATAAGCTTATTCAACTCGTGATAGTCTATGCACATTCTCATACTTCCATCCTTCTTTTTCACAAACAACACTGGTGCGCCCCACGGGGAAACACTTGGGCTAATAAAACCCTTTACGAGGAGTTCTTGCAGTTGGGATATCAATTCTTTCATCTCGGACGGCGCTAGACGGTTAGGCGCCTTCGCGATAGGTTGGGCTCCTAGTATTAAATCTATCTGAAATCCTATCTCTCGCTCCGGTGGCAATCCTGGGAGATCCTCAAGGAATACTTCAGGGTAGTCGCACACGATAGGAACATCTTTCATTTCTTTTGTCTCGGCCGTAGCGTTGACAACATATGCCATGTAGGCACCGCACCCTTGCCTTAACAAACCCTTGGGTTTTATCATCGAATTGACATTAAGCCCAGAACTTTCCTTATCACCATAAACTGTCACCACATTACCATCCAAGGACTTTAACCTTATTATCCTACTCTTACACACTATCCGAGCCTCATACTCAGACAACCAATCCATTCCCAAAACCACATCGAACCCTCCTAAGGTCATAACATACAAAGTAACATGGAACTCATGTCAATCTAACTCTATCTTACAGTCCTTAGCCATTTTCATTATTTTAACCGAAGTGTCACTAGCGGTTTATACTATAAAAGTTTCAGACACTCGGCAACATTTCATTTTAGCTAATTTACTAAATGGGGTGGCTAAAAAACTTTTGTTCGCACCTGAATCAAATAATACAGAAGCGGAAACACCGTTTATTAAAAACGTACCTGTGACGACATCTGGAATCTGCTTGACTTGTTCTTAAGTCAGCATGTAGGCTCTGGTCTTTGGCCTTGTTGGTTCAGCATCCTTCTTTCCGCTTCCTCCAGCCTCACCCTCAGTACATTCCCTTGCAAAGTGACCCGTCTTACCGCATTTATAACATCCGGACTTTGAAGTACAATCTGGAGCGTAATGCCCCACCTTTCCGCACTTGTAACAAGCATTTCTATCGAACTTGCACTTACCAGCATGACTCTTCCCACACTTATAATAAACATCCGAACCCTTACTCTATCTACACTCACCACCGTGTGCCTTGCCACATGTCTTGCACGACTGTCTCTCCCATACCCTCTGCCTCTTGTCTCTAGGGTTCCGAAACTGAGTACCGGGCTGTTTAACAAGGGCGACCTACTTCTTATCGTTCTTCTCTTCCCCCACCATAACTTCATCCACAACCAACTCCTCCTAAACCATCTCTGCGAGTTCGATAGCAGAGTCAAAAGTACCAGGTTCATCACCAGATCTTTCAGATCCTCCCACTTCATTTCCTTAATCTCCTCTGGACGCTTCCTCTGCTCAATAGACTCCCACCAATACATTTCTTCATCTCCGAAATATTGGGTAGCATAACCCACAGCTTGGTCAGGACGGCAATCGCTAATGCGGATAACCTTGTCCATAGTGGTTATCCATTGGAGAGTAGGTATTGCGTCTCCCAAACCTGTCAGCTTTGGCGGATCGCAACCTTTGAATGACTTGTAGTTGCACCCACCTCTGCCTCTTTTCCTATTATAAACCTTCACTGACTTAACTACACTCGAGGCCTCCTTTTCTCCTTCATCATCTTTCTTACTCTTCTCCCCAGACTTTTCAACTCTTTCATGGCTTCTAGCAGTCCCTTCCGGAGTCAAATTCTTCACAGCAATGGCTATAGCTTGAACGATAGCTGCTTGAATTGATGGATCCAGTTGAACCCCTTCGTTGTTGCTTGGGTTTCCTCCAGCTGCGCTTCCTTCATCTCCTTTGTTGGAAGCTGTCTCTACAGAAGGTGGTCGGACAGTATGGGGCCTGCCTCGACGTCCAGAGCGACCTCTAGTGCCAACAATCTCTCTTGCTCCAACCATCGTATTCTAAAAAGTAAAACACAAACGTCATCACTCAAGGAACTATTTAGTACAAGGATAGTAATGCTAACAGGTAATAATAGTGGCCAGCTATGATTAGCTGATCACGTTACTTTCCGTGTCCTATACACTTCCCTTTATGAGTCTATTTGTGCTGGTTCTACTGTCAAATAGTTAATCAATCAGATAATCAACTAATCCTATCTTTAACATTCACATATACCTTCCTTAACAAGTAAGCTAACATTAACATACATTATTCAGCCGTACACTTACCTTTACTAAGCTTGCTTGAGTGACACATGGCATTCTTGAACTGGCATCTTCTTTCTTTTCTTAATTAAAACCCATTCTCTGTTTGAGTCTAAGCATGTAGGATGCTTAAATCTCTCTAACTTTTCTCTGATACCAACTTGTAAGGCCCCGTTACTGGTGCCCTACATTTCTACACATTTCTGCCTTATTAGAGAGAGAGAGAGAGAGAAAGAGAGAGATCACGTAGAGAGAGGATGGAGGATTCCGACCAGGTGGCCGGCCGCCGGCGGTGGTTCGCTGTGGCCGATGGTGATCCGGCGCGGTGGTCCTGTGGCAGCCGAAGCCCGTCTTCTTTCGGAACCATTTTCCGACATCTCGAATGCGATGGTAAGCTTCGTTTGTCCAAAATCTGGGCTTAAGTTCATTTAAAACTCGTTTTAAAATTTGGACAGATTGTATTAGTTTTGCATGTCTGCAAAGATCGGTTTATAACGAAATATCTACCGGTCCGATCGTGTTGAGTTTTCTACAGAGGGTTTAAAACACATAGATAATCTTTTTGAGCGGTGGAGATGAAGATCAAAGTTGTTTAAGTTGGGTTTCTAAACTAGTTTTCGTGTTCAACTTGCTGGGCGGATTTTGAAAACGTTGCTCTAAAGAAATGCATATTCCGGGAGATCTGACCGTCAGATCGGGCTGAAAGTTTCGGTGAATCTTCCTAACTTATAGTTAACTAATTCCACGAAAGGAGTCGATGATCAGATGTCTGGATAGTGAGTTATAAGCTCCGTAATTTACTGGTCAAATTCTTGAACGAAAATAGTTTCTTAAAACGAATTGCTTGTAGGTTTTGAGGTGTCGTACAGACGATCCGAGACTGGAGAAATGTTCGTGGCGCAAAAAATAACGTGTTGGTATGTCCGGATCTCATTGCATGCTGGTTTTGAGCATAATTCTAGACTCGAACCGTACTCGAGGAGGTATAACTTTTATATTATTAAAGTGTTGAAAAGGTTAGATAACGAGAGATTAGTATATATATATTGTTATCGAGAATAACTTGAACAATGAAAATGTTGTCAAGAATTATTTAGAAAATCGTTAGTTAATATTGAGTGATAAAAACGGTGCAATCGAGACTTGTACGATTTCGTGTAAATTTTTTATATAAAAATATATATACAATATTTGAACAAAATATTTTATTCAAATAATCGGTTAATAAAATGTTATTATGTTTTAAAATAAATATATACTTTATATTAAATAACATCCAAGTTTAGTTTCGAAAACATATATTAGTTTTACAATGATTATTTGAAACTATGTTGTTCAAATATATTTATAGAATTTTTCGAAACGTTCAATTCAATTACGATATAACTTAAACAAAAAAGTTTGTAATTTAGTTATTAAAATTATTATAAATAAGACATGTGAGGATAAATAAATTAAGTTAGGATAAGATTCTATTTGTATATATGTTCATGTGTTAATATACTTGGTATTAAACATAGGAATCCAATTATCATTGAATGACTGTTGTTAAGATCTTGGATCAACTGGTTGTGTATCACCTCGTATGTGTAAATCGTGCCGAGACAAATGTGAGTTTCAATAAAAATCCCCTCGTTTTTAAATGGATTGTTTATATAAATGTTTTTGGGGGAAAAGCATATTATTTTTATTGATTTTATTATAGTTTTTAAAAGCATTTTATTTTATAAATCGTGTTATAAGTGAGACGAGTCAAATTGGTTGAATAACTGTTAACCGAATTAATAAGGGCACAGAAATATTGGTAGATCTATCGGGGTGATGCCCCCACTTCCAATCGCGTTGGGTTAAAAGTGAAAATATTTTGAGTATGGTATGTTTCGAGTTATCAATTTTGATAGTCATACACTTGTTGTATTCTTTGCTCGTCTACAAACCACACGATTGGTTTATGAAATAAAATGTGACTTTTAAAGGTTTTAATTACCATTGTTAAAGAACGGTGAGGAATAAATACTACCATTGCTTATAGTAACAAATTGGTGTATAATGGTCGCTAAACTATTATACCGTGAGATTTATGTAAATAAATGTTTATTTGCTATGTTTTCATGATAAATTAATTATTTTGGTATAATGGTTGAGAACCATTATATTACGGAATTACATATATATATATATATATATATATATATATATAGGTGGGATCTAGAGAAAACTCTTAAAGATAGAACTAAAGAACTATTTTTAATTATTTTTAAAAAAATATTTTGTGATTTTTTTTCTTTTCTCCTTCTAATAAGATGATATTGTTACTAAAAAAAATAAACCTTGTCCATGTTGTGCATATGTGCACCAATGTGTATTGCATATAATACAAGACAATTGTATTATACAATACACACTATTGAATATATGCAAATACAACTCTATTAATTGTATGCAAAACACACTATCACATATATGTAATACAATATTAATGCTCATATGCACTATATCGATTTTAATTTTTTTTTTGTATATAATATAATACTATTGCACATATACAACACAAACAATTGCATATATGTTAATCTACACTATTGCACATATAAAAATACACACTAGTGCACATATGTATTAAGAAAAAGTCGATGCGTTGCATATGTGCAACACAACGATTTTTTTTGTTTTTTTATTTTTATTTTTATTTATGGTGAATAATAGCAACATATAAGAAGGATGAAAGAAAAAAAAATAAAAAATAGTTTTTTATATTAAATTAAATATATTTTTCTATTAGTTCTCTAGTTCTTTCTTTAAAGAGAAGTTCTCTCTTGATCCCTCCCTTATATATATATATGTGTGTGTGTGTGAGAGAGAGAGAGAGAGAGAGAGAGAACTCCTCTTAACACCATTGGTTTTACTAGATCAATGGCTAAAACAATGAAAAGAGAAAAACAAAAAGTGTTGGATTTTTTTTTCAAAGATGTGAGGGTAATTATCGAACTGACAAAATACAAGCGTTATTTCTTTTTCTATTCTCACTCAATCAATTCGACCCCTGCTTATTCCCATATCTAGGGTTTCAACTTTCTTCTACCACAGTCTGGTTCATCCAAATTGACTGCAAAATCGAGCATGAATCTAAAGAAAACAAACAGGTAAACGATCCTAACCATCGATTTCCCATATTTTAGTGTCGATTGGGTGTATTATACACCAATAAATCACAGATCAGAGGTTATCACTTTTGATGGCTCTGTTTTTGCCTTTTTTTTGTTTAATAGAATAACGATATAGCATAGTTGAACATTAATTTGTAGAACAATGCACATATTGACTGATTCATATATTTGTTGAAGATTTTTCTAGTATTGTGTATATTTATTACTGATGTACCACATGTATATGCAGTGTTGATGCATTGCATAAGTGTAATTATGATTTACTGCATATATTCATTAGATATATATAGTTCCAATTGTTGATTAATTCAAACATTATGAGTGTCTGTTAGGTGTCGATTGTTCGATTATCTGATTTGTCCAATTAATCGTGAAATCAAGCAAAATATTGAAGAATTCTAAAGGTAAATGCTAGTAGTCGTTCAATTCATATGTTATAAATGTCAATTAGGTGAATTACATGCACATAATGTGGTTGCTTTTTTTTATGAAAGTTATGAACAATCATATTTGAATCATCAGATATTGATATCAGTTTAGGTGTCTTACATGTTTAGTTAAATATTATATATATATATAGTTCATAAATAATGTATTTAACTGCATATTTCAAGTTAGTCCATATATGTTGTGTTGAACGTAGTACTAGAGTGTCGATGAACATTAATTTGTACACTAATTAAGTTATGAATGATACATATATTGATATCAGTTAACTTGTATATTTACTTGATTTGTCAAGTATTACACATATCCCGTACATAACCGATGCGTCACCTATCCATTAATTACATATACAATCAGTTTTGTCACATATATGCAACACTTGTATATTATACGCATATGTAGTCTGATGTATTACATGTGTACAATGCTTGTCTATTAAATGAATACGTGGCATGTTTTATTACATATATGCAACACATGTCTAATCTATTACATATATGCAGTAGTTATCACGTATATGCAACACTAATATATTACCTACATATATAGTTTGTTGTAAATGAATTCATTAATTTCAGTTATATTGCATTATGATTGTTTAGTTTTGTTGCTTAACTGAGCATTATAGGCTTAACTAACCTTTTGATTCGGGTTTCCCTCCAACTATTTGATGAAATGTCTAAATGAACTCGTGTTGTTGGTTCTTGAATCATAACATGGTGTCATGTTAAATTTGCTTCATAATGTTAAAATACATCATCTTTCTCAAAACAATATTGTGATAGCGAGGGCTTATGTGCGTATCTACGTACTTTAAAAAATGACAATTAGCAAATCATATAGAATCTGATTTACTTAATGTTGCCAATGATTAAAATTGCATGTTACTTTATATTCAGGTCGACCCTATTGTACTAATCTATTACATACATGCATTACTATTGTATCCGAGATCAGGTGAAATTGTTGATTCTTCGGTTATTTTAAGGTCGATCCTATTGTACTAATCTATTACATATATGTATTACTATTGTATAATGTTAACTTATAGCTTTTAATTTATTGTAAGGTGATGGAGAGCATAAAGCAAAGGAGGTATCAGTAAAAATAAATCACGATGTTGGAAAAAAGCTGGAGTTAAAAAAACCAAAGGCATGAAAAAATACAGGCTTTAAAATAGGAATAATTTCACCTCCACGTCAACTGTTTGATGGTGTTAATGCGATGCAAAATAAACAATTAGATGTTTTTAGAGGATTAGGATTTGGAATCAAGCGTGCTAATACAATATGAATATTATGATACTTTCATATGGTGGTGTGAATTATTGTGATGATAATATTGTTGCAACGTTGTTTCATTTCTGTGTTTTTAGGCACATCAAAGCTCAAATACACATAGGTATTGACAAGGCGGTTGTAGTTATAGTACATATGTGAAACGTACGTTGAACTCGCTTAGGCATTTCGTTCAATCGATTTATGGTATTTTCCTGAAGTAATAATTGTTTCTAACCAAATACAGGTTAATTTCATATATATTAAGTATGTGTAAAATTATATTGCATATATGTAGTAGACAAAATAAAGTTTTACATCATTGATCGACGCCATCAATTTGCAACAAAAATACGATTAGAATTGTCAGTTAAGTAATTTAAACAGATGAACTTGTTTGGGTTTAAAAAAGTTGATATAACAAAATGCAACAATTATGAACTAAACATAAAAGTAATATTATATTTGTGTAATAATTGGACAACAGTATACATATAAAAAAATCTTAGTATTACATGTGTGTAGAACATGACTTGTTTGTTGGCTTGTTCTTCATTACCAACTAATTTCAATAGATATATTCAACCACAATAAAATGCAAGAGATTACAAGTTAAATTGTTAGGAACTTGAAGCAACATCAACATCGAAGCTCGATTGGCATTCCAGTCAAACTGAACATGGTCTTCACTTTGAGTAATACCTATTAACTAGTGGTTTTACCCACGATTCGCTGCACATGTTCTCGTTTTCTATGTTGATTAGTGCATAACCAAGACTTTCAAAATGCTGCAACTAACACAATAATTATTTTAGTTAAGCACAAAGGAAAAAAATGACAAATAACTATAGTCGCATTCAAACAGAAAGTGGCGACCCACCAAATAAATAAACTAAAGTACACAAAAACAAACAACGAACACGTATACTATAAAACACAACTATAATTCAAACAAAAAAATGTTTACTCGAACACCTAGTATGCGGAAATGTAAAAAAAACATCCTAAAAGCAAGGGTCTACAACAACAAAGAACAACTAAAGGTATGGCCAGTTTAAAAAAACTCCAAAACGCACGCTTCAATAACAAAAAATCAACTAGACAAACATATTGTATGTAATCAATAAACTAACTCACTATCTATGATGTTATATGTATAAAACGCTGGTTGTAACACATTAAAATGCTTTGCATACGCAGCATGCATTTGCAAATAAGTAAAAAAGGTAACTACAAAACGCACGCTTCAATAACAAAAAAAACAGACCATTAGTCACACCCTTGGTGTTAAATTCGTAAACCACCGTCATCAGTTACAAACAAAAAGCATATATAAACGAAAAAACACATGTTCTAAGCCAATAAAATATATGCATTTGCAACATGCTTTGGCAAAATCATTAATAAAGGCATCGACAGTTAAAGCAACTCCAAAACTCACGTTTCAATAACAAAATACCAACTAGACATTTATTCGAACGCCTGGTATGCAATCCGTAAACCATCGTCAAAGACACACAAAATAAAAGACGCGACTACTTAGCCATTAAATACACACATCTTCAACTACAACAAAAAGAACTCACGAAAGAAAAAGAAAAGCAAATTAAATCACTTTACCTTAAACAAAGTTGCGACTGACAGTCGAATATCAGATGAACGAACACAAAATATAAGCAGAAAGTGACCTCTTATCACAAACTTGTTCAATAATACCTTCTAAGGGTGGCATGAGAATAGTACTATTGGTTTGATAAACCCAATTGACAGAGCCGGTGGGGTATGCCAGAACATGTTTTACAATGACACATGACCACACGAACCTTTTGTAACATGATTTGTGGTTTTAGACATAGTACCTTTGGGGCATTTAGCAGTAAAGGCCATGGGGAAACGCATGGGCGGTGGAGGCCACGTGGTATAACGTGTCAAGGGTTCACTTGTGGCTTAGTATAATTACATTGTATACATACATACATACATACATACATGCATGCATACATACATGCATACATACATGCATGCATGCATACATACAATACATAAATACATACATACATGCATGCATACATACATACATACATACATACACACACACACATACATACGTACGTACATACATACATACATACATACATACATACATACATACATACATACATACATACATACATACATACTGTAAGGCCCCGTACCCAGTAGCCCTACTTTAACGTCGGATTTACTCATAAACACCGTTCTTCCAAATCAGAGTTTATTAAAACTTTCGCGGAATATAAACTTTAACCATTTATTACAAAACATTTAGTCTTTTCTTTAAGACTATAACATAAAACTTCATATTTATAACATCCTTTCCTCTATCATCAGATGCCAGCCATTCAATCCATGCCATGTGTCATCCTCATGCCAACCCTCTGGTCAAATTACCTGCGTGCATACCAAAAGTTAGCTACGCTGAGTGAGTTCTAGTTAATCATACATCATACCATACATACAATTACATTCATATACATACATATCCGAAGATACATATTAATATCTTAACCTTGTATAAATATCCATAATAGGAACAACACATAATATCTATTAAAAGAACCATGGCTATTGCCCATGCTATATATTCTCCATAGAAGGACGCTCTATATAAATAGGACATTGATTTTGAAGAAGTGTTTGCAGCAATTGCAAGATTAGAAGCAATAAGAATCTTCCTAGCATATGCAACATCACAGAACATCAAAGTTTACCAATTGGATGTCAGATCTACTTTAATGAATGGAAAGATATATGAGGAAGTTTATGCGACTCAACCTCTAGGCTTTAAACATATTGAGTTTCCCAAAAAGGTGTATAAGCTTAGCAAAGGCTTGTATGAATTACATCAAGATCTAAGAGTTTGGTATGATAAGTTATCAAACCATCTTCTGGCCAATGGCTTCAACAGGGGAGCTATATGCAAGACCTTATTCTATAAAAGGAAAGGCAGAAACTTATTGTTAGTTCAAGTGTATGTTGATGACATAATTTTTTGTTATACCAATAAAGACATGTGTAAGGAGTTTGAAAGTGTTATGCAGTCAAAGTATAGCATGAGCTCAATGGGATAGATAAATTTCTTCCTTGGATTGCAATTTCAACAGAAAATGGATGGAATATTCATTAATCAATTCAAGTATGTCACCATCATACATATATAGTGATTATGATAGATGTAATAAGCGTAGGAAGTCAACTTCTGGTGGTTTTCAGTTCTTGGGAAACAAGATAGTGTCATGGTAATGCAAGAAGCAAACTACAGTGTCCATTTCAACTGCTGAAGATGAATACATTGCTGCATCTGCCTGTTGTGCTCAAGTCCTCTAGATTCAAAATCAATTGCTTGATTTTGGTCTAAAATTTCTAAATATTTTCATACTCATTGATAATTTTGCAGCAATGTTTATTGTTAGAAACCCTGTGCAACATTCAAAGACCAAGCATATTGAAATTAGAAACCATTTTATCAGGGATTATAATGAGAGCCTTGATAGAAATGAAAATAGTGATAACTTGGCAGACTTCTTTACCAAGCCACTAGATAAAACGAGATTCAATTTTTTGTTAAAGTCTTTAGGCATGATCAACTCTGATGAAGTCTAATTGATGATATATTCTTAGTGTGCTAAATGACTATCTCTAGCAATGTCTTCATTGCTTTCTATGTGTTTGTGTGGTTATATGAAATATTTCTATGTGCTTAAGTGACTATTTGTGAATGATGTGACTATGATGCCTGAATGTGATGTTTATCTGTATTTTATGCTCATTGAAATGTGTGATTGTGTTTGATTTGTAATGATCACTCTGCATGCTTGATTATGACTGCATTGTGAATACTTTGAAATGACTAAGCATTTTGTACTTACACCAAGTAGGTTTATACGTGTGTTTTGAATTGACTAAATTCCATTTCTGCCTGCTTACTTTTTGGAATTTGCTACTATTGATCAAGTGTTTGAATTTGTAAGCTGATTAAACTGGTTTGTGTATCAAAGCTGTCTCTTTTCTTGAAAATGATGTGAGTGAATGATAAATCAAAATAGTTTTTCTAAAGAATCAAATGTTTTTTATCAAAAGCAAAATTTTGGTGTTGAGACATGATATAATTATTCAGTTCAAGCTTTATAGAAGCTTAAAAGGTCTTCTAAAAAAATTTAATCCAACCTTATGGGAAATGATAGGTATATTGGTTATTTACACCGAACTTGTGGATTTATTAGGCTAAAAAAGGCTATTAGAGCGGTCATTAATATGTATGGTAGCTTTCCATGATGTGTAAAAGCTGAAGTGATATAAACTAATTCAAATTGCTAAACTTAATGTGGAGATACATTTTGATGAAATATGCATGTCTTGATATACATCTCTCCTAATGATTGGCAGAAAGGTAACTATCCAGTCATACACAAGCTTGTTGGTACTTGGTCACCTGAAAAGAAATGCTTTATATATATGACAAAAAAAATTGTTCAAAAAAATATCAACCAAAAGCTGATAAAAATCCAAACTTTAGGGTTCAAACTAGAACTACAAAGGTGGGGCATCATTATAAGTCCTAAACACCTTCAATGAAAGACTTTTAAGTCTGAACTGTGTGGCACGTAAGTCCAACGTTCAACCTCAAAAGTTTGAATTTTTGAAATGCAAAATTTATTACCAAAATGAAAATATTTATGTTTTATCATTACAAGAAATTTTGACCAAATATCAGGGGTTGAAGTCAATTTGGGATGATCTGGAAAGAGCCAAATAAGCTTTGAAAAGAGATATGAGGCATCATAGGTCAATAAATGTAGTCCATTGATGTCTTAAGTAAAAAACTGAAACTTAAATCATATCACTGAAGTAATGAAATTCATGCTAAGTTTTACCTGCTATTAACCTGTCTACTATGTCATAATAATCTTGAGAATGTAATATTGTAAGGTGACGTAGTCAATGTGTTCCTATGTTGAGATCTTTTCATAAAAGGATATGTTTTATAATGAAAATCTAAAATTTGATCTCATACACCATTTGTAGTTAAGCTTTTGATCACAAAACTGAAAATTGTTGCTCTAGTTTGAAGTTTAACTTAACTGGTTGAATTTTATGACAGACATGCTTCAATGTGTGATGATTGTTGCTTATTTGATTAATCTTAGTATAATCTCGGATCTCAAGTGTTTCGAGTATACTTGAAGTATTTTGAGCAAACTTAGTATTTTTTATTACACTGAATATATTCGAGTACACTTTGTGAAGTCGAGTATACTTGTGTAATTGTGTGAAAAGTTTGTGTTTTCAAGAACACTGTGTGGATTCGAGTATACTTGTGTGTTTTATTGAAGATTTAACACTTACGAGTATACTTGATTAATTGTTTGAATTCTTAGATATATTGAGTAGAATTTACTGATTTGCTGTAAATATAGATGTATTCGTGTACACTTTTTGATCTCGAGTACACTTTATGCTTCGAGTCACTTTTCTGTAATGAATTAATAATCTATATTTTCAAGCATACTTGATGAATTTGAATGCTTTCGAGTAAACTTGATAATTTACGAGTAAACTTTGTCTTTCGAGTATACTTGTCATATCTTTGGACAAAGTAAACTCTTTTCTTGATAATTGTTATATGTTTATCTTTGACTAAAGTTCAGGTTTAGTAATATTCGAGTAAAATATTGAAATTTAGAAATATTCGTAAGTTACTTTATTGAGAACTTCATTGATCTCGAGTAAAGTAGTATACTTGAATACTTATACTTGGTTAATTTATAAAACCATAGATTAGAGAAAGTACACTTCTTCTCTAGTATACTTGATAACGAGCACACTTAGTTCCAATAGCTTGACCAAGCAGACTTTGTGTTTAAAATTTGAAAAGGTTTTTGGCAGTATTCTTGCACAAAATGACAAAATGCATTTAAAACTCACTTTCAAACACAATGGGTATACTATAAGGGGGGGGGGGGGACTTAGAAACCTTTCGTTCACTTTTCCCTCTTTACACTGTTATACCCACTTTATTCGTGCCTTAGACATTGAACCGTTGCTCTAACAATCGCTTTGATTATTATCTTCATTTGAAATTCCGACTTGGTAAGCTTTATATTAATGATTTCCGACACTCACTAGCTGGGTTAAGGACTTTAATTTGCAATTTTTCTAACGTCTATGTTTTATGTGTAGGTTTATAATTGTCGAAGAACTGAAAAATGGCATATAAGTTTGAGCCAAAGCATAATATGTGTACTTTCCTTCAAGTAACGGAGTAGAATCAACCATTGGAGCTTATAATAAATTGGTTGAATCGATCAAATCTCATAATTGCCCTTATTGAATACCACATTTTTTATAGTAATCATCATACTGATTTATGGGGTTCTACTCGATACGCTGATGATGAAAATGGGCAACGGATTGAGGCCATAGTTCTTGGACAAGAGATTGAAATAACAGAGCACACAATCTGCATGAAATTACAGCTAAATGTTGAGTTTGTTGAACAGTTGTCATGTTGTCAGCAAAGATTTTTGAGAATATTTCAGGAAACAATGGGGTATCAAAGCAACATTCATGAAGGCCGATTTCAAAAGGGCATGTTTCCTTTGATATAAAATATTCTTATTCATCATGTGATTCAAAGCTTAACGTTAAGAAGAGGGACTTGGACTCTGTTAAGCAGAGAGCTAGCTACTGCAACAGTGGCTATTGTTTACAATCAACATTTAACTTTTCAAGGATAATTTTGATGGATTGGTTGTAACTGCAAGGAGAAGGAAGAGTGATAAATTCTTGATGTACCTACGGTTTCTTCAAAAAATTTTCAGAGGGTTACTTCAAAATTTACCAACTACTGGTGCCACTCATGTTCTACAAGACTCAAATGTATATAGAAGAATCAGTAGGTTAGCTTCCACAAGTCAATTTATCAGGAAGTTGAATTTAATGTGTTACCATGGTTGCTGAATGCCAATGTTGAAATTATGATGGTTCTTGCTTCACCAGAACCAAAGGTGAGCAGTGATGATTAGGATAGCAATTATGAGAGTGGTATTGATGATGACTTGGAAGATGAAGGTGATGATAATAATGATAACGATGCACCTGGTGATAAAATGAATGATAATTATAATGTGGTTGATAAGAAAGCACATTTGGATAAAGAGGTGGCTCATGATGAAGTGATTAAACAAATAATACAACAAGTGAATGACATTACACCACCAAACTCCCCTAATCATATACATGAACCATATATTCCTTCACCACCACACTCACCATTAAAAGACCAAACCCATGAACCCTACATACCTGAGCCATTCATTGATCCACTTTCTGAACCTACAAACGATGAACTTTACATTCTTGAATATTTTGAAGCCTCCCAAATCAACCAACCCGAATCACCCATCCAATCCCAATCCCACTCACTAGACTTTGAACAATCAGATCACTCCTCACCACCATCATCCCAAAACCAAAGCCAAACACAAACCATACTTCTCCAAACCCAAAACCCATTACCACACCAACAATCTCCTCTTATCCAAAGCCCTTACCATCCAATCCAATCCAATCCCAAACTTTGAACCTAAACGATTCAACTTTTCACCACCCCAATCACCATCCTCATCCCCTCACCTTTCCCTTTTGACCATAAATTTTGACCTTTTAATGGAAAACTCACAAATGAAAGTAAGAAACATGGATTGGGAAGAATCACTTTCCAAAGCACTACAAGAAATTCAAACCCAAAAAACACAAGGATCTAAGGTTTAGAAGACCTCAAATTCATCAAAACAGGGGAAGAATATTCTAGATGCTAATAATAATGAAAACTCTTTGAAATTAGTGGGCATGGTGTATGTGGAAATTGAAAAAGAGGGTGAGAATCAAATGCCTTGAACTTAATTGAAACTCAATATGGCAATTCTGATGAAGATGAAGTGATTGAGGATGATAAAATTGTTGAAAAGGATGATGTGGGAGATGATATGATTGAAGATGATGTGAATAATGAACGTAATGTGGAAGATGGTGTGATTGTGGAAGATGATCTAGATCTTGAGATCTTACATGGTGATTTTGATGACATTGAAACCTTGATTGTAAATGAAGGGGAAGATGATCAAGAATTCGAGGATCTTTTTAAAAAAATTAATAAAATGCCACCTCCAAATATAAGGGATGTTGGACCCTCCCAACCAACAACTAATGAAGATGAAAAGAGAAGAAGTAAAGGAAAGGTTGTAGCAGATGATGAAAGCCAGTTAAACCCATTAAACAAGAAGATCCCAAGCTCTAACGATCATATCCTTGATAAGGATGAATCTGCCCTAAAAGCAAAACTATTGCATGATCAAATGTTGAATGTGACAATTGACAGAGAAGGTGTGAACCATGTGTTGACAGAAAAGGAGTTGGAAGAGAATAGGTTAATAATGGAACAAATTGAAATCCACAATCAATTGACATATGATGGTGAAGAGGAGGTTGATTAAGAAATTCTTGAAACTGAAGAATGATGAAGAAGTGGAGAAATCCATTGCTCTAGTTGTTCAAATATTTTAAGAAAGGGAAACGACTGATGAAGAAATTATTGATAACACAACTGAACCAGCAAACAATGAAGATGAAACAGAAAAACAACTGGGTCCTGATCTAGATGGAAAGAGAATTCAAGAAGAAATAGCTAAAAAGGTTACTGAAGATGTAATTTCAAATTTAGTTGAAAGAATTGGAAGAGAAGAGAGAGAATGGCCTTTTGAACTTGTTAAATATGTAAGGAAGAAGAAGAGATATGGTAAAAACAATCCTGAAAAATAAAAATTCAAAAAGACAGAATACACATGAAGAAGGTGATAAAGAAAAGAAGGATGGAGAGCCTAGACATGTCCTACCATTAAGAATTATCAGACCTGAAGATGTGGAAGAAGGAGACTCCAATGATAAAGTGATCCCAATGAACCATAAATAGGTGCCTTGGAAGACTTTTCTGAGCAAGAGGAGGATGATGTGGGAGAACCAGAAAAATAACAAGAGGTTGAACTCAATTCACCTCAAATACATTTGACACGTCAACATTTTGAAAACATAGAGGCTAGAATGGAAGAACTGAAAAGACAAGACCCAAAAATCATTACTTTATTGAATTATGGTATGGAATTTGAAGTGATCAAGGAGTTGAATGATAAATATGGGGTGGTGGAAGAGATTGATGAAAATCTCGTCAGTGATGACTAGCCAGAACCGGTTAAATTAACTTAATCCAATAAAAATGAAACTAATAATAACAAACCAGTTCCAAAAGATGACACCAACAACTCTAAAGACAAGGAGAAGGTGAAAACCGTCCCCTATCCCGATGCTTTGTTGGCACCATCTAAGGCGAAGATGGCATCAAAAAGAGGCCCATAAAAAGAGGAAATGTTGAAAACATTTACACAGGTTAAAATTAATATACCCCTATTAGATGCCATAAAACAAATTCGCGCCTATGCTAAGTATTTGAAAGAGTTGTGCATACAGAAAAGGAGTCATAAGATTCCTATACAATGTGATTTTATCGATAATGTGAGTGCAATTCTTTCGGGTTCACTTCCACCCAAGCTACAAGATCCGAGAATGCCCATTATACCCATTGAAGTGAGTGATTTTAAAATGACTCGGGCGCTTCTAGATCTTGGAGCTAGCATTAGTATTCTCCCGGGAAGTCTATACGATCAGTATGACTTCAGTCCACTTCGGGCAGCCGCTACCACGGTTGTCTTAGCTGACCAGACACCGAAACTTCCCCGGGGGATACTGACTGCCTTTATCGTGAAGGTGGAATATTTTTATTTTCCAATTGACTTTTTGGTTCTCGATTATGTTTTAGGTGAAAGGACCAAACAGCCCACTGTTATCCTCGGTAGGCTATTTTTAGCCACCGCAAATGCCAACATTAACTGTAGAAACGGTACTGTTGACATAGAATTTGGTAACCGTAAGTTGAGGATTAATGTTTAAACCCATGGAAACAATTCTCTAGTCGATGATGAGTGCTTCATGGCTGATGTCATTGACGAGTGAATCCCTTTATACGACTCTATCGTTAGCATGGATGGCACAGTGGAGACGTGTTTTTTGTTTGACAAGTTACATGTGAAGACAGACAAGGTGCTGGAATAGGAGGAGAGACATCTGGAAATTGCAGCTGTGTGAGGAGACCTTCCACCATGGCCAGTTCAAGTGGAACCACTTCTCGAGAAGATTGATACCGGGTTGAAACCGTCTATGCAAGAAGCACCAAAAGTCGAGCTGAAAGAGCACCCAAAGCATTTGAAATATGCTTTCCTTGGTAAAAACTAATACTTTGCCTGTTATTATAGCTTCAAATTTATCAATTGAATAGGAAAATGCTTTGATGGCGCTGCTGGTTGAGAACAAGGAAGCAATCGGGTGGAAAATAGTGGATCTGAAGGGAATCAGTCCCTTAATCTTGATGCACAAGATTTTACAGATCCGGATATCATACCCGCACACGATGCTCAACGGAGGTTGAACCCAAACATGCGGGAAGTGGTGAAGAAAGAAGTGCTGAAGTGGTTGGATGCTGGTATTATCTTTGCTATCTTAGACAACAAGTGAGTAAGCCCGACACAGACAGTACCAAAAAAGGCGGGCATGCAGGTCGTCAAAGACGACAAAGGTGACAAGGTCGCCTCCCGGCTGGTAACCGGGTGGCGCATTATAATTGATTATCGAAAACTGAACGCTGAAACATTGAAAGATCACTTTCCGCTTCCGTTTATCGATCAAATTGTCGAAAAGCTGTTTGGTCAAAAATTTAATTGCTTTTTTAGATGGGTATTTCGGGTATAACCAGATAGCTATTCATCATGAGGATCAGGAGAAGACTACGTTCACGTGCCCGTATGGCACATTGGCGTTTAGGCGAATGCCATTCGGCCTATGAACGCCCCCCGCCACCTTTCAATGGTGCATGATGAGTATTTTTCCGATATGGTGGGGGAGTCTTTGGAAATTTTCATGGATGACTTTTCGATTTTCGACACATCTTTTGAGTCATGTTTACATCAACTCGAAAGAGTTCTGAAAAGATGTGTTGAAACAAACTTGGTTCTTAGTTGGGAGAAGAGCCATTTTATGGTCCAAGAGGGGATTTTTTTGGGCCATGTTGTGTTGAGTCGCGGGATTGAGGTTGACCAAGCTAAGGTTCAAGTTATTTCTACTCTACCTCATCCCACGAATGTCATGGGTATTAGATCATTTTTGGGGCATGCCAGATTTTATAGACTGTTTATTAAGGGTTTTAGTGATATTACCAAACCCTTATGTAATTTATTGCTTAAGGATGCCCCGTTTGACTTTAATGATGAATGTGCTAAGACCTTTGACATTTTGAAGTTGAAATTATTTGAAGCCCCAATCTTGCAATCAACCGATTGGAATTTACCTTTTGAAATAATGTGTGATGCTAGTGATTATGCAGTCGGGGATGTTTTGGGTCAACAGGTTGATAAGAAACCCGTTGCCATATACTATGCAAGTAAAACTCTCTCGGATACTCAATTGAAATACACAACATCCGAGAAAGAGTTTCAAGCAGTAGTATATGATCTAGACAAATTCAGGTCTTATATTTGGGGAAGTAAAGTAATCATTTACTCTGACTACTCTGCAGTTAGGTACCTTATGGATAAAAAGGATGCAAAATCGTGGCTCATAAGATGGGTTTTACTACTGCAGGAATTTGATCTAGATATTCGGGTAAAGAAAGTTAGTGAATATGTTGTTGCAGATCAGTTGTCCCTATTTATGGTGGAAGATGGAGACAAGGATGGGCGCATTAACGAGTCTTTTCCAGATGAACAAACTTTGGCAGTCTCTCAAAATCTCTGGTTTGCTCATATTGTTAATTATAAAGTTTCAAGTGACCTACCTGAGCATTGGCCAAGGAGAAAGAAGAAACATTTGATGTCACAGACCAAAGAGTACATTTGGGATGACCCAGACCTATTCAAAATTGGTGCAGATCAGATGATCAGACGATGCATACCCGAAGAGGATGTAAGATCGGTTTTGGAACACGCACATTTGTCTGCATGTGGTGGTCACTTTAGTGGCCAGAAAACTGTACCAAAAGTCCTTACTAGTGGCTTCTTTTAGCCATCATTGTCTAGGGATGCTCACGAGTACGCGGCACACTGTTTAAAATGTCAACAACTTGGGAGCATTTCTAAGAGGGATGAGATTACCTTGAACCCGATCCTCGTAGTTGATATTTTTGATGTTTGGGGGATCGATTTCATGGGCCCATTCCCGAATTCACACGGTAATTTATACATCCTAGTGGTCGTCGACTATGTGTCTAAAAGTTTTGAGGCGATAGCCACTAGAACGAATGATCACTCGGTCGTTTGCAATTTTGTTCAAAGTAATATATTGTAGAGATTTGGACTCCCCCGAACCATCATAAGTGACGAGGGGTCTCATTTTAAAAAATTTTAATTTGGAAAATTTCATAAACGATACGTTATTGATCATAGGATTGCAACTCCTTACCACACACAAACGAGTGGACAAGTTGAGGTTTCCAATAGGAAAATCAAACATATTTTACAGAAAACTGGTCAAGTAAGTTGAACGATGCTCTATGGGCTTATCGAACCTCATATAAAATGCCAATTGGAACCCCTCCTTATAGACTTGTGTATGGAAAGGATTGCCATTTACCGGTTGAAATTTCACAAAGAGCATTTTGGGCTACTAAACAGGTTAATATGGACTATGATGATGCAGGTAAAGCAAGAAAGTTGGCTTTGTGCGAGATTGAAGAGTTAAGGGATGAGGCATACGATTGTGCATCCACTTACAAGGCAAAAATGAAGAAGGTTCATGATGCCAATATTCCGTTGAAGAATTTTGAAGTTGGCCAAAAGGATTGGTTATACAACACAAGGATGAAACTCTTCCTAGTTAAGTTGAAAAGTAAGTGGACGTGCCCGTATTCGGTTGTTAGATTTGGAAACCATGGTCAGTACGAAATTGAGGACTTTGATGATCATGCGAGGCAAGTGGTGAATGGTTATAGATTGAAGCCATACTTGGCAATGAAGGATATTCACGAGATGGACAAGGAATCAGTGAGTTTCGTTGTGATTTCACCGGTTTATGAAGAATACTGAGAATTCGAGGCACTGTCGAGCTGTAGACTTTAAATTTAGCGCTTACGGGAGGCAACCCGGGGTTTGTAAGTGTCTGTCCAATTTGTTTTCATTTTTTTGAGTCTTGTATTCAGTGTCGTTTCGACTTTTTTTGTAGAAATCACCAAGTGTGGGGAAGTTCGTTCGAAGAGTTGGAAGTTCATGAAGTTCGGTAAGAAATTGATCAATTACACGTCTTTCCAGGTACGTAAAGTATGTTTTTAGTTCAGAATCGTGTTCAGGGTGATGTCGGGATGCTGAAAAGTGGTCAGGTCGGAAAATGTTCATGGCACTGTCGAGCGGTAGACTTTAAATTCAGCTCTTACGGAAGGCAACCTGGGGTTTGTAATTGCCTGTCCAGTTTGTTTTCATTTTGTCGAGTCTTGTATTAAGTGTCGTTTCGAGTTTTATGCAGCAAACACTAGGGAAGTTCGTTCGAAGAGTTGGAAGTTCATGAAGTTCGGTAAGAAATTGATCAATTACACGTCTTTCCAGTACGTAAAGTATGTTTTGAGTTCGGAATCGTGTTCAGGGTGATGTCGGGATACCGAAAAGTGGTCGAGTCAGAAAATGTCCAGACCCAATTTCGATAAAAACTTTCTGTCAACGAGGCCCATCGCGATACGCGATGGGCTTACAAACGTACCCATCGCGATAAGCGATGACGTCACTCCACACCCCCATCGCGTATCGCGATGGGGTCGAAACCCTAATTGCCACCCAATTGGGTGGCGATATGCGATGGAGTTGTATTTACGCGATGTGTCATAAGAACCCCGGAAATAATATAATAATATAAAAAGTTTCTTCTTCTTATTTATTTTTCCTTCTTCTTCTTTCTTCTTCACTTCTTCCTCTTCCTTCTTACCCCGGCGACCACAACACCATCACTGTTACCACTACTCACCACCACCATTTCCGTCACTTGCCCGCCACCAACCATCCTCTCCATCACCACCGCATACGACCACCTAACCCCCGTATCACCATCACCGTACCACCTTCTGTCACCAATCACCCTCCACGCCACCACCACAATCTCAAGCCACCACCCGTCATCGCTCACAATCCCTTCCGACAACCACCGAAACCCACGACCACCTTTCACAACTGTCACCACCATCAACCTCTGCCTCCATCCCTATCTAATCACCATCGTCCACTATAATTTTATCTTCTTTAACCAGATATCAAGGTGTGTTTTGTTTTATATTTTATTTTATTTTGTCGGGTGTGATATGGTTGGTTTGGGTATTCAAGAGAGTTTGGGTAGTTATTCTCTGGTTTGAAATTGTGAGGTTGCCGAGTTTGCTTCTTGATTGGAATAGTTAGTTTGGTTATAGTTGTCGGGTTGGTTTAGTTATGGTTGCGGGAATGCCAGGTTTTTCTAGTAGTTGGTTGTTAGTTTGAAATTTCTGTTGCCGGGTTTATTGGAGGTTATGAGTTTGTTTATTGAATGTCGGATTTTGTTAAACGTAACGGTGTGATGAATCGGGTTTTTATAGTTCAAAAGTTAAAATCATTATTTTATTATTAAATTAATGATAGTGATTGTTCGATATTAAACGATTTTCTTGAACTTAAATTTTTAGAATATTTTATTAATATTTTATTAATGTGTTATATTCTTAACTAAAACCCGAGTTGTCACATAATTTATTAATTGCCGACAGGTTAATTGTTTGATTTGCACGTTAGTCGAGACAGTCTGCCAGTTCGTTTAGTTTGGTCGAGTCGAGTCTGTTTGTGAGTTTGTTAATCGAGTGCGGGGATGCTTTATTAGTTGAAATTAGTTTGATTTTGAATTGAAAATTAATTCTAACGTTTTTCTGGACAATCTGGTTTTTTGGAAACACGTGTAGGGTGGCCCCGAATTTTTCGTCTTTATTTATTTTTATTTTATTATTATTTTAATATTATGTTATCAAACGTGGGACGACCGTGACCGAAAGGCTATACAATTGTCTCCACAGTTCGTGTTGACATATCTAACTTGAATGTTTGATTTTGCATATATGTCTGATCGCGCCGCTGGGCACAAGAGACAGAGACCCGAGGGCACGGGCCTCCGTGGTCCCGTTACGGCTCCTCGGGGAGATCCCGAGCCACACTGCCCTATTCAGAAGAGGCTACCTCGGGATGGTCCGGAGTTACTGATTACTCCTGACATCGACCCTGAGAAGATCATGGGTGATGGACGCCATACACATCACCAGGTGCTGAGATTCAGCATCCTGTCTGAGTAGTATACTAGAATGACGCGTATACGATATATGTAGCTCCTTAGACCTAGGACTTTTGATTCGGTATTATTGGGTACCTTGGCGGCAGAGGACATGTTACGGGAGATGATTTAGGGTCGGTGGTTACGAGTGCTCGAGTGTGACTCGATTTCACATGTCGAGCTCACACGTGAGTTCTACTCGACTTTTCGATTCACGACCACCGAGTTCTATGAGCCG
Source organism: Bidens hawaiensis (assembly GCF_021521415.1). Lineage (NCBI taxonomy): Eukaryota > Viridiplantae > Streptophyta > Magnoliopsida > Asterales > Asteraceae > Bidens > Bidens hawaiensis. The sequence continues at coordinate 103,932 of NW_027494076.1, forward strand.
ACTGCGGTGTCGTTCTCACTTGGACGACACATATATGAGATGTCAGTCCCGGACTTTGTTGTTGCCACGGGATTTTACACGCGGGAGGATTTTCAGGATCCCGCATTTTTGCAGCGCTTTCGTGGGTATCTACGCCTTCACAGCAGCCACGGGAGTTTTGGTTGACTGAGGCTCACCTAGCTCAGTTTTGGGGGAAGATCAAGGACGGGGCCCACTCGAGTTCTGTAGTGGAGTTATCTATCAAGACCCCGTCCACCGGTACATACATCGTATTGTTGGCTACACTGTCGTTGGCCGTCACTCGGGCCGAGATAAGTGTAGCAACTTTGATCTGTTGTGCCTCCTGTCGATCATCACAGACAGGGAGGCCAACATTACGATGCTGCTCCTCACATCGTTTGGCAGAGGTCAGAGTTTACAGGGGGCGTCGGCGCAGTTAGCGTTGGGGCTTATATCACCAGAATTGCACAGAGTATGTGGGTTTTTGACACATATCTAGTTGGGTTCTTCACCTCCGGACTGGTCACAGTTACATTTGGGTTGGATGACGCTAGGACGATCGGGATCATTGAGCTTTATGATCCACCGAGGCTTATCCCAGTCAAGAAGGGACCACAGTTACCACCGCCTGCAGGATCAGCTGCTGCCACATCACTATCGATAGGGATCCCGACACATAGGTAGCATGTCCCGATCCCACACATTATACGCCCTCTGCAGCAGCATCCGTTGAGGCTGGCATCATCGTTATTATCACAGCCGCCACCGCATCAGCTTGTCACGCTAGACATGATATATCAGCAGCAGCAGGAGCAGATGGCACAGCGGGCCCAACTTGCCCGCCATGACAATTATTTTCGATTATTATTTACTACTTTGAAGGTACCACTCCCACGTTCATTGACTATCACAGTGGAGCAGCCGGTGGACCCGCAGGATGATACTGATGATACTCCGCCAGCATAGTAGATTTTGCATACCCTTTTTGCTTTATTTTTTTTCATTCTCATGGTCTGTATAATATTAATATTATATTAGGAATTTTGTATGGGTAACTGGTTGGGCTTATATGTATTTATAACTTTTGATGTTTGTTGTGTTTTATTTATTTGTATATTATGTTGTAACCGAATTTTGTGGGTGTAGTTCACTATAAACCCTCACGAGACCCCGCTCGTCCTCGCGGGCTACCGGGGCTTTAAAGGGCTTGTTGCATACACTAAATGCAATCGTGATTCCTATGAAACTGACTTAGTTCTTTTAACATTTTTAATTAGTTTAACAAAATTTATTATGAAAAGACTTATTTCGGCTTGGTAATTGTTTTATTAAAGTAACATAAATCATTTTCATAACTCTTAAAATACCTATGTCTTACACTTGTGAGAAGCTTGCTTCTACAAGTCTCGAGATATTGCAGGTTTGGTTGTCAGCTTTGGTAATTGGTTGAGACGAGAGTGTACGAGTGTTTACGAGAGTTCGCGAGCCGACTGGTCCATTCCAGTTGATATCAGGTGATTTCAGTTTCATAATCTATTTTTTTATTAGTATAAATGTTAAAAGTGTTATTGTATAATTGCTAGTAGAACCATCACATTAGAGCCCCATGTTTTAAATTGTTAAAAAAGTCAATTTCAACCCCGTCCCTCAAATGTTCATTAATTGTTTAAATATTTTAACATTGAGGACAATGTAAACCTCAAGTGTGGGGATGGGGGGAATTTGAAAATTTTTAGCCCGATAGTACCTCGAAGAGTGTTCGGAAACCAAATTTGTTAACTGTTAGTTATTGTCATTAATACCAAGTTATAGGTTTCTGGTCATGGTTGGTTTTTCAGCTTCTTAATAATCTTACTCATAAATGTCTTTATCATGAGAAGTTGAAAATGGGGTCGTTTAGGCGGGGATAAAGAGTCATGGGAACATGTACACATGTTTATGTCGGTAACCTAATTCCTCCGGTACGTGTGTAAGATTTTCCTTATATATAATAGACATATAATATATAGTATACACACATGTCATTTTAAGGCCATTATGGAGAGTAACCAGTATGCCCATAATATCTGGAACTTGGTTATCTCAAGCTTTCGAGATCTTAGCTTGGCAAGATTTCAAAAGTGATAGAGGCACTTAGGTTAAGCCTCATCTGGATGAGTGAGAGTGTCGGTATTAGGGGTTAAGCCTCATACGTGATATATATGAGCGATTATAATGTGAGGGGCGGGGGGTTGGTTCCGTTAGAAAACATTGTTGGACCTATCTTTTTCATTTAATCAAACCTGATGTTACTTTACGAGACTATCTGTCTTAATAGGTTTCTTTGTAATTGTTTTAGTATCTATCAATAGGTTGTACTGAGCAGTATGTTTATTGATGTTCAAAAAATAAAAAAATTAAAAAAAATTTATATTCAGTTATGTAATTAGCAGTTGTTTGTGTTTGATAAATTGTTTGTTAAAAAAAATCTATCATTTGTTTATGTTACATATTTGTTTATTTAGTTGTTTTGTAATAAGCCGGATCGGATCGTTTGAGTCACTTAAAAAAATTCCCTTCCATACCCTTACATTTGGCCCCGTTACAACCCTTTTAAGCCCTCTTGATTTGCATTCATGTCAAAGCCCTTATATGGGTGGAGATTTGACTTGCTTCCAAGCTTATTACTTTGTGTTCATACTTGGTTTAGAGGTCAGAGAGATACTAGCACATCTTTTGCTAGTCCAGATATTAAACCGAGAGAAGAGTTATTATATTATGAGAGGTATAAGCATGTGTGCCTTAACCAAAAACAAAGTACACTCGTATGGGCGGCTCTATTGTATTTATTATATCATTTAAACTTATTTGTTGGATGTCAGTCTAGAAAGTGTCCGTCTAGGAAACTGGGTATGACCTTAAACCTTACTAGTATTAATGGTGATAATTTACAAACCTATGATGGAGGTTGATGTTTGCTTTAGAGTTTGCTTGAGGGCAAGAAAAAGATAAGTGTGAGGATGTGATGGTTGATTAATTTGTATGCGTTCTAGTTCGTTTATTTATTAGTTTTAATTGCTTATTATAGGAACTTCGATACATCATACGTGTCTGTCATATTTTAGGTCATATGCATTAAAGAATCTAATTCGGACCTATTGAGGCACGAGATGAAGACCTGGGACGTCCAACACGCAAAACGAGAAACATTAAAGAATATTGTTGGTGACATGTCCCATCGCGATACGCGATGGGCATGCTTGAAGACCCATCGCGTATCGCGATGGATGTTTAATGAGATGTTGACCTGGGTCCATCGCGATACACGATGGACCGGTGAAGACCCCATCGCGATACGCGATGGAGGTGTAAGTCCCCCCGGGGCGTCGGTGATCGATACGAGATCTACACGAGGTCTAGGAGTGCGGAATCCTCCTAGACTCGTTTATGGTGTTATAGACGAAGAACACGAATAAACACAAACAAACACACGAATGGGATAAACGAATCTACCGATCCTTTATATAATATTCAAAACACATTACATACCGAACGAAAAAAAATACGGCCGACCCGAGTTGAGCTCTACCTCGGGTCTACCCACGCGACTCTCCCTATCTGTTTTCTCTAGACAACTTTTCTGATCTCTCTCTCTCTCTCTCTCTCTCTCTCTCTTTTATCAACAACATTAACCCTAAACATAACAAACATATATTTAGATAAATATCTTCGCGGGCTTGGGCTTGGGCCTCAAGGTGAAGTTGTTCCTAACTTCACCAACACGTGAAGTTGTTCCTAACTTCACCAACACGTGAAGTTGTTCTAACTTCACCAACACGTGAAGTTGTATTAACTTCACCAACACGTGAAGTTGTCCTAACTTCACCAACACATGAAATTGTTCTAACTTTACCAACACGTGAAGTTGGATACCTCCACAACTTCACCCAACTAGTCGAAATTGCATAGCGACGGTCACAAAATGCACCAACAGACTCCCCCTTGACCGTTGATCTCAATTCTAACAAAAACAAAGATACTCTGTTACAAAACATGCACCAACAGACTCCCCCTTAACTGATGATCTTCTGGGTTCTTCTTCTGGTAAGACACGTTCTTCAGACGTTGCACTGTGATCTTCAAGGTTGAACTTCACATATATACGCAACATCAATCCTGTCTTCAACCAGCATTGTCTGAAACTGTCTTGTAGCTTCACAAATCTACAAATCACTCGGCGTCTTCCATATCAGATCTCCCCTTTAGTGTAAGCCCCTCCGAACAATATCGATTGATATCTTTGACTTGCATCCCGGTGCCTAATTGATCATCTCAACCATTCGGTTAGTAAGATAAGTTTCAATCTTCAACTACTCAACAACAAGTGATCAGTTTCATCACAAAACCACCTTGACAGAATATAACACACTGACCATTAATATATAATGGGTTTCCTCATTTGATATCGCAAGCCACTAAAATTGGCCTTACAATCACCCCTTGACTTATGATATCAAAAAATTCGTTGAACCATGTCTCGCCTCTTCACGTCAAACCGATAAAGCCGAAGCATCTTCAATCACTAGGGATAACGATCAAATGCCTTTCTTATTATTTCCGAGAATGAAAATATTTAAGTAGCTCACCCCTAATAAATAAGTATCCCAGATAATCGTATCCCTTGTTTTCAGGTTGAGAGCTTAAACAATTTAATTCCCTATTAAATCCAACTTGTTTAAGAATTATCACCATAATAAATAAGCATCTCGGATGCTCGTTTCCCACGATTTCAGGATCCAAGTCTCGAACGCCTTGAAAATAACATTAATAATATGATTTGAACATGATCCAATAATGACGAAAACCCTAACAAAATTTGACTTTCTTCAGTTTGTCAACCCCCAAAAAAATATTATCACAAATTTTTTCCTCAGTGATCCTCTCTTCATATGAATTACATGAAAATTTCGTTCAAGAAAATTTCCCGATTTTTTTTGGATAATCATATCTTGAACGTCGGAGGAAAGGAAAACATATGATTAGACTGACCTACAGGTGAACATTGCATAACCTCGCCTGTGAACTTTACCTAATAACTTCACCCCTCTTTAACTTCACCAGCTGATAACTTCACCACCAGATAACTTCACCCTTCATTAACTTCGCCAAACTTTAACTTCGCCAGGCATTAACTTCACCTGGCTATAACTTCGCCTGGCTATAACTTCATCACCTACAAACTTCGCCAAAACCCTAAAATTCAATCGACAACTTCGCCAAAACCCTGTAACTTCGCCGTTTCCGTCTTCCCCAACTAAAATCAGATCTGAAACGTGACAAAAACACCAAAACGCAGATCTCGAACCATAGCATAAGAGCCTAAGGCTCTGATACCACTTGTAAGCCCCCCCGGGGCGTCGGTGATCTATACGAGATCTGCACGAGGTCTAGGAGTGCAGAATCCTCCTAGACTCGTTTATGGTGTTATAGACGAAGAACACGAATAAACACAAACAAACACACGAATGGGATAAACGAATCTGCATATCCTTTATATAATATTCAAAACACATTACATAACTAGTCGGAATTGCATAGCGTGAAGTTGTTCCTAACTTCACCAACAGGTGAAGTTGTATTATCTTCACCAACACGTGAAGTTGTTCTAACTTCACCAACATGTGAAGTTGTTCTAACTTCACCAACACGTGAAGTTGGCTCCCTCCACAACTTCACCCAACTAGTCGGAATTGCATAGCGACGAACACAAATGCACCAACAGACTCCCCCTTGACCGTTGATCTTATTTCTAACAAAAACAAAAGATCATCTGTTACAAAACATGCACCAACAGGGGGTGTGCAGACGGGCAGCTATGGTTTAATAACAGTATTCATCATTCTTGACCCTAACTTTGTTTTTATCAAAAGAGGCGATTTCCAAAGTTGTTTCAAGGCGATTCTATCATTCTCAATCAATTTGAGAGTCCCTATATGATTCATATCATCTAGATTGAAGATCTTACGATGCCAAGACGCGTCTAAACTCTTAGAATCTCACACAGGAATATAAAGTTTGAAACAATTCAGGTTTCTCATGTGACTAAGAATGTTTATGTATAATTGTTTATGGTTAATCTATGGTTATTGATAATTTTTATTTTTTTTACTAAACATCAATAATCATAGATTAACCATAAACAATTATACATAAACGTTCGTTGTTATATGAGAAAACTGAATTGTTACAAACTTTACATTCGCGGGTGAGATTTTAAGAGTTTAGCCGCGTATCGGCATCGTAAGATCTTTAATCTGGATGATACAAATCATATAGGGACTCTCCAATTGATTGAGAATGATGGAATCGCCTTGAAACAGCTCTGGAAATCGCCTCTTTTGATAAAAACGAAGTTAGGGTCGAAAATAATGCATATTGTTATTAAACCTTAGCTGCCCGTCTGCACTCCCCATTGCGTATCGCGATGGGGTCTTCACCAGTCCATCGCGTATCGCGATAGACCCCTGGTCAATATCTCATTAAATACCCATCGCGATACGCGATGGGTCTCCAAGCATGCCCATCGCGATGGGACATGTCACCAGCAACATTCTTTAATCGTTCTCGTTTTGTGTGCTGGACGTCCCGGGTCTTCATCCCGTGCTTCAACAGGTCCAAATTAGCTGCTTTAACGTACATGACCTGAAATTCAACAGACGCATATGAAGTATCGAAGTTCCTATAATAAACGATTAAAACTAATAAATAAAGTAACTAGAACGCATACAAATTAATCAACCATCAAGCATCTTAGGGGATGTAACTATAGTAAAGACCATCTGAATATAATATCCTATGAAGATATCATGAAGCACAGTAAAGCTCTGAAAGCTAAAGATGATGAAGAAGTGAAAATAAAAGATGAACTGAGAGCAAAGGAGGAGTTAGAAGGGAAAATGAGATCTTGAGAAGATTTGGTGGTAAGGTTGGATTTTTGGTGGAGAATGGATTTTCATTTAAAAAAGTGAAAAGAATTAGCAGAAAAGAAGTTGAAGCCAAATTTAACCTACTATCTAAAAGGGCATATGAAAAAGAGAGGGTGACAGCGTAACAAAAGAATGAGAAGGTCGAGTAAGACAAAGCTGAGAAAGAAGGCTGTTTTGACTGTTGAACAAGAAAATTTGTTAGAAAGACTGATGACAGCAAGAGGTGCTCAAGCAGACCTCAATAAACACTCTAAAACTCAGATGAATTATTTATATGAGTTGGAATTGAAGAGTTACAAGGAGGAATTGAGACAACAAAAAAAGATTGATGAAATGAAAAAAACATCCTCCTCTACTCCTCAATCTTACAGCGAAACAAAAGAAAGAGAAGGCCGAGTAAGACAAAGCTGAGAAAGAAGGCAGTTTTGACTGTTGAACAAGAAAATTTGTTAGAAAGACTAATGAAGGCAAGAGGTGCTCATGCAGACCGCAATAAACTTTCTAAAACTCAGAGGAAATATTTATATGAGTTGGAATTGAAGAAGTACAAGGAGAAGCTGAGACAACAAAAAAAAGATTGATGAAATGAAAACAACATCCTCCTGTACTCCTCAATCTTACAGTGTGCAAAGACTTCATTCATTGGAACAAACTGAAGATGTAGGACCCTGGGATTCTGAGAAAAGAATAAATATTTTGAGAGATATTATGATAACAAAGGGAATACCCAGAGTTGAGTTTGATAATTTGGGCGAAACACGACTGAGGGAAATATTTGAAAGGGAATCAAGAATTTATCATGAAGAACTTGAAAGAGCCAGATTAAATCCTCCCAATCTATCCCTGCTGAAAATGTGTTGTATGAGCCTCAAAAGACTGAACAAGATATTGACAAAGAAACAATGAATATGATTAGAACTCTGTCAAGAAAGGGAGAAGATTACATCACCTTGTTGATGAAGAGCAAACAAGAAATACACAAGATATATGAAGGAAAAAGGCATGTCAAAAATTCATATCCTTCAAAATCTTTCACATGGAGGGCTTCTACCTCTAGAGTGCCAATCCCAACAACAAGGTATGTGCAACAAAGAGAACAACGCCCAACTACCAATGTGGACTTACCAAAATAATTGTTCTATGATTCAAGGACAAAGACCTTGAAGGTGATTATGAAAAGTGGTGCATTAAGACAATTATTTTCAGAGATGATTTTAGAGAATTCAAAAAATAACAGCTTTTACGGAACTGAATTTCCTCTATTGAACAAGAAAAAAAAGTTAGAATATTTCGAAGCTGAAAAGAAGGAGAGGCAGAAAAGACTTAGTTAAATAAGATTGACCAATATTTCTTTTGAAAAAACAAGAAATTTGGGAATTCATAAGCCACAATGAGAGAATGTATTAGTGTGAAGAAGACAATGCAAAGATCAAATTCAGTGGTGTAGCAAAATGGAAAATTTTCAAAGATAATCTATGAAAAGAAGACTGACAACATGATCTTGACAAACTCTAAAGGTCTGGCTATGGGTGTAATTACGACAATTAATTGAAAATGACTCTGAGCTAGAATATCTACATGTGAAAGATCTGAATGACATAAGAAAATGGGATCTGCCAGAAGAACATTCCTTCCATGTAGAGAATTTCATGTTCCAGCAAAGAGCTGCTGCAGTGAGATTGGAGAAAATTACAGGAGAAAGAAGAAGAGAGAGAAGATGAAAATACAGGTAATCATGCTAAAACCAATATTTCTGATTTACTTGTAATTTTAATCTTTTATTATTATGTCTTTGTATGTACTTTCAATTTGATGTGTAATGCCCATGAGGCAGAATTTTGAATATTTAATCAATTTCCTTTTAGTAATGTAATTTACTGTTTTAAAGGATTTGATGTGTATTTTGAAACAAGTGTATGTAATCCAGATGTGTTTTGGGGCACCTGAGTTTGTTCCAGTCTAGCGAGAGATTGTTCAGCCTAAAGGAATATCAAGGAAGTTAGGAATCTTCTCAACCTCGTCAGATATATGCTAAGTAAAGAACTCTAGAAAACCAGGCACTTCGAGCAAGGTTTATACTAATATAAGGATAGTATCTTATTCGAGTAAGGTTATCTTCAAGAAATCTCTATGTGTAAAGCTTCAAGCAAGCTACACTTCCTCAAGGAAAGTTGCTCTTCAGTCGAGAAAAGTTTATGTTAGAACATACTCTTGACTTATCCTAGCTTTAGCCAAGTTAACAAGTAATTTGGTGGGTCAAGCAAAGAAACAATAAGAAGATCTCAAGCATACTTTTTTAGAAGTTAAAGGAACTATTATATGGAATTTTACGAGAAAACTTCAATCTCGAGCAAGCTAAAGTACCCGAGTATACTATGTTTGCTGGAATAAGTATAAGGACAAAGATTGAAGAGATCAAGAAGAACTAGTTTGCTCGTGGGATATTTCCAAGAAAAGTTGGGTTCTATCATGAAGATTGAAGCATGCTTGAAGAATCTTTTCTTGGGAAAATACTCTAAGTAAAATTTTACTCGACGGAACTCTCCGAGCACACTCAAGGATTACAAGGTCTACTCGATAGAGATAAAAGTTTACTTGAAGACCTGTTTAATACTTGTAATTTTTTAAATATGTTTGAATATATTTTTACAATGATTAGGGTTTCTAGAAGGAATGTCAGGTGCCTATATAAGATAATACTAGGTTACATTTATGAGAATGACTGATTACACACCTTTTGAGACATACTAATTATTCTCTATACGAAAGGCAGCTGCACCTGACCTTCCACCTGAAACCCTAAAGCATTTCCAATTGAATTTTCTGAATATTCTAATGGAAATATTTTTAGTGAATAGTGTGATTGTTTGCTTTTGTGTTCTTTCCTTTATTAGCAACATCCAGGTTTTAGTCGATTTCTCCGGCTATTATCTTGGGGTCTTTACATACATTGTATCTCATTGTGTTCTTGTCATATAGTGTTAGGATACGAGGTGCAATAACGGTCCTGACACATTCCCCGAACCATGAAGGAAGCTTTCGAAAGAACAGAACCTTACCTTCAAGGGGAACAAGCTTTGGATAACCAATAAACAAGGAAACGTGACCACGGAACCTGGAGGATCCACTCCTCCGAAGTGAGGAAACCATGATTTCCGTCCTTTTCCGAGAAGCATCCACAAAAGCACTACGGGCATAGAAATTCAGATGACAGAAGCCACCATTCTCAATAACAATAACCTCAAGATAAGGATAAGCTAATCTTCTTTGATTTAGCTAAAACTCCTCAGGAGATACCAGCAACCGAGGAGGTTAAGCACAACTTTCATCCTCCTTGTTCACTGTCCAAGCCAGCAAGAAAGCGTGATGCAGGCAAGTTTTGTGCCTTTCAAAATAACATTGGTAATCATGCCAATGATTACTTCCATTTGAAGAAACGTATTGAAGATGTCGTTCAAAGTGGTGAGTTAGCTCACCTGCTCAAAGACCCAAAAGAAGGTAAAGGGAATGGAAAGAAGGTGTTTGGAGTGAACATGGTTTAGGTGTGTAACAAGAGGCAATGAATACACTTCTAGAACCAGCAATGCATATGTTTCCCTCTAACTGACCCTCACAACAAGGTCACAACTTCGGTCATTGTGGAAGCTGAACATAATGGCTTCCTTATAGATGGAGCTTACCTAGACTGCGGGGCAGCAACGGGGGTGATGTATGAATGATGTTTCCTCGAACTTCTGCAAGAGATCAAGAAACAACTCCAACAAACCAACAATTCTCTCAAAATCTTCACCGGAGAGAAGGTGATTCCACTTGGGAAGCTCACCTTGGATGTTCGCTTTAGAGATGGAGATCTCTCTCGTGTTGAGAATCTTACCTTCACAATGGTCAGGTACCCTTCTAGCTATAATATACTCATCGGGAGAACTGGAATTGATATTTTCAAAGCAGTAGTCTCCACAGCTCATGGCATGATGAAGTTCCCAACCACAGGAGGAATAGTTACCATGTTACCAACACAAAAAGCTTTACTCATAGCTGCTACAGGAGAATCTTGGGAGCTTAGTGAAGATATGGAGGACAACCCTGTACAGGAGATAAGCATCAACTCAGCTTACCCGGAACAAACTATCAAACTCATTAGTAAGCTTCTCTCTCAGACTATGAGTAAGCTCATAACTTTACTACAAAAAACTAAAGATGTTTTTGCATGGTATCCAAATGATATGACAGGATTCCCTAAAGAATATGCTGAACATTCATTGAACATCTCACCGACACATAAACCATTCGCTCAAAAAAAAAGAAGCTTGGTTGTTGAAAGACGCTTAGCTGCCTGTAATGAGGTAGACAAGCTTGTAAAAGCTAATATTCTCTGAGAAGAAAGGTACCATTCCTGGATTGCAAACCTGGTTATGGTCAAAAAGTCTGATGTTTCTTGGCGGATGTGTGTGGACTTCAAAGATCTTAACAAAGCTTATCCCAAAGATAGCTACCCCTACCAGAAACTGATTGGAAAGTGGATTCCCTTATAGGCTTCCAATACAAGTGATTATTGGATGCCTACAAGGCTACCATCAAATATTAATGAAGGTTGAAGACAAAGAGAAGACAGCATTCCACACTGACAAGGAGATCTTCTGCTAAAAGAAGACACCCTTTGGATTCAAGAATCCTAGAGCTACGTATCAACTTTTTATCGAAAATACCTTCTCCGAGCAAATTGGAGAGAACATGGAAGCTTAGGTTGATGACTTGGTCATAAAGAGTAAATATATGGAAGAAATGATCAATGATATTGAATAAACATTCTGAAATCTTAGAAGCATCAACATGAAGCTCAATCCAGTTAAATGCTCATTCGGTTTCGAAGAATGTAAATTCTTGGGCCACTTAATTAACAAACAAAGCATATAAGCTAACCCAAGTATGGTACAAGCTATTCTTTGTAAAACCCTATATCGATCTCGGATTTAAGGTTAAATAACAATTACGGATCTAGTTCATAGTTGCTCTTATACGTTATAGGTTGTATATATTAGTTAGTATTAGTTGTAAAAATATGTATATGTATAATATAGATTGAATAATTATGATGAAGCTTGATAGGAAAACTGGACAATAATTCGTTAATCTTAACTCAAAAACTTAAATTAAACAGTGGACAACACCATTATATATAGAAGATGGGTCTAGTTCGTTACACATTACGTAACGAACAAGCCACCCACTTAGTTACAATAAATTTAACAAATAAACTTAAAGAAACACCCCCTGATTCGTTAAACATCCTTAACGAATCAGGAGGAACTTAACTTAAGGTCTAGTTCATTAAACATCCTTAACGAACTAGACAAGTCCTTTAACAAACTAGCTTAAATATAAATAACTTTTACATCAGATAAACGATAAATACAAAACGATAAATACAAAGACTTGAGACGCAAAACCGTGTACTAACAGACACCCCCTCGTCTTGAGCTCTTTGTCTTTAATTTACATGAAGTGTCTTGTTTGTCAATCTCTGCAACGGTGAATACCATGTTCATGACACACACGAACAACGCGTTGAAACTTCATTGCTCGGTCATAGTCTTCACGACGCTCTATCAATATTTTAATCTTAAATAGCACGTCATTGTCGGTCTCCGTTAAATTCACAAGCCACATCGGATCAATGATCTTTACCAGCTCGGTCTTTTATCCATTACCCAGCACAATAACGGCCTCGCCAGTTCGGTTATCATAGTACCAGCGGTTGAAAGATAAACACATGTGTTAGTTCAATGTCTTCACCAGCACACGCTTCATGGTCTTTGGCGGCTTTACCTTAAGAACCAACTTCCTCCAACCTGTCCTTGGATCAATTTCATCGATACACTTACATTTAGGGACCTGTGGTTTAAGGAACTTAAACCCATGATTGACCTCAAACAACAGATGTTTGTGAAACCAATCTGCATTTTGAACTCCCCCACGATTTATAAAAGGACGGTACGCCAAAGTCCGCACGTCCCATCTTGATAACGAAAGAACGTCGGTAATCTTCGCATAATACTGAACGCCCTTCTCCCATTTGATAATACATACATTTAAATCAGAATCAAACAACCATGAGATAATATCACCTTGAACTTTAGATACAGCCTTAAAGGAGGTCATTTGATTTGCTTGAGCTCGATCGATAGCTTCAACTTTCTGTTCTTTATCCACATACCGGAATGCCTCAATAATCATACGAGAATTCTTGTACCGATGAGCAAACCATTTCTGAATGTCAGCAACAGACGGATCGGGCTTTGAATCAAATCTCGTATCAACAACATTCTTTCCCTTGGAAGTCTTCTCCAGATGGTCTCTGCTGCTTTGATCGTTTCCTCATTAAATATATGAGCACCCTGATCAACATTAGTGTGTTGAAATAAATCAGGGTATTCCTCATTAAATGTCCTCGATCTCCACTTCCTCATCTGCATAAATAAACGCCGTACTCATCTCAACAGTCGGATCATTTAAGATCTCTTCATCATTTTCAACCTCCATGTCATCCTCAGCCTCTAACATGATTAATTCACCATTATTTATACCAAGCAGAATAGAAATTTGCTCTTGTGTTAGAGGCCACTCAACAAACTGCCCAACCTCAATCTCATCCGCATTAACAATACTTCTAACCATCCCCTTACCATCCACAAAAATGACAGTATCAGCCATGATCATCTCAATGGGTGTAGCAGCTGTAGTATAATGATAAGCGATGATCTGTTTTTCCAAATCACCAGCTGCACTTGTACCAGCACCAGAAGCCGAACCGTGAGTTTGTTTAGGCTCATTTTCTCAAGTACCCGAAGCATCTAGATCTTCTTCATCGTTTTTGAGATTTGTCAGTTGCAAGATAAGATCCTCTTGCTGTTTTATTTTCACCCCCTGAGACTCAACAATCTCACGGAGGGCCTTTGTTTGCTTTTGACAGAAAGATACATAACTGACCAGCTTCTTTTGGTTCTCCAACATGCGTTCTTGAGTCATTCGGTCAGCAGACATTTGATTTTCATACAAATAGAGTAGACTCAAGACCATGTTCATCTTTTGATCATGATACATAGCAAGAAACGAAGAAGGAATAGGTTGAACAGGACCTTGAGGTCGGTTGTAACGATTCCGGCAGAATCATGTATACCCTAACCGGAATGTACTATTTATGTGTTATTTAATAATGAATATATGAATTATAATGTGTTTATACGAGTATGTATGATTCACAGTACGGATTATACTCGATTATACAGTTAATCGTATTGGAAATACGATCAACCGATTAACGGTTATTGAAGCCCGAACGAATCGGGGATACATTATAGACGAGATATATAATATATAGTGATGTTTACGAAGTATTAAAGCTTCGGGATAAGTGAATTAAAGCACAGAAAAAGAATTTCGATTTAATGGTACGTCGGTACGTTAAACGAAACCTTTAATACCAAACCAAGCAAGAGACGATCGATCAAGCCGAAAAAGATGCCCAATTATTAATAATATGATGTTTTAAGTAAATAAATGTCATGGTTTAAGTTTTTAAAGTTTTTAAATCGGTTTTATATAAATTTCATTTTTAAGCCGAAAAACGACCGTTTTAGCCTCGTTTTAAGCCGAATTAAACATTTAACCGAAAAACGAACTGAACCAGATTATCCAAAACATTATCCAGATTATGGAAATCTGAATGAGTGGCCAAGAATGGATAGGTGGGCCCCACCCCACCTCTCTCCTTACTCCGATCGGCAAGGGGTTATACCCCTTTGCCTTTGTTATTTTTTTTTAAAACTCCACAATCAACAATCTTCATTTCCTCTCAATCCATGAGCTAAAAACCGGGTTTTGTAGCAAGAACAACGAGGTAAAGGTCGATTTATATTCGTGTTCATCTTCCTTTCTCGAGTTTAATTACAAGAACATGAGGTTTCAAGTGAAAAAGGGTGAAAACCTGAGATGAAACCGATTCTTGCATGATCAAGTGATGTATACGGGTTATACAAGGGATCTTGGTCCAAGAAAGGAGTTAAACGAACCAAAAACGAATTTTTACGGTTAAATCTTTGTTTTTATATCATAACCGAAACCATGAAAGAAATGGCTTGATTGTGGGTGTAACTTGCTTGGTGTGGTGTTATTGTGCTTGTAGGTGTTGTATCTAGTTGTTAGCAAAGGCTAGAAAGCGAGATCCTTGCGGTTTGATGCTAGAAACACAAGGTAGTTCGGTTTTTGTACGATGTTTGAGATTTGGACAGATTGTGATGTGTTTAGAGTTAGGTCATGAAATTTTACAGAGGTGTTAGATATATGAAAATATGAGTTCTGTGAAATTTTGGTAATTTTTGGACAAATGATGAATATTTGGTGAATTTAATGCTCGGTTTTGGCCAAAAATGGTGAAAAATAGTTAAATATCATGAAAAATTCTGGAAAATTCCAGATAAGCTTTTTATAAAATGAATAAGTCACACAAAATTTTAGGTCAGTTGGAGAAGTCTAAGTAGGCTTTTCGGTTAAACGAGTTCTAGGGTTTTCTAGCTCGGTTTTAGTGAAAATGGCATGTAAAATGAGATTTTGGTTCTGGAAAAATTACAGGGGACTATGTGGATGGCAGGGGTCATCCAGGAAAAATTTGGGATTTTTCTAAGATTGTTTGGTATTTACGACATATTTAGTGTTTAAATGGTGTTTAAAAATAGATAAATAAATCTTAAATATAAAAATTAATTCTGGAAATATTTTTATAAAATTCCCCACTGTCAAAAAGTGATTGGTGCAAAATTTCAAGATCCTAGACTAAACGGATAATTATTTGTGCTAAAAAGAAGATAAAAACAAACTTTTAATGCTTAAAACACGTAAACCGGTAAAGTTCGTTTAAGCGAGCTGACTGGTGTATAAAAACCCTAAAAATGAACTATTTTCATATAATTGAGTTAAATAAGTAAAAATGAATCATCCGAAAATAATTCGGATGATTTGAGTAATTTTTACCCGATTTAACAGTTTCCGATGCACTAAATACGGAAACGGGTCCCGCGGCCAATCGGGACGTCTAAACCGAGCTCTAAATTCACAACTTTACTTAAATTATCAGTCAACTACTATTTTCGGGTCATGTGTGACCAAACTCATTTTTGAAACGTAAAAACGGATAACCGTGCTAGGCACGCAAAACGGAAAAACGACTAGTAGTAATTTTGACTAGTGAACTCTAAACGATATCACAATCTGAGTCCTGAGAAGTGTTTCTGGGTTAACATTGCCCCCGGAACGGGTACAGTACTGGGTTAACAGTGTCCCCAGATGTACCGGTTAACACGATTAAAATTATATAAATAATAAATGTATAGTAACGAATTTAGGGATCGTATTACAGATCCGGATTTATAGCTCACGTATTGTGTTACTGCTTGCGATAAGGTGAGTTTCACGAGCCCCTTTTACTGAATTGTTTTTAAATATTTTCCCGGGGCGGAAAGCATGTTACTATTGAAATGTTTAAGTACATACTGAACGCATGGATTTGCGTGTATTTATATATGTTTTATTGTACGGGAATCGTACGGAAATGTACTAAGATGGTAATTGTCTGAGTTGCTAACATTGTAAGGCCCCGCAACACGAGTGATTAACTGAAAGCCGGTAGAGTGTGAATAGTACTATTGGTCTGACAAACCCAACTGGTCCGGCATGGATTTGCTGATGTTTCCCAGCCAGTTACACATGTCTATTTTGTTATTCATTATATTTTGCTATGTAATGTTAGGCATAGCGGTTTGGGGTAGGTCCGTGGGCGGGGGATATGCCACGGGGCTTGTGTGTGATAGTCAGAGGTTTCACTTGTGGGCTCAGCATAATTACATCGCTAATATATGATTTATCATAATGATTGGTCAATGTTTATTTACATTAGTGAAACTCACCAACTATTCGTAGTTGACCCGTTTTCTTTCCATGCTTACTAGGTACTCCTAAACTGGAATAAGTGCTACATGCTTGATGATGCGTGCTTTTTGTGGAAGCTTAGTGATCATTTTGTATTAATTATGTTAATGTAATGTTGGTAAAACTTATGTGCTATCGCCTAGACAATAACTAAACTCGGAACAATGTAATATGATGTAAATTAATGTAGTGGTGTTTTCTTTATAAGCAATGCTGTTGATATCAGATGTGTCTGTTGCATCCCGTTTACGTTTCCGCTGCGGTTACGGGGTGTTACATCGGTTAAGCCTTAAATAAGAGAAATCCATAGGTGGTGGAGGCATCATCATCGGTAGGAGAGACCACCGAAGTAGCAGTTGAAGGCCTTGGTATTGTAGATAAAACTGATTGAGGAATCATACCAAGCCTGGGATCCGTCGTAAGCATGGTCGTCAAAGTTAATTCCTGGATGCTAGTAGTAAGCCGCACCGCCGGTCTTTGAATAGCAGACGATCGTGTAGGTTGAACTCCAAATGAGATGCCAGCAACAGCCGACACTCGTCGCTTAGACGACCCTTCACCCACTAACTCTTTACCTTTCCATTTGCGTTGAGCGGCTATAGTAGCAGCTAAAGCAGCCTCAACAGCAGCTTGTTGTTTAGCATTGGCATCACCATCACCACCATTACCATCATCACCACCATCATCATCACCCTCATTACCACCTTCTCCTTCCTGATGCTCGGAATCCGAATCATCGTGGATCCAGCGATCATTGTCAGGACATACATAATCTGGATTCACCAGATGACCAATCAATCTTTTGAATCTAAGAGGAGGAGTTTGAAGATACGACTTCATCCTTTGCATAGTGTCTGCCTTCATGTGATCAAAATAAATTTATCATTAACATCTGTTGGATCAATCACCAAATCCCTGATTGCATCTTGATCAAACAATTGGATGAATCGAGGATACATTAAGAACTTTACACGTCTTTTCCCGACAATACAATTTTCTTTGAGATGATCAAAAGTCATTTCCGAGAAATTGTTGGGCTTATTCAACACTAACGCAACAAATGCCGATTGGAGCATGATATGGCATTCGTCAAACCCTGCTTTTCATCCACCAAGGCAGTGTATAAGAACATGAAGTAAGTACTTGTATTGGGGACACAAGTATGCCTTGTTGTTCATGGATTCATTAAGGTTTCCAGAATAAAATAAACGTCGAAATAACCCTTTGATCAGATCTTTGTGGTACTCGCTCAGGTCATCAATAGTTCCATTGAACCTCAATACCCTTCGAATGGTCTCAACAGATAATACAACATGTCGATCATTAACCTCAGCAGCAATGTGGTTCTCTGTCTCCACATATCGAGCAGTATTCCAGAATTGTCGAACAATACGGAAACGAACGTCAGGATTCCCGGTGACAGCAAAGTGAATACGTGAACGACGTATGAATGCTATCATTTCTCCAAATACATCCTCATCAGGAAAATTCGTATCGACAAACGCACAGACGTTATGCCTTTTATCATACGGAAGTAAGGGAACATGCTGAGTTGGTTGTTCTTGTGGTGCATCAACAGGAAGATCTTGATTCATGTTCTCAGCCATTGAACTATATAAACAAATTTGGGAATCAGTGATAATAAATAATAATACTCAAATATAATTTAAAAATGAACCAATTAATAAAACTTACTTTTAAAATAATTAACATGTCATTCATTAGATATTCTTATTCGTTATGACGAAATGGTATTTCGTTAAGGCGAATCAGCTACTTCGCTATCAAATAAATAATTAACGAATTAGACGTAACGAATCACTAATAAAAGTTTAACGAATTATGGTCTAATTCGTTATAAATAACGAAGGAGAATCTAATTCGTTATAAGTGACGATTCGTTAGCCTAATTCGTGTGAAATGTATAACGAATTGGACACGAATGAGTTCCAATTCGTTAAACAATAACGAATGGTCAATTAAGCTTAATATTTGACTAATTTGTCAAGGTCAAAATCACCAAGAACACTAAAAGTCAAGTTATCAATCCTGCAATCAATTCCACCATAAACAACGATGGATAACCGAACAAATGATCACAAGGATCTCGGAAACCCATTGCAATTAGAATGGTATTGAGCTATAGTACCAGAACATGGTAAAAATTGGTTAAATTAAGGGTTTCTATAAAGAATAAAACCCGATAGTAAAATCCAATAAATAAACCAGCAAACATTCATCAAAGATGACGTAACACATCACGTTTTGATCGCATTTACCTTGTGAATAAGAATATATAATTAAAACACAATATAACGATGATCAAAGATTTAAGAAAAAAATTTGCCAGAGTAACAGTAGGAAAAGGTGAAGAAGAAAGTGAATAGTGTGAGACGAATCGCCTCACGAATCCTTAAATACCCTGATACGCACAGTTTCCAATGTAACACATCATCTGATTCGTTTGAATTTTGAATTAACGAATCAGGTGATTCGTCATCTTAAAATTAACACGTAACTTAAACGAATTACAAGTAATTCATTAAAATCTTAACGACTTAGAAGCCATTCGTTACAGAGTGGCGGAAGCGAAATAAAGTTAATGAATTGGAGTTCATTTCGTTATAAATGACTTTAATTCGTTAAAATTTAACTAATCACATGTAACGAATTACTTTATGTAATTTTAAATTAAATAATTTAATTAATTAAATCAATTAAATTAAATATTAATTAAATAATAAAACCAAATAACTTAAATGAATCACCGAGAACCCATATCTCGGTGATCGTATACCTTAATGTGTTTTACGGTTAGAAACACTTAACTTAAAGAAAAATAAATAAATAATATGTAAAATGAAAAAGCAAAATCTTTTTGGTATTTTGAATTTTTGTTAATGAAAAATATTTACCAGAAAACTATCTGAAAATTAAAATGTAATACAGGAAAATAATTTTGTGTTTTTGGAAGAGATTTTCAAAAAACAGTACATATTTTTGGATTTTTGGTGAGTTTGAGCGGATAATCATATTGGCCAAATTGCCCTTCCATCACAGTTTTATATTTCAGCGATATTGTGACTGGCGTTAAGTCGGTCATTGGTATTGTCGTCCACTTGAATCTTATAACAAACCTTCAAGAGTTTTTGTGATATGATTAATGGTTAAATTAAAGCACATAATATCAGAAACTATCAGCCTCTAATCTCGGTTCAAGCTTAATTTGATTTTTGCCATATCACCCCAACTTGACTTAAACCATTATATTGTTGATCAAAATTTGAATTTTATAGAAATTTATGAACAATGCATTGAGTTTCCTTTACTATGAGTTAGTATACACGAGTCCATCTGTCGGCTGACATACATTGTATCCCCTGGGGTCCGTTTCTTAATGGTATTGAGACGCGCGCAAGGGAGGAATAAAATGTATGACTAACAGCGGATTTTGATCAAGTCAGTAATTTAGATTGTACGAGGTACATCATTGATCAAGTTTAATGACTTTGGGTTTGCTCTAAAAGCGAGTGAAATATTCATGCATATGAATACCCAGATGATTAAGCCGTATAAAGACTCACAGTGTCCAGAACCTCAACGCTTGTTATTTGTTTTCATTTATTTTTGGGTGATAAAAAAATATAATGCTTGAGTATGACAGGTTATTACATTTCTGCCATCCTCACCGAGATTTTTCTAGAGACTAACACCTCTTTCAAATTTGGCATTTCTTTATGTTTATATCACATACTTTACTTTAATAGCTTGTTTAAGACCTACCAATGCACCAATGCAATTAAGCACTCAGTCTTTTAAGCTTATTTCTTGCTGGATATGGGGTCAAAATAGTCAATGTACTATCATTTTCTCTTTTTGCTTCAAAAACTCAAAATTTTGAGGAACATAAAACAAAATGAATTTAAATCACCCCAGTTACATTAAGTCCATAAATTAATGGCTATTCTATTAATTCAACAAGTGAATAATAGGACCAAGACATGTAAGCATGCTCCACAAACTTAAATAACCGACATAATTTTCAGCAAAAAAATAAAATAAAACGCATAATGAACACCCCCAACTACTTTTCATTGTCAGGTAAATGGCTATGCCGAACATTTACGAGTAAATATCAGGACTAAACATGTACGCGTACATGTCCTTCAAATATGAGTAATTGACGTACTTTTTTAGCGAACATATGCAAAAAATCTTTTTGGTTTTTCTCTTTACATACATAAACACAAACTTTTTATCTTTTTCAATTTTCTTATAAACAAAGAAATTCACAATCTTTTTGGATTTCCGGATTTTTCTATACAAACTGAAAACACAATATTTTTTTTTTAATTTTCGGATTTTAAATTGTTTTTGGATTTACAAAATATTTAAAGGAAAAACATTAAGAACTAGAAAACACAATATTTTTGTAATTTTTAAAATTTTCAAATGTTTTTGGTTTTTAAATTTTTCAAATGTTTTTGGTTTTTTAAATTTTCAAATGTTTTTGGGTTTTATCTATAAAAACAAAAAGCACACTATTTTTGTATTTTCTATTTTTCACCAATTAAAACCCAAAACCAAAATAAAATTTAAAAGAAAAATTAAATAGAAAAGAAAGATAGTGATCCTTATTTCAGGATATCAGCAAGGGTCTTCAATCCATTAAAACCAAGAAAATATTGAAATCGAGTTTTGTCAAAGGCTTTGATAATAGACCAGCTTTCTGAAAATCAGTATGTACTTTCTCAAGGTCGATTAATTTCTTTTCAAAACAATCCCGTATAAAATGATATCGAATTTTGATATGTTTCGTTTTAGAATGTTGTACGGGATTTTTGGTGATACTTATGGCAGAAGAGTTATCAATCAAAATAGGAGTAGTAAGAAACTTCAAACCGTAGTCGCGCAGATGTTGTTGAATCCACAAAACTGGGAACATCAACTCGAGGCTGCAACATATTCTGCCTCAGCGGTTGAAGTAAAGACCGTCGTCTACTTCTTACATTTCCAGAAAACAAGACGGTTTCCTAAGAATTGACACCCTTCCGTAGTTGATTTGAAGTTAATCTTGCAATCTCCGTAGTCCGAGTCTGAAAAGGCGGTAAGTTCAATGTTGTCGTCCTTGGGGTACCATAACCGATGTCTGGATTTCCCCTCAGATACTGAAGAATTCGCTTGACCGCTGCTAGGTGAGTCACTCGTGGACTATCTTGAAACCTAGCACAAAGATAAACATCAAACATAATGTCGGGGCGAGAAGCCGTTAGATACATTAAAGATCCGATCATAGCACGATAGAGGGTAGGATCAACGGTGTCCTCCAGTTCATCCGATGATAAATTGTGACCCACGGGGAGAGGAGTTGAAGGGATTTTTCCGGCAGATATCTTGAATTGGCTCAAGACATCGTTCACATATTTGGTCTGGTGAATAAAGATTCCTTTCGCTGACTGGTGAACTTGCAACCCTAGAAAGAAGTTCATCTCTCCAATCGAGCTCATCTCGAACTTTGTTTGCATGGACTTCTCGAACTCCTTACATAACTTGTCGTTTGTAGACCCAAAGATAATGTCGTCGACATAAATCTGAACGAGGAGAAGATCATCACCAACAGTCTTATAAAATTAAGTGCAGTCAACAGTCCCTCGCTTGAAGCCGTTATCAGTCAGATGGTCGGCAAGCGTGCCATACCAAGCTCTCGGGGCTTGATGTAGACCATACAGGGCCTTGTTAAATCGGTAAACTCGGTCCAGATAATCAAGATCTTCAAAACCAGGAGGCTGTAAAACAAACACTTCCTCGTGTAGTTCAACATTGAGAAAATCACTTTTAACATTCATTTGATAGTCCTTGATACTCTTATAATCAGCGTACGCCAGAAATATTCGAATATACTCCAATCTTGAAACTGGAGCATATACTTTAGTGTAGCCAATACCCTCTTGCTGATGAAAACCTTGCACTACTAATCGTGCTTTGTTTCTCACGATCACACCACGATCTTCTTTCTTACATTTATATACCCACTTAGTCGGAATAGCCTTCTTGACTCGAGCAGGTTTATCAATAAGCTCCCAAACGCCCAAACGTGCAAATTGCTGTAATTCTTCTTGCATGGCTTCTACCCAAGAAGAATCTTCAAGTGCCTTACGAGTCATCATCGGCTCAACATGGGATAGAAAGCAATTGAATTTAGCAAGATTTACGATTCCAGATGAATGTAAATCCGCATAAGCACACAATACATTATTCTCATTTGACAAAGCAACTTGATGACGTTTTTGAACGCCCACATCAAGTTCTCCAATGATGTTTTCCTGTGGATGATATTTATGAATCCGAAGAGTGGGATTGTCAGGAACAGCAAAATTTTCGAATAAGTTAGTGTAATGTTCTCCAAGTTCAGGAGATGAATTATCACTTTCAACTGTATCATCAACATCAGGAGTATCATCAGAAGAAATAGAAGCATTATCAGTTAGGCTTGAGGATCATCACATGCATCTTCAGTTGGAGCTACAACATCATTAGAACTTGAAAATCTTAGAATGACCAATTGATCTTCAAAGTATGCACGAACCAGGTCTTCATCTCGTTATTCAGTTGATGGAGTGAATGAATTAAATATGCCATCATAATCAAACATCCTGTCCGGACCTTTCCCTTGAGGAGGTGTGGTGTACTTTTGACAGTCGACATGGTACCATTCCTCAATACAACCGGAAGTAAAATTAAATACTCTTTTCTTAGGAGAAGCATATCCCAAGAAATATCCCTCTGTGGCCTTTTCTTCAAACTTACCCACATCCTTCTTCAATACCGTACAAGGACACCCAAACGGTTCCAAGTACTTTAAGTTAAGCTTTCGGTTGTTCAAAATTTCATAACTCGTCTTCTTGAGTCCTTTAACAGTCAGAACCCGATTAAGCGTATAATAAGCTGTATTCACCGCCTCATTCCAGAATTGAACAAGAAGCTTAGAATCAGCAAGCATAGTTCTTGCAGCTTCAATCAAAGTTCTATTTTTTCTTTCAGCAACACTGTTCTGTTGTGGTACTTAAGGTGTACTATATTCTCGGTGAATTCCGTTTTGAATGCAAAAGAAATCCAATACAGTGTTCTTAAATTCAGAACCATTATCACTTCGAATTCTCTGAACTTTTTTCTTGTATAGTGATTCGATCTTAGTGATTAGGTTTTGTACTAGAACAAGTGTTTGATCTTTTGAACTAATAAATAAAACCCATGAGTATCTTGAATAATCATCGGCAACTACCAGACAATACCAATCTCCAGAGATACTAGCACGATTCACGGGACTAAAAAGATCCATATGAAGTCGTTCAAGAGGAGTATCAATGGAATTCAATAACTTAGACGGATGTGACTTTTTCTTCTGTTTCCCTTTCTTGCAAGCAAGACAGTGATCAGATAATTTAAAGTTCTTCAAAGAAACACTTTCAACTAAGTCATTCGCCATTAAATAATTCATCTTTCGAACATGAATGTGATCCATTCTGCGATGCCATATATTAGAGTCCTTCTCGGTTGTTTTTAAGATAAAACATGTTTCGATAGACGTTGATACGTTAGAAGACATATTCAAGACATAAATATCATTCTATCGAGGTGATCGCATGACAACCATGTCCTCGGGAATCACGTATCCCGGTTTCAAAATCAAACACTCTTTATCAGTAAATATAATAGTGTACTTCTTGTCACAGATTTGCGACATACTCAATAAATTACTGTCCACTTTTTCACAGTAATTGACTTTTTCAAACGTAATATGACCATTTCATACTTCACCTTCTTGTGTTATAATGCCCCCAGAATTTCCAGCAAATGCTACATAACCCCCTTGAATATTTCTCACATTTGTTAAGAGGTTGTGATTTCCAGTGATATGACGAGAACACCCACTATCCATTATCCAGTTTTCACCAGACACGGTCTTGGATGTACCCTACACATAAAGTAAAAGTGATTAGTTCAAAAATGCAGGCCAGACCTCAGTCTTGGGCACCTTTTGAGTTTCTCTTGGAAAATTAACTTGAACAGAATTCAACTGTTGTTCAGCAACTTGAGAATAAGTTACAGGCTTCTTATATTTTCGTCCTAGATAGGCAGCTTGAACGACATTTGAGTTCACGTTCTTGCATATTGGCTCGGTTGGAACAAACTTTGGTTTTACTTGACCATGTGTTTCGTTCACCTGAATTACCTTACGTGGATTCACGTTTGAAAACATGATGTGAGTATCATCATCACACGACACAGGTCGTTTCAGAATCTCCTTTATCACAGAAACCGGTTTCGATTGGTCCTTGACAAACGGATGAAGATTCTGAGATTTCTTCTGGCCATAGTTTCTCACCACATGACCTTGTTGTCCACACAAATAGCAACTTCGCATGTCCACACGATCATGTTGAGATTTAGCAAAAACAGATGCCACAGAAGGTTGATAACTCACATTCTTAGTAAAACTCTTGGCCAAATCATCAGACGATACAGACTTCTTTTTCATATAAAAGTCAAGGTTAGAACAATTGGAAAAACTTTGCAATGTATCAGTTCCAGTTGATTTCACAAAATGAACCTTTCTAGCATGTTTTAACAATTGCTTAGCTTTAATCAATGGGTCTGATGAGTTTGATGTTTTGGCACAAGCATATTGACGTTCAAGATCTTGTGTCTTGGAGGTTTCATTGTGAAAAACACTTTCAATCAGCTCAGGTTTGATAATGCTAGTCGGAATGTCTTTCTCAGTGAACATTGTATCAATTCCATTCAACTTAAACACACGACCAGTTGTCGACTTGGAAACAGTAGGTTTGATAAAGCGCATCAATTCCTCATCAGAAATTTTAGGCTTTTCTGGTTTCTTAGCCTTAACTGGTTTAACCTTAACTTGGTCTTCTTTTCTCGTGATTTGTGTGTGAACCATACACGGCCTCCTCAAATTCATGAGGCTCACAAAGAATATGATTAGAACTTGGAATGTTCTTGTTTTTGTGTATAACCTCAGGTTCAAACACATCCTCAATAATCACTTTATCAACATTTTCAACAAAAAATTTGTTACTTTCAACATGAGGTTTTTGAATTGTAGGTTGGGCTTTAACAGTTTCAGTTTTCACTGGTTTTGATATGTGTATGTATAATATAGATTGAATAAAAATTATAAAACCCTATATCGATCTCGGATCTAATATGTTAACCCTATATTTAATAACCTGGCTCTATACCACTTGTAAAACCCAATATCGATCTCGGATCTAAGGTTAAATAACAATTACGGTTCTAGTTCATAGTTGCTCTTATACGTTATAGGTTGTATATATTAGTTAGTATTAGTTGTATAGATACGTGTATGTATAATATAGGTTGTATATATTAGTTAGTATTAGTTGTATAGATATGTGTATGTATAATATAGATTGAATAATTATGAAGAAGCTTGAGAGGAAATCTGTACAGCAATTCGTTAATCTTAACTCAAAAACTTAAATTAAACAGCGGACTACACCACTATATATAGAAGATGGGTCTAGTTCGTTACACATTCCGTAACGAACTAGCCACCCACTTCGTCAAAATACATCAAATAAACTTAACGAAACACCCACTGATTCGTTAGACATCCTTAACGAATCAGGAGGAACTTAACTTAAGGTCTAGCTCGTTAAACATCCTTAACGAACTAGATATGTCCTTTAACAAACTAGCTTAAATATAAATAACTTTTACATTAGACAAACGATAAATACAAAACTATAAATACAACGACTCGAGACACAAAACCGTATACTAACATTCTTAATTTGCATCCTCCAAACGCAAATAAGGAGGTTCAAACCCTCAATGGTAAAATTGATGCCCTCAAACGATTTCTTTCGAAAGCAGAAGAAAAATGTTTACCCTTCTTCAACACTTTGAAAAATTGCAATGAAAAGAAAGACTTCCATTGGACTAGTGAGGCATAAGTTCCTTCCAAGCCCTAAAGGAGCATCTATTCTCCTTACCTGCTCTAGCAGTTCCTCAAGTAGGAGAAGCAATAACAGTTTCTCTCTCTAGTGGAAGGGAAGCTATTACACGCCCATTAAGAAGCTGAGTTCCAGCATACTTATCGTCGAAGTTCCAGTATACTTGATCAGCAGGGCACTAAGAGAAGCTTAGCTCAATTACACGCCCATTAAGAAGCTAATTCTCGCACTTCTTCACACAGCCAAAGAGTTGAGAAGATACTTCCAAACTCATCAAATGAAGGTGGTTACTGGTAAACCCATAAGATTCATTTTGGAAAGTCCTTAAATCGCATGAAGGCTAGCCAAATGGGCTATCAAGGGTCAAATCTTGGCCGACTTTCTAGTCGAAACATCAGAAGAAACTATGGAGGTGAACAAGTTGTAAAAAGGTGAACATGCTATCCCTTTGACAATGTGGAAACTCTATACTGATGGAGCTTCAAATATAGAAGGTTTCGGGGCTGGTCTAATAATTACAAACCCTCATGGAATCGAATATACTTATGCACTCCGACTAGAGTTTCCATGTACTAACAATGAGGCTGAATATGAGGCTTCGATTGCAGGGCTTCACTTAGCAAAAAAGATGAGGATCCCAGAACTAAGTGCCTTCGTTGATTCAAGACTGGTGGCCAACCAAGTAAACAATGAGTTCATGGCAAGGAAGCCTTCAATGCTGAAGTATAAGCTGAAGGTCAATGAGCTTACAAAGCAATTCAGAAGCTGCACCTTGATTCAAGTTTCTGAAAATAAAAACAAGCAAGTTTATGCCCTTAGAAAACCGGCTTCCCTGACCTTCTCTCACTTGACAAAAAAGCTCCTGGTTGAAGTATTAAGAAGCCCTTCCATTGAGGAACTAGAAATACACGATATCATTGATGAAGAGGGAATCACTTGGATAATACCCATTCTATAGTTTCTTAAAGATGGCAAGCTTCCTACCGAAGAAAGAGAAGCCATAAAACTAAGGTTCAAAGCTAAGAAATATGTTGTAGAAGATGGTACTCTATACAAGAATGGGTACTTGAGCCTTTTGCTACAATGTGTGGGTCCGGATCAGATCAACACCTCGTAATAGAGGTACATGAAGGCATTTAAGGAACACACTCTGGTCCAATGTCAGTAGTAACTAGACTAATGAACCTAGAATACTAATGGCCTTACGATGCACAAGCACTCTGCTGAGGTGATACACAAGTGTGAAGCTTGTCAGCGTCATGCTACCATAAAAAGTAATCCAAAACATAACCTGGTGCCCATCGTTTCTGCCTGGCCCTTCTACAAATAGAGAATGGACATTGTTGGTTCCTTCCTCGAGGCAACAGGGCAGGTAAAATTACTATTGGTTGTTGTGGATTATTTCACCAAATGACTAAGAGTCAAGCCCCTAGCTTCCATAAAAGAGAAGCAATTGTTGAACTTCATATGGGAAAGCATAACTTGTAGATCTTGGTTTCCAGGAAAAATAGTAACTGATAATGGGAAGCAGTTTGCTGAAAAGCCATTCAACCATTATTTCAAGGAGCTACAAATCAAGCAAGTATTTAGTTCGGTTGTATATCCCCAATCTAACGACCAAGTTGAGCGAATGAATCATAGAATTGTAGAAGGAATCAAGGCAAGATTGGGGAGACAAAACAGAAAGTGGGTAGAAGAACTTCCAAGTAGTCTTTGGTCTAGTGGAACAACGGAGAAAACAGGTCATGGAATAACACCGTTCATCCTAGTCTTTAGTTCAAAAGCTATTATCCCTGCTGAAAAAAGGGTAAACACGAGAAGGGTAAGAAGCATTGATTAAGAATTAAATGAATCTGAGGTTCTGCTCAACCTCGATCTCTTAGAAGAAGCCCGTGATCAAGCTGCTATCGAAGTAGCTAGATACTAGAAGAAGCTGGAAGCCTTTTATAACACAAGAGTAATATAGGAAGTATTCAATCCCGGAGACTTGGTCCTCGGAAACAACGAGTCCAACAAACAGTTAGGGACCTAAGTGGGAAGGTCCCTACATCATAAGAGAAGCCCACATGGGTGGATCTTACAAGCTCAATGACCTAGAAGGTAAGAAGGTGCCTCGTCATTGGAGTGACAAGCACCTTAAGAAGTTCCTAGTCTAGGTCCTTATTCAAAATTTATGTAGTAATTGTTTTAGTTTGATGTAAGTTAAAAATCAATGAATGAAATCACATTTAAGTAAAAACTTGTTTATTATTTAATCTAAGTGTGAGCCACTCCAATCTAGGCTCCATGAGGTCCGGCGTAGTACCTACTCATGTACAGGGTTGAGCTCTTAGGCCATATCGCACAGCTAGTAACAAGACATTATATCTTCCTGTATGCAAGGTGAGTCCCTAAAACAATACGATTCTATGAAACACATAGAAGTAAACTATTTCCATGTAACGAGATTGAGCATCTCTCACCAACATGCTCCATAAGTACAAGAAGCTAGAAGCTTACAATTATTATAAGTTTAAAAAGGCTAAGGACTTACGTAACAATAGACCACAAACAAATTAATAAATTTTTTGCGGGCTGATAGCGGATGGGATATGCTTTGTATCGGTTTCTAGTTACCTAGGGTAAGGAAGGGTGTCTGCATCACCACTCCTTAGCAAAGTTTCAAAGGCATTGCAAAATAACAAACAAGAACCAAAAAAAAAAGTAAACAACTAAGAAATAGATTAGAACATAAAGGTACCTTAGGGGGTAGTACAAAACATCATAAACATAAGGACAAATTGTTAATTCCAACAAAAGCTTACGAATAAAAATGAAGAAGCTTCAAATAGGAAGATAAAATAACCAACTTGGCTACTTAACATCATTAGCATCCTCCTTCCCAGAAGCTTTAGCAGCCTCACCACAGAGATCCCCATATAGCATGTTCACTTCGGTATCAAAGGCATCTGGGGAAGCTTTAGAAGGGGCTGGAGAAGAAGTATGCCCAACCTCTCTCGTAGGGTAAGGAGTGTGCTCGGTATCAGTAGTTGGGGAAGACGTAACCTAGACTTCCTCATCATCGTCTGGTTGGTCAACTGGATCATAAGTGGCGGATGCTTCTTCATCGGTCTTTCCATTATCAACTATGCCATCTTGATCATTACCACCAGGGATAACCTTCTCAACAATCATACTAACCATGGCCTTGATCACTTGCTAAGCAACGTCCTTCTTGAGACCTTCCAGCTCGATGTCAACGATTCAGCTAAAACTGGTTCTATTTAAATTTAGACATAAAAAACATTACCGTAATAACAAAACTTTCATTACCATAACGACAAACATTTTATTACACAACGATAAACATTATATTAAACATAAAAAGGTAAAATAACAATCACCATTAGTCGTCTTTCATGCTACTCTCTACACGACTACGCCCATTAGGCTTGTTTTGGCGAGTGCGAAGCTGGATAATTCTCCCTCTTTCCTTGCGTTTAAAACGCTTTTTATCCCGACATTAATTGTTTTTATGTTTTCTAAAAGTGGAGTTCGAGACTGCTTTGAGAAATTTCCCACAGTATTTGCAACGAGCCATCTCCATTGGGTCTGTCATAAACACACAAGTCAAAGTGTGTCCAAACCTCTGCGGTTCTTTTGGTTTTGATTACCATAACAATTTCATCATTGGACGCCATTGGTATCCAGATTGAGAGAGTTTGCGTTTTAAAGTGGTTATGTATAACCTAAACCTAGCCTACCTATTTACAGTATGTGAGTAATATGGCCGTTTAAACAGGTTTCAACAGGTAAAAGCATATCTTAATCATTAAGAATTAAAAAACCCAGTTATACCCGGTTTTCGGGTAGGAACCATACCTAGTCATACACTACCCGGTTCCGTCAGGTTTCCATATTTTTTTGTGAGGTTGGTCCAGATCCTGGCAAAAACCGACTCCTAAAAAAACCCGATCAGAAAATACTCGGTTCCTAACTGATTCCAGGTACAAAAAATACTTGATTTGTGCACGTCTACTTCCATCACCACAATCACAGAAAACCCATTATGGGGCACACGAGCTTGAAGCCTCATAAGTATCTATATTTATATAATAAATAAAGGTTTTATCTTGTCATGTGTCATTCTCTATTGAATTCTTACTATTTGTTTCCCGCCTCTCTCTCCTATTAATTATACATTTTTTATAAATATTTCAAAGTTATTTTTATATATTTTTTGTTTAATGATTTTTATATTTGCTTTTACAAAAAAAAATATTTAATTTTTTAAAAAGTTAGGTTTGTTCATAAAATATTTTTATAAACTGAACATTTTTATTATTTAACTTCTCTAATATAAATTATATCATTTATATGTGTGTGTGTATATATATAGGATCAGGATCATGTTAGAACTATTTGAAAATTGAGAACCATGAGAACCATTTTAGAATACAAAAAACCCAAAAATAAAAAAAAACATAAAACAAAAAAAAAAACGCAAATATGAAAAAAGTAAAAAAATTAAAATTCTTATTTATTATCCCGGTTTCCTAAAAAAACGCCTTGGTTTAGCTAAATTATACATATACGTATTATATGTACATACATGTTTTTTATATACACTTATGTATAATTTAAGTTAAATGATGATGTACATATGTGTAGATTACGTAATTCGAGATTTAATAAAAGTATACACATGTGTATAATACGAAGTTTTTTTATGAAACCAGAAAGAAATATAAGAATTTTGGTTTTTTTACTTTTTTAAAAAATTTGTTTTTTTTTGTTTTATAATGTTTTTAAATATTTTTTAGAGGTTTTTTTTGTTGTCTAAAATGCTTCTCAAAGTTCTCAATTTTTAAAGATTCTCTTAGGTTCCTTACCCTGTATATATATATATATATGTGTGTGTGTGTGTGTGTGTGTGTGTGTGTATAGGGAGAGGATCTGAGAGAACTCCATTTTATGGAGAGAACTAGAGAACTAATAATGAAGTATTTTTAATTTAATTAGAAAAATATTTTTAAATTTTTTTTTATTTCATCCTTCTTATATGTTGTTATTCTTCACCACAAAAAAAATAAATAAATAAAATAAAAAAATTAACGAGTAATGCATATATGCAATACACCGACTTTTTTTATAATGCATATGTGCAATAGTGTGCATTTTGATATTTGAAATAGTGTTTAATAGCATATATATAGTTGTTTGTATTGTTTTGCAATAGTGTTATATTATATACAAAAATTAAAAAAATCGATATAGTGCAAATGTGCATTAGTGTTGTATTACATATATGCGATAATGTGTTTTGCATACAATTATTAGTGTCGTATTTGCATACATTCAATAGTATGTATTGGATAATATAATTGTGTTGTATTACATGCAATAAAACACTATTGTATATATGCAATAGGCATTAGTGCACATATGCACTACAGTACTACACCGGCAAGTTTTTTTTTTTTTTTTTTTTTTTTTTTGTATCAATATCATCTTATTAGAATGAGGAAAGAAAAAATCACAAAATAATTTTTTTAAAATAGTTAAAAATAATTCTTTAGTAGTTCTCTAGTTCTCTCTTTAAGAGGAGTTCTCTCTAGATCCCACCCATATATATATATTAGAAAACATAACACTTAAAGATATATGAAACATTTTAGCTACTAAAACTTACTCAGCGGGTTCATTGTTAAACGCATGTGGATCTTTAACTGAACCCGGCCCACCTTCTTTTTCCCTGTAACCGTAATCTCTTTCTTTCTGTCTATATATTGCCGATCAAAACCTTATTGATTCTCTTTTACTGCACTCATTCGTAGACCGATCGAAAGTCTTCCATTAATGACTAGGTTCGTATTGTTCCGATTGTGCCATTTATGTTCTCATAATACCATTTTACTTTATTGGCTACCATATTTTTTGTGTATCGTCTAATGTTACATCGAAAGAAGTATTCATATACTTATGATTTATTTTTAAGTTTTTGAATTGTAGTTGTAATTTAACTTTGGACATATTTAATGTAATACTGAAGTTTAAGTATCATTCTTATCACTTATACATAATTTAAGTTGTTTAACCCGTCTAGAATATGAGTACATAACCCAGTATTCTATGTAATAATAAAGAATATAATATGTTAGATACAATACTACCTCGTAGCCCTTTTACCTCTTATGAATCTGTATCTCTTTATTATTGGTGGTCCTACATATTTACGTTCGAGTTCACTAGAACCCACTGACTAGGGTATCTAGAACATAATTTCATGGTAGCATAAAAATAAATTACCGCACATTAAGAAAAAAAATTACCAGTTACGCGCGTAGCAGGGTTTGTTATCTTTCGCTCATCATGGGCCCAGTTTTGCGTTACGCACGTACCGGCATGGGGTTACCCGTTTCATGTGTATCGGCGCCCAGTAACCAGTTTCGCGCATACTGAGTTTCGGTAACATTTTTCGAGTGTACCGGCGCCTAGTAACGTGTTTCGCTCATACAGGCGCACAATAACGCATTTCGCTCATATAGGCTCTCAGTTACGTGTTTCGTGCATCCCGTACTTGGTTTCGTGTTACGCACATATCGGTGCTTGGTTATCCTTTTGGCACGCAAGGGCACTTGGTTACGCGTTTCATGTGTACCTTTCGGTTATTTAAGTTGGACTTTTAAGTTTAATTAAATGGTTGGCTTTTAATAATATTGGCTTATAATAAAACTTTGAAAGGTGAAGTTTTGGGCTTTTACATATTTTTTAGGGGTGGCGTATTATAATTTCAGGGGTAACGTAATACACAGGTGCAGACGCACTATAGAGGTACGGGGTCGACCGTCCCCTGTGATTTTTTTCTTTTCGTACTGCATATGAGCTAAACCTTCTGACCGGCCCTTGTGAATTTTTGATATCGAAGCCAATAATATTAAGAAAAGAGAAGGAAAGAAGTTGAGATAAACAAACACAAGTGAGAAAGCTTCACCGGAATGTTTTTCCAGCTAAATTGGTTGTTGCGGGCATGGTGTGAGATGAAATGTAGAAGATGATAGGTGTTAATAAAATATGTTTTCATTCACTAAAAAGTAAAAACTAAAAGGTCCTTGATTCTATATTCTGTGCACTCTACTCAACATGAAAGTATATTTTCTTTTAAGTAAAAACAATATTATAATTAGTAATATACTTTTTTCAATTTCTTTTTTTTTCCTAATAATTTAGGAATATTTGTTTTTAATACTCTCAACTTTCGTCCGTTGGTAGATAACACTTTCAACTTTCACTTTATCTTTCACCACTCCTAACATTCACCCTATTTGTTTTTATCACTCCCTCGTTAACTGAAGATTAACCCGTTAGTGGAGACGCAGATGTGGCTTTTTTTAAATTTTTTTTAATTAAGAACCTGATGAGATGTTGATGTAGACATGACACCTCATCTGACTTAATTAATAAAAATTAAAAAAAAACACGTTAACATCTCCACTAACGACGTTATGCTTCAGTTAACGGATTAGTGATAAAAACAAATAGGGTGAAAGTTGAGAGTGGTGGGAGACAAAATGAAAGTTGGAAGTGTTATCTACCAACGGACGAAAGTTGAGAGTATTAAAAACCATCATCGCTATGATTTATTTGTATTCTTTTAGTTTATTTAATTTAGCTAATTTTTATATCTACAACCTTTTACTCAATGTTTTCAGACCCGGCTCGGACGTCGACCTGGGCGCCTTACAGGGTAAAAGGTCGGATCGACCCGGGAGAGCGGACCGGTGTCGACCAGGGTGTAGTATGTTATTTCATACAATCGGATGTTAATATGTGGTGGCGCCGGAATCCGGGGCGGTAGAGGAGGTCGGGGTTATGGTTAGTGTTCTGAATCAATGTATTTTGTTTTGTTCATGAATGTTGGTTAAGTGTGTTTTGTAGTGTACGCTGTTTTCGTTAATGAAATACCATTAAAAAATAAGTGTGTTTTTGTTCTTGATGTTCTTTTTGTTGTGTCTTAAATTTAGATTAAAATTTGGTGTTATGTTTTAAAACACACTGTAATATAGATTACTTTGTTCTTGGTGTTGTGTTTTAATTTTGGATTAAAATATAATAATCATAGATTAATAATGTTTCCATATATAATATAACACACTGGACAATTATGCCCTTGGAGTATTATAAAGCAAGTATAAAAATAAAACACACCCCGAAAAAACACTACAACGGATCATAACCATTATATCACACAATCCAACGCACCAGATCACTTCTTACATTTTTTAGACACACTCGTCTTTTTACGATAACTCATCCCTATATATATATATATACTAGACGAGTGCCCGCGCGATGCAGCGGGTCTTTGAACGCGGAATCTATTAATCACGTAACAATTATGAGTGCTCATGGTTCGATTTAAAACCTTGAAACCGTTTAAACTAGTCATCGGCTTGGTTTCCCGGCTGGGTTGTTTACTTTCAGTCGTTTTTTTTACTTCCTTTATCCTTTCAAGTATCATATTTTGACTTAGTTGGAATTGATGATACAGTTATATTAATAATCATTTTAAGCAATTTTTATTATCAAAGCTTAAACTCTTAAACCAAACCAGAACCAGACCGTTAATAACAGTTTGGTTTCAATTTTTTAATGGTTTAGTTTTCATTTAAAAACAATCAAAACCGGCATTGAACACCCCTACGTAACATATTAATTTTTCAATTGAAAAAATTATAATAATATTATATACAAATTAAAGAGAATTAAATATTCGTTTTTATGGTGCAATATATTTACAAAAATATTAACGTATGAAAAACTTATTACAGTTTACAAATCGTGGGTGAGAAGTTGGTTTAAAGTTGTGTGACATCCCACATCGGTTGGGAAGGAGAACTAAGCCTTCTTTATAAAGAGGTGGATACCTTCCCCATCATAACGCGTTTTGGGCGCTTAATGGTAGTGGATGAGAGGAGAACTCCACAGTTAAGCGTGCTCAGGTGGGAGAAGTATGAGGATGGGTGACCACCTGGGCAACCAAAAGCAAATTCGTGAGGCGATGGTGGTACGTCCCGGCCAAAGCGGACAATATTATGATGCGGTGGTAGCTGGGCTGTTACAAATGGTATCAAAGCTAGGGCCGGACCGGTGGTGCCAGCGAGGACGCCAGACCCTAAGGGGGGTGGATTGTGACATCCCACATCGGTTGGGAAGGAGAACTAAGCCTTCTTTATAAAGAGGTGGATACCTTCCCCATCATAACGCGTTTTGGGCGCTTAATGGTAGTGGATGAGAGGAGAACTCCACAGTTAAGCGTGCTCAGGTGGGAGAAGTATGAGGATGGGTGACCACCTGGGCAACCAAAAGCAAATCCGTGAGGCGATGGTGGTACGTCCCGGCCAAAGCGGACAATATTATGATGCGGTGGTAGCTGAGCTGTTACAAGTTGAGACTAAAAACATGATATGGTTAAAGATGAGGGGGCAAACTTGTGAGTTGAGTGAATTGTGTTTAAAAGACAAGTTTACCCTTAATTACACAAGTACTTCATGTTTTAAGTGTTGTAAATTACTTAAAAATGGGTGCCTTAATTTGCCATTGTTTGGTGTATTATATATAGTATAGATAATTACTAATATATAAAATATAAGTCTTAAAACATAATTATCTTAAAAGTACTAAACCAACATCCAAGTCTAAAACAAACATAACCGAAATCTTCATCCAATATGTTTAGAGCGCATTAAAATCGCCATTGTCATCGTCCTCTTCCTCCTCATCATCCAATTCAATCGATTTAACAAGCAAACGGGATAAAAGATTACTTACCTTCTATGATATGATAATCGATTTGGGACGAGACGAGACTGAAGAAGCCAAACAAGATCAAAGAAACGAGCAACGACAGTGAGGCCTTCTTTTAGGAGGAGCGGCTGGAATGGCAGGTTGAGTGGAAATAGCCAAAAAGCGAGAAGGTTGGGCTTAATTTGTGGAGTGGAGCTGGTTGGATATGATACTATTATCATTAGAAAAAAACAAAAGACAAAACAGCTGGTCCGACCGCCGGGTCACCGGGTCCGGTCTGACGGGCTCCCGTGAAAACCGGCCGGCCAATTAGAAAACGGGTTTTACACCATGACCCGGACCGGTATTGATGCTGGGTCCTGGTCGGACCGATCTAACAAGCCGAACCGGGTTTCTGTCCTTGTCCACTTTATTTAGTAAAATTTTTGCTACATACAAGTTGTATATGTTGAGACGGAATTATATGGTTTACACTTAGTTATTGGGTTTAGTTTTGGGTTTCTATATGTAAACCGAAATCATGTTTTCGGTGGGCTTAATATGGTTGGGATTAGGGTTAGCATGTGTATATATATGATGTATTGTTAACTGGGTTGGATTTGGACGGAGACGAGAGATAGAGAGACTACAAGTATTATCTATTTGTAAACAATAGTGCTTAAGCACCCGACGTTGAATAAACGTGTGTTTTGAAGCATTCATATTGTGTTTGTCATTTTAATCGTCCTATTGTTAGATTCCTCCTAACAACGGGATTTGGTTGATATCATATTGAAAGATCCGTCTAGGGACTTACAATTGGTAACAGATTCTATTGACATATTCTAGCTCGGTTGTGATATCAAGGATTCAAGATTTATTTTTAAGTGTGGCCATGGTGTTTGATTTTCCGGTGACATACTCATCGGATGTGGAAGGAGATTTCTTGGGATAGAGATTGAATTAATTTTGGTCAGAATTCAAATCCCACAAATTTCGGGATTTAGTTTGTTGCCAAAACTACTCAGTCAAAGCTGGAAAAAGGTTTCTCAGCTGATTATTGATTATTTTCGGGCACTCTTGATCGTTTTCGGTCACGATTGATTGTTCTTGGGTATCACTTGATTGTTTTTGGAATCTTTTGATTGTTCTCGAGGCCATTTAAGGGTTTTCGGCCAATATCTTGAGTTC
This sequence comes from Bidens hawaiensis, assembly GCF_021521415.1. Classification (NCBI taxonomy): domain Eukaryota; kingdom Viridiplantae; phylum Streptophyta; class Magnoliopsida; order Asterales; family Asteraceae; genus Bidens; species Bidens hawaiensis. The sequence goes on from NW_027494076.1 coordinate 141,832, forward strand.
TCGGTGGATTTCACTGGTTCTCGGTCAAGTTCTCGTGTCCTCGGTCAATCTCTTGAGATCTCTGTTAAGTTCTCGGGTTCTCGGTCGGGTTCTCAGTCCACAATCTAGGTTCTCGGTCAAAGTAAGTGGTTCTCGGCTGCTACTGTATCATTGGATAGTAGGCTTGGGCCTAGTGTAATTGGGCTTGATCTGTTGGGTCTAATCTTAGGACTTTTTCTTGGACTAATACATTGGGTCATTACCTTGGACTTTTGTATAAAATGAACCAATTAACAACTACTTCATCAAATGCTGCTCTACATCAAGAATTGGACTCCATCATGGGAACTGCTACTCGTGTACCCCGTTTACTGTCTCATGAGGGGTTTGCCGAGTGAAAGTTCAGATTTTGAAATATATGTGAAAATGAAAGATGCGAAGATTTGGAGGAGCATCGTTCGGGGTCCTCAAGTTATCACTTATCAACGAGAAAACTCTAATGATGTGGTTGTGAAGCCTGTTGAATTGTATGTCCACCCAAATTTTGAGAAGATTGAAGAGGATGAAAAGGCTCTTGCTACCTTAACTATGGCACTTTCAACTGAAATTGCCTTGGGATTTAAAGAGTTACAGTCTGCTAAGGCTATATGGGAAGCCCTTATTGAAGTGTATGAGGGAAATGAGGATATGAGAAGAAGCTGTCAAGATATATTACAACAAAAGTTTAACATGTTTAATCATGTTCTGGGAGAGTCTTTGGAATCACAGCTGCAGAGATTTATATCACTAGTCATTGAAACGCGATCCACTAACATAAACTTGACCTGAGTTGAGACCAATAATAAGTTGGTCAAATCCTGCCACAATGCAGGGACATGAATGTTGCAGTGATTAAGAAGACTAAGGATCTAGCCAGGCTAACCTTGTTAGAAGTAATGGCAATCATTAAATCATGTGACATGGATGATAAGCAGCGTTCCATAAATTATGCCAATTCTTACAATGCGTCCGGGTACAATGTTGCTTCTAATAATGCTCTCATCTCACAAGGAAACTTCTCTATGGGGTCAATTCACTCAGACACTACCACAACCAACTTCCATGTTCTTTCCACAACTAGTTCAACAACTTGCTTCTACTACTAAGCCCCAGCCAACTACTGCATCTTCCAATCAGTCTCCCACTCAGATTCCCACTATTTCAAAGGATACTCAAGAAAACATTGCCTTGATGGCAGGTTTCATGAATTGCTATAATGCTTTTCTTGCTGGGGATCTAATTCAACCAGTTGTCATTGTTGATCTAGATCAAATACATCTTGATGATGTGGAGGAAATGGATATCTCTTGGAAAATAGCCATAGCGGTATTTAGAGTGAAAACTTTTACCAAAAGAACAGGTAGAAATGACTGGAATGTTATAGCTAATCAGAAGGCGGGGTTTAACAAGGATACTCTGAGGTGCTACAATTGTCATGAGCCAAGTTATTTCGCTAGTGAATGCACAAACCCAACTAAAGAGGGAAACAGAGAAAGGGCACTAGTTCTGCTGAGCAATGCAAGAGGAGAGAATACAACTGGTTCAAATGAGAGTGAACGGGGATGGGTAGCGCAACAGTTTTCATGGAATGACTAGATGGCAGCTCTCAACATCAACAATCAAACTGCCAACTTTGCCAGGATTGAAGTTGTTGAAGAAGAAAACGATGTTGAGGAACAAGTTAAGGATCTTCAATTTGCATTCATGGCTTTCACTCCTACCAGTTCATCCGAGGTAATATCTGAATTATGTTCTCAATCTTGTGTTAATAAGGTTGATTTATCTAAATCTCACAATAGTAACTTGATTAGAGAAATGGAGGGAATAAAACATGAAAACTTCAATCTTAAGAAAATCGAAAAGGCTTTAAAAGAAAAACTAGAGGCACAACAAAAGGACTTCTCTAAACTTCAGTCTGACTTTAGCATAAAATGTTGTCACCACTTAGATGTTAAACAGAAAATTGCTGAATTAACCGCCGAATTAGAAGATCCTAAGTTGGAGATTGCTAAGTTAACTAACAAATTCGAAAATGCTGAATTCAATTTTAAGAAATTCGACGTCTCTAGTGCTGTTGTTGAGTCCATGATTGAAAAACAATTAAAATGAAAAGAAAACAAGGGTGAGGGTATTAGGTACAGTGTGGTTCCCCCTTTATATAATGACAACTACACTGGACTTCCTCTTACCAAAGAAGATGAAGAAATGGAAAAGTTTATGCAGTATGGTAAACCAACTAAAAATGTCAAAGGTGCTCTATCAACCTCAAGGGTGAAGGATACTAATATGTTTACTTCACATGCAGATGAAGTAATTATTGACGATTGGACTGATGAGGATGATGAATCACCTTTTTTGAACAACAAAGACATTAATTCTAATGTTCATCTAAATTTGCTTGTTTTTGTTTCTATTACTTCAAATGTTTGTGTTGGCTCTGTTTTTAAGAGCAAAATAATTGTGTGATTGATTTCTCTAAAACTTTTATATCTAGTGGTGTGTTTTTGAATAAATTTGATAGAAATAAAAGTTTTCATAAACATTTATCACCTAAGTTTGTTAAAGAAGAAAGCTCTTGTAACGTTCGTCAAATTTCAAACCCGAAAACCAGACCCAATGACCCATCGCATGACCCGTATCTCCCAATTAACAATCAAAACGTGTTTAAACTTCGAATTCGATATGGAAATAAGCATATTCATAGTATATCAGACTCCATGACGTGGATAATTGATAAATTACAACCACCTTGGCCAAAAATCCTAAAATTAACCTATCTAGAACCCTAATTCGATTTACTATATAAACTGATGTTAGAATCCAATTAAACTCGTCCACAGCTCACTCAAGCTATCGTGAACTAAACCCCGATGCTTAATTATACAATATCAACCTCTTAATCTTCGTTTTTAACCTCATCATTGCCGGCCCTGTTTTGCTTTGTTCACCCTCATCTGATCAGTGTTAGAGGCTTTAACATTAGCGTGTGACTTTTCCCATCTTCTAATTAGCTAAATCATTGTTGTTCGTCTATCGAGGTGAGTTTACATATCCCTTTTTTTCATATTTTAAATTTTGGGGGTGACATGTATACCTTATTTAAATTACTCATTTTTATAACATATCTATTCATAACACAATTCAATATATGTTTATGTGTGATTATTGCATGCTCTATGATAATGCTCTATGTGCTTAATTGTTTATTTTATGTTTGGTGGTTGGTATCTCATACTCATCTATCCTCATCTAGTATGATCATACATTTACCCAAGTACTTTGATTTCGTATCAATAAGAACGGGTCCACATCTATTTAGTTGTTTACATTTTCATAAGAATTGTAATACCCATCATTTACATATGAATTGTGATATATATATAACTAAAACTTATGTATTCTCACCAATATTCGTGTTGACAAACTCTATTTTCATACATGTTACAGGTACAAGCAGTTGATATTATTCAAGATTGAAGACAATAGTTTGACCTTAGGATATCTATTCAAATAACAAAATTTTGATGGATTTGTTACGATTATTGAATTTGTGTACTTTTTTAATGTTAATGAAGTTTAATAATTATTAACGATTTAATTAGTGTCTTCTGAGCTACTGTCCAATCAATACGTTACGCCCCAACATGTTCTGCCTTTGGTCGGGGTGTGACAGATTGCTATCAGAGCCGAAGGCTATAAGATAGGAGGTTAGATTTAACGACCTAGTAACATGCTTAGGGTCGTTTTAAGTGATATGCCTTTACGTGTTTGCACCCTGAATTTTATTATTGATTGCAGTAGCTTAAACATTATTTAATGATTTAATATTATCCTTTTACACAAAAGCACACCTTTTTACTCTCAAAAATTATTTTTAAAACCCTAGGACTATTTTTAATCGGGAAATTCCTTAAGAAATCCCAGATTTTTACTCCCCTTTCCTTAAGGATGATTCGTGGGACAGATATGTAGTAACTGTAAGAGGGACGCACTTGTTTACCGAACCCTTGATACCAAGGCTTGCGAGCCTAAGGAAGTGTAATGCGCATAAATCTCAATCAACCGCGAGACCTGGTTGCCTTCCTTGAGTGTTCGGTACGGGTGTGGAACTTATTTGGCCAAAGCATATCACACCAAACATACCCGAATCTGCTACACTCATTGTATCAAACGTGGTCATGTGACGATCACACTCTTAAATCAACGATGAGACTTTGTTTAAAAAAAATTATTTTTTTAAGAATGAATATTTTCTCAAATTATCAATTTCATCAATACTCAAAGTTAAGTTTATTAAAATTTTATTTTGTATTCTCATGAATTTTCACGAAACTCGAAATTTCACATAGTTATACAAACTTTTTTTTCTCTCCAAAACTTAATAAAATTTTCACGTGCCATCATTGTAGCATGTCTTCTTCCCACCTTAGCAACCGTAACCGTCGCACCGGCAACTCGGGCTGTAGCATGTAATCCCGCATCGCTAAGGGAATCGTGGAAGCCCTCCCAACAATCATCTCTCAACTCCAAACTGTGAATGCTCCTACATCATCCACAACTCCGAACCCAAGTGCTTGCTCCATCAAACAATTCAAGAGTGCCAACCCGCTCGAATACTTCGGTATCGACGGTGCTACTATTCTCCTCCAATGGTTCGAAGAAATAGAGAGCGTGTTCCTCCACTTTGAATGTCCCGAGGAAAAGAAAACCACTTACGCCTCTAGCGTACTCAAGAAGAATGCTCTCAATTGGTGGAACGATGAAAAGCGCACGCTTGGCGCTGAGGATGCCATCGCCTTGCTTGGGATGAGCTCAAGAAACTCATGCTCAAGAAGTTTTGCCCGAAAGATGAGCTTTAGAAGTTGGAAGAGGAGTTTTAGAATTTGAAACAAGAAAGTGGTAATGGCACCATCTACAACGATCGTTTCCATGAACTGAGTCTTCTCATCCCCCACATGGTCACTCCCCTTGTACGTTCAATCGAAAAGTATATCTCAGGTTTGCCTATGCAAATCCAAGATTCCGTCCTAAGTCGTGACCCTCAAACCCTCCATGATGCCATTACCTTAGCCGGTACCCTCACCGAAAACCACGTTAAGGCCGGGACCTTGACGCGGAAAAATTCCAAGAAGCCCAATGATAAGCCTGCATCCGAGCCCACCAAAGAACCCCAGCCTGAATCTTCCAAACCCGAGTCTTCTAAGCCCGAATCCTTCAAGCACAACAAAAATAACTCTCCCCATTACCGCACCAATAAAAGAAAGTCCAATGCCCAAAACTATATCTTTGCCCAATCGCAAACCCAACCCACCAAGAAGCCCTACACAAGACCCCATCCATTATGTGATACGTGTAATTTTCGCCATTCGTCTAACCTCAAGTGTCGTCAATGCACCCATTTCAATTGATTTGGTCACCTCTTTACCAGATGTCGTGAACGCAACCAACTCATGATGCAACCACTTACCTCACATCTTACCCAACCCTTACCTTATGCTCAACCGTTTACTCAGGCACCCTCAACTATTAGAGCTTGTTACAATTGTGGAGACCCTAGCCATTATCGTAATGCATGCCCAAGACTCGCACACATGAACCAAATTCAATCCTACACAACTCAACCCACTCAATATCAAGCTTACCAAACCTAGGTAAATCAACTTCAACCAATCCAAGCTCAACCTATCCAAGCAATTCAAGCCCAACCCATTCAACCAATTCAAGTCAACCAACCTTAAGTTAACCAAGCCACTCAAGGTTCTCAAGGACATGTGTGTTACATCAACGGTTCCTAAGTCTAAGCCTAACCCTTTATAAAGACATGCTACGCAAAAGACGTTTATTTTATTTAGTTCTTTTCATTTATATCTAATGTATTAACTTCATTAAATCTCCAGTGTTGTTATGAATGAGAATTATGGTTACTTATAATCGTATTCAATCTCTCATTTATTCCTATCTTGTCGATTATTGCACTAATTATTGTTACAAAATTTATTATCATAATTTAAGTGGTCTATGACCGGTTGTTTACCGGGACTATGTGCATGGCTATGCGCATGGTTATCTAATAGCACCTTATTTGTATAATGAACTACCTATGGCCGATTCCTACAAACGTCTTGCAAATTGGGACATTGAACATGTGTTGTACATAGTTATCTAATAGGATTCACATGTACAAATTTTATTTTGATATTTAAATACATGGCTACCCAAACTCTCCAAACTCACTACATTCTCACGGTACTCTTTCCTCATCTTATCTGATTTTATAATCTTGATTCAAAGCCTCATATAGTATTATAATCTTTAATCATGTGTTTTGTTGACCTATTTATGTGTTTAGTTATTCAGGACTTTTGTTTTCACCTCAAGTATTTCAAATACACCTAATGTGTAAGATAGTTATATAATTTCAAATTTTCCTCCATCTATTTATTTCACCTTGTTGTTATTACTTTCATTCATTAACTTAACAATTCCGTTATATTTTGCAAATTTGATTACTTGTTATTTATGGTCGTTAAAGTCCACAAATTTCTTTTGTTTCATCACACTCTTGACCAAATAATTCCCTTTAATTATCAACTTAAAAAAAAGTTTTCTTTTACCTTGTTTTCGAACTCACACAACGGGACGAACCATGTGCATCATGTGACGATCTAAATAATTATGAGTGCACGCATAATTATCAAAATCCTCGCATGGAACTCATGGTGAATACGTTTATGTGTCATAACTCGGAACCTAGGGTGATTTTGGGTAACGGTACAAATATAGATGTGATAAAGACATGGTGGATACGCCGCTGGTACATCCTATATATAAATGCCCTTATCATATCTTCCACATGTAGCGTTAAACGGGCCATTCTAAGTTTTGTGTTATTATTTATTTATATATAAAAAAATCTCTCTTGATTTTGTTTTCCTTCTTTTTATTATGGCATTTTTTTCCTTTTCTTTCTTCATTAATATCGGGACAAAATTTCCAAAAAGTTGTGAATACTATAACATTCGTTAAATTTCAAACCCGAAAACCCGACCCAATGACCCACCGCACGACCCGTATTGTAACACCCCAACCCGGATAGGGCTGACGTGTCACATCGTACGGAGGTATGCAGAGGCAGAAGACATAATTCCATTTCTTAGAAATCTTCATAAGCATCCTAATATTTATTTCACTCTCTCCATCCCGCCCAAAGTAACCTGTGAACCTGTGTGAAGGAAAAATTTACGGAATGAGCCGAATGCCAAGTACAGAATAATAGGCTCGAGTATTAAAATGTTTTCGTTAAAAATAATAAGTTTAAAAATAGTTTACGATGTCGATAGAAAAAAAAAATTTCAGTAACAATAAGGCAGTTTTGATAAGTTGTGCACAATTGATAAAACATTCGCGTAAACAGTAAGCCTAAACACTTTCGGATCGGTCAAAATACTAACTTATGAGTCAGAATAGTAACAGATAATTCAGAACAGTAACAGATGATCCATAACGGTACAAATATTTTTATTCATAATAATAACAGATAGTTTAAACAGTATCAGATAGTTCATATCATACGAATGTACCCATGAGCCGAATAATAACAGAAACAGAGGTGACGATATACAGGGGGCCATTCCTGTATATCAATCACATGGAATGGGGCAGGTTGGCACACCAACATCCATTCCTAGAAACAGAAACAGAAACTGAAACTGAGCTAGGATCGATCCATACGCCTCCTAGTAGCTTTGTACCACACCTGTACCTAGCACTACAACAAAAAAGGCTTTTTAGTACGCACAAAAGCGTCCTAAAATGCTATTTTATAGGACCTTTCATTTAATAGGACCAACGATAAAAGCGTTTCATTTAAAGGGGCCGTAATAAGTCTCGGAACTCAAAAAGCGTCCTGATATCCCAAATAAGATTATGAAACCAATTTTATGGTCGCATAATATATCCATTATCAACTCAAAAAGGGTCCCAAGAAAAACATATTATTACACTTTTACAATATTCTAACATGTGCTTACCTGACTGTAAACTTTTGATACACATACAAGCGTCCTTAAAAACTAATTTATAGGTCCCTTATAATGGAACATTATAGTACCAAGAAAATGGTCCTAATATCCCAAACAAGATTATGAAACTAAATTTTATGGTCGCATAATATGTCTATGAACAACTTAAACAACTTCCTAAAAAACATATTATGACACTTTTACAATGTTCTAACGTTTAATAGGACAAAAATTCGAAGTCCTAATAAATCATATTATACAACCCTTTTTTAAAAGTCCACACACACAATTAAACTATACAGTTATGGGCATCTAAATATTGAAAGAAATTAAACTTCATTATATTAAATATGCTTGTTCATAACAAAAACACTAAACATAAATAAGTTATAACATTATCCAACATAAACTCTTGTAACATTCAACAAAAAAATTAAAAGCAATAAAAGAAACAAGCACCAGAAAATCCCGAGTCATCATGTGTCTTCAATCCTCACGGACTACCTACAAAAAAACCATCCATGTATAATCATTAAGTTCCATGTTATTAATATTATTCGTATCACAAGTTGAACAAATACATACCGAGATGAATGTACAAGGCCATGCGATGGATGCACCAATACGACTTGGTATAACACCTCAAGCATCAGAACCACCAACACCTAGACCATACATGACTGCATCAACTTTTCAATCTTTACCCATTACTTTAGAAAAAACATCATCTGGTCCAGCCATATCGGTGGAACCCTCGGGAAGATTAGAACTAAGTTGTTGCATTTGTGTTTGTATTAGATATAATAACAAATATAAGATATGTATTTTTAGCACCATCAAGAACGCATAGAAAAGATATGTATATGAATATATAAACATATTACTTACACAATTGCATTTGTAGCTTCCTCATTTTTTGTAGTTCCATGTTTGGAGAAGCATGCACGAAACATTTCCAATCGACTTGAATACTCTTCAAATCAAGCTCCTAACTTTCTAAAACTATATATATAATATAAATAAGATATTTGCAGGTCTGGTATTTAAAGAAAGTTTGGGTTGTACGATCTTAGTCCTCATACTTTCGTTTAACGTTTAATTCGGCACAGATCGGGTTAAAGGCTTACTAAATTTTTGTAAGATAAATAAACACTCAAATTACAATTTTATAAACTTATAATTACTGATAAATTCAGAATCTACATGTTTTTGCATTTTTCAGAATGCTTGTTCGGTTTAGACCGGTTATACCTTTAATTCGCGTTTAAACGCTATTTCTTAACAAAAAGGGGTGTTGTAAATATAAAAAATTGGTTTATAACATCATAATATAATAAATAATTATATTTATAACTTCCAAAAAAATATCCATTTTATATTTTTGAAGTCTTTTAGTCTTTAAAGCCGGCCCATTGGTCAGTTTTAACGAAACAATAGTTTTTAACTTGTAAACGGGCCATTTTTCTAAAACCACTTATCCTTAACACTTTGTAACTAATTTATGCCCGTTTTAACTCAAAATTTTCTACCCTAATATCGTATTTTCATAATTTCAGTTTTTAAGAAATAACCGGTTTCCAAAAATGCCCTTTTGTTATAATTTTAACAAAAACGCACTTTTGGCTGTCTAACTTGTTAATACCTGCTATAATACATAAAAATAGGTTTTTTTTTTATAATTCTTGGGTTTTGAAAATATGTTCATGGCTGCATTTTCGCTAACGGGCCCGGTTTTAGCCCGTTTGGTTTCTGATTCGGTTAAAAAAATGATGATTCAAGTAAAACAGTTCCGGGTCAGGTTATAACTCATCATAATATTATGTTTAGGGCATTGAAAAGATGCTATAATATCAGTTAGGTTGCAGGGCTTATTTTTTAGTTAAGCGAGTTACAAAAGTGTCCGTTTAAACGGTTTTTATAGCCCGAATTCAATATTACCCCATGGGGCTGATTTATACAATTTCAAGGACTTAAATATGTATGTCTAAATTTTGAAAATTTGTCAAATGCACAGAAGTTAACAAGGTCACATATCAGGTTGGTTTTCGAGCTAGTTTTCACTTAAACGAGTCACCGAATGACTAGAAACTAGTTATTCTTAAGGGCTGAACATTGTATAACTTTTAGGGTTTCATGGTCAAAGTAATCTGTTGTAAATTTACACTTTACTGTTTCCAAATTTATAAGTTTATACGCAGCCCCCTTTATTTCCGAAAATGCCCTTTCCCTTTTATATTTATTTAGAACTTGTTTTTAGATGCAAAACATGTCTTGACCTGTTATAATACGTAGTAATAACTTACAAGAAGTTTTATACCTATATTAGGCTGCTCGGAGCCAAAATATGGTTTTGTTTCGGTTCGGGCCCGTTAGCACCTTTATGGTATATTTCTAACAAAATTAATATGTTATTTAAAATTTAACAAGTACGTTAGGGCCTGTAACATTACATAAAAATAAGTTGTTCTAACATCTCATAGGTTTTAAAAGTATTTTAAAGCTGCACTAACAAGTACGAGTCCGGTTTTTTGGCCGTTCGGGTTCTAGTTCGGTTTTAATACGATGATTCGCGTAAAACAGTTTCGGGTCAGTTTATAACTTATCAGAATAATATGTTTAGTGCTGTAAAAAGATGTTGTAATATTACTTGGGTTTCTGGATTTGTTTCATCATTTAACGGGTTACAAAAGTGACGGTTTAAAAGGTTTTTATCACACGGTTTAATGTAATCACTTAGGGCTGATTTATACCAAGTTAAAGGACTTAAAAAAACACGTTTAACTGCTGGAAATTATGTTAGATGCCCAGAAGTTAATATGGTCACATATCAACTTTGTTTTTACAAGTTAGTTCACCCTTAAATAAGTTACCGAATGGCCATTAATGTGGCCATGGTTTTGGGGCTGCATATAATGTAATCCTTAAAGTTCCAAACCAAATACATTTTCTGCATGTTCTGATTATTTTTATAAAGTTAAATGGTTCAGCGCATGACCTGTTTATTTGATTTCAAAAACTGGGTTTTCGGTTTAATAGTTAAAGGTTTTAACTTCAAGGTTATGATATACCCGATTTTAACATGTTCTTCCTATTAGTTTTAGGTTACATATTTTTATTTTTTCTTTCAGGTTGCTGGTTGAGTTTCACACGGGTTTAACATGGATTAAAAGCTTAGAATTAACACGAAAACGTAACAAATTATGGCTGCAGTACCTGGTACACTATAGGGTTTCACGAGTAGGATCGAGCTCTGATTCAGGACGATTTCACAAGCAGAAACATAATCCTTAGGCTGTGATTTCGTTATTGGTTCATTAGAAAATCAAAGGAATAACGATAGAGAATGGATTAAACAACATTAGATTGGTGATTACCCGGATTTCTTGGCGTTCCCAGGGCTGGTTCGTGAGTGCAGAGAGAGGTTTAGGGCTGCCAGTTTTCTTCTTAATCTTGGGTTGGGTCGATTCTTCAAGTGGGAGCAGAGAGTTGCAAATTTTTGAAGTTACCGGGTTTGGGTTTGTTTCAGTTAAACGAGTCTCGGTTTTGTTTGATTACTTTGGGTCGAGCCCATGTTATAGATTAAGGTATTGTTATTAGACTTATCCGTATCTCTGTCAAGGTCTACATAATCACCAGGTCAAACCCACTAGTTACCATATCGATTGTTCGGGCCAATCCCATTAACGTACAGGTTGCTTCAGTTATTCGACTTACATCACACTCGATATCTAACGATGAGTTTCTTTTAAAAAAAATTAGCCCTATTTTTGGGGTTGTTACATCGTTGCTAATGTTGTAGTTAAAACCAACACCAATTGATTGAATGTTCAAATTCTTAAGTAATCAAATGTTAATTAATAGTTGAGAACTAATCAGATGAACCTTACCTGTAGTGATACGGTTGATAGCGAGATAAAGTGAATTAATTTGATTTAGGGGATGAACCGATTTAGGCCTAAAATAAAAAAGACGAAGAGAAATAATTTTTTTAAGAGAGGAAATCAGTTGGGAAAATTTTTGTTATTGAAATTTAAGTTTTGAGTGGGAAGTTCACCTTTTCTGGAAAACTATTTGGGGGAAAGATACTTTGGTAAATTTTGGAAAACATAAATTTAAAAGGCATGAAGTTACATCTTAAACGTGACTCAAGTGTCAAGTGTCATATTAAGTTATGTTATAATAATACTCTAGTGAATGAGTGTCCTATAAAATATATGTTTTATGACCACAATATCAAGTGTTCTATTACGGTGTATTATAATAACACCACAATGTGTCAAGTGTCCTATTAAGTTATGTTATAATAAAACTCTAGCGAATAAGCGTCCTATAAAACATATGCTTTATGACTTAAATATCAAATGTCCTATTACGGTGTATTATAATAACACCACAATGATTAAGCGTCTTATAAAGGTTAAATTTTTAAGACCATAGTGTAAAATGTCCTATTAAGTTATGTTCTTATATGACATCGACTAAAAAGGGTCCTATAACACCGAACATTTATGTCTTAAGTACAAAATGTCATATTAACTTATGTTATAATAAGACCTCCAGTGATCAAGTGTCCTATTACATTACCACATAATGGGACACCAACAACTACATTTCTTATTCACTACGACCCCCAATGAATCATCCATCCTATTAAATAACTTCTTAGGACACCGGTTATGTAGTGTATATTGTAAAAGGACCCCTAAAAGTTCATTTGTCCAATTAACTAGATTTTAGGACCCTATTTTTCAAGCGTCCCACACAAAAGGTCCTAGAAAGCCCTTTTTGTTGTAGTGTAGGGACGCCGTGAACTAATCTCTCCATCACGGAAGGAGCACATGTTGTCGGTGCCACAACAACATGCTCGTGGGACACTCCAAGAGAAGTGTAGAACTCAGGGTAACAGAGCATAAAAAAATATTTATTTTTAAGCATTTAAAAATTTAGTATCGGAACATGCAGTAATGAGCAAGATTAATTTAAATCTACCGTATGCTTGTTTTTGTTAAAACATAACAGACAATTAACGTATTATAGACCCAAGTATAGCATATCGGAAAACTGAGTATAACATGAAGCCCGCACATCTTGGTTAACAGTACTTTGATAATATAGCCGAGTGTTTATGGATATGAAATACCGCATCGTATCCACCACACCTAGATATATGATCAAAGTTTGGTTTCCCATGATCGATGTTAGAAATTCATATTACTTCCCTGGAACATAAAAGTGTCAAAGGTCTTGTTGCAATGAAACAAAATAATCGTAAGAAACATGAAACGAACGGAAAGCCGATAACAAAGGAGAGGGTAAGGATCGTATCCAATGTCCTATTACGGGGGTTATCACAATCGAACCAGATAACAAAGGAGAGGGTAAGGATCCGTACCTTGTTTGCTTATTAGTTGTCATTACGCTCTTTTAATCAACCTACATCGTATTCATGTAGCTCATAAGGTCGTGTACGTGTTTATATCTTTTAGTAAAAATATTAAGCGTGAATATTTTCCGTACTCGTTTTCATGTTTACAATCATTCAATGGATTAAGAAATAACTATTTAATTACTATTCATCTGTATTTCTTATATCTTAACGAACATAGTGTTATTTTAAGTGTGTAAAAGTGATAATAGAGGAAAACATGAAGTCTAAAATTTTTAAAAAGTTAGTGAAGTGTAGGGATATAAACTTGAAACTAAATGTACATGCATAAAGTACATTTGTGATAAACCTTCTTTTTGATTCGTTTTATATATGAGAAAACCATGCATAAAAAATGCATGAAAGGAGGATCAAACATGTGACCATCTCTTTAAAAGATAATGAAACTTAACCAACAAACTAACAAAGTATTTTTATTTATTTATTATTATTTTATACCATTGGAAAACATTTTCGTAACTTACAAGAATTATAAATCAGTTGGATCATCAGATTTTTGTTTAGTATACAAACAATTTATTCTATTAATCATCACTACTTTTCATATGTGAACACTTCAAAAGTTAAGCTTGAAAACCCATACTTGTAAAATGATGATTTGTGTTATGAATCACGTTTATAAAAATTCAAGCAAACGATTAATGTCACACCCTCAAAATCCACTAACGGAGTTTTACCGTCAGAAGGTGTGAACTAACAGGATCGGAATCATTAGCTATAATCAAACCACAAAAACGTTTAAATGAAAATAAGTGCGGAAGCGTAAAAACCAAAAGATAAAAGTTGCGTCACGCAGGACGACTCAAAACCCCATAATAACAGTTTAAAATCAGGTTGCATAAACAAAAGCGTTTCAAACAATGCATGATCCTATACCGTGCGCCCGCCTCGGCTACCTGAGAATAACATACTAAAAGTGTCAACATGAGGTTGGTGAGTTCACAAGTTTATATAAAATAAAGCGTTTAGCGTTTTGCGTTCAGCGTTTTGCGTTTAGCGTTTTGCGTTTAGCGTTTTGCGTTACCAGATAGTGTTATGTCAATTATATATCTATAGGTAGCTAGCCTATAAAACAAGTATTACTAAGTGTTCGACACCGAAGCTGACTGTTTATCATTTGCCTTGCCACCAGGTCTATCCCGACCATGGTATGTGTTTAGCCAAGATTACACCCACTCGACCTCCAGTCGAGTTTAGCGTTGGGTGGGGTTTGTCAAACCCAGTAGTACTACTCAACAATGACTCGCTATTATCCAATACTAAACGGTTCGATGTGAATGAAGGACTTTAGTTATTGCGTTTGCCACTTAATCTTTACAAGTGATATATAATTTATATTAACAAAATCTTAAACGCGTTTTCGGAGTATGTTATCTCCCCAAGTGAAAAGCATTTGAAAATAGTTTAGAGGGGTAAGTGAACTCACTGTTTGCGAAGAATTCCCAAAATAAATCACCAAAGGATGCGCTTCACAGAAAAACTCTCTCTAGCGTTCTAAAACAACAAAGAGATTTTTCTAAGTGTCGGAAATATTATCGAGTCTCTAGGCTCGGCACATAATACCTATGCACACAATGTGTTTCGTGTTTCGTTTGTGAATCGTGTGTGACTTAACAAGTACAATTGTGATACGATACATGTGTGAACAATTATTTACGTGTCATGCATTAATAATGTACATCACTAGCAACTATTCCCCGCAGGGGCAATTTGGTCAAAACACCACAATTATATAGCAAGTATTCCCCGCAGGGGCAATTTTGTCAAAACATAACAATTTACTAGCAATTATCATGTTTCATGCATTTTCACAAAATTCAGCAGCTAGTCTCACCGATACAGAAATTCTACTTGAAAGATTGTACTATTCCACCGATCATAGCATCTCAATTAATTTACCGAAAATCATCACAAAAGCATACATGTATTAGGTTTCCAGAACATATTTTATTTTATTTTTAGTCCACATATGTTTCTAACAATGATCAAAAACTTACAGCAAACTCATAACAGTCAAATTCATGCGCAACAGAATGTTATTTAAAATTCCCGTTAAACGAAAAATCCGACAAATACAAGACCACTTGGGTTAGGTTCCTAACTCAACAAGTCAACTTCCAGAAGTGGAAGCAACCCAATTGGTCTCGTATTTCATGAGATATAACATTTACAAAACAACCTAACAGCAGGTCTAACAACTCTGCTTTGCACAACGTTTTTGTAAAATCATAAAGGTTAACTTTTACACGTCCAGAAATTGTAAATTTACATTCTTTAGAAACTAGACTCAACCTAGTTTACTGTAGTATCAATTATCTCAACCAATTTTCACATTTACACCCCGTTACAGTCAATTGAACATCGACAACACAATCTGTCCAGAAACTGTTTGCAACAAAACTCAACATATTAACCATCTATAGACCACAATTCATGCATATAACATTCTAGACACCATAATCACTATCCATGCACATCAATTACACATTACATACATGATTAGGGTTTTGCTTGAACTAAAATCAAAGACACAAACAATTAACATGTAATAATATCAATTCTAGTTATCAAATCATCATCAATACATCATCAAATCAAACAAATCATATGAGCACATTATATGAAAATTTTCGGAACCTAGGGTTCACAATTATACCTTCAAAAACACCAACACAAGCAATAGGAAGGTAGAAGATGGCTAGAAACGGATGTAGGATGCTTCAATTGTGAAAGACAAGATCAAAAATCAAAGGATATGTGTGTGTATGAAAGCCGATCGCAAGGGAGACAGGGGGGGGGGGCTGGCCGTCGATTATGAGGGAGAGAATGAGAGGATTATGGTTTATAATAATATTATTTAATAACAATATATTACACTCAAGTCCCTCAACTTTCAAATGTTACCTTTCTAGCTTAATTAATTTAGTTCTTGCACATTAAGTTAATATTTATAAGAATGTTATCACATAACACATAAGTCTAACACATAATTATCACATAATTATTGTTTTGACGTTTTTCGTTTATTCACCAATTGTTTGCGTCAACTCGTTTGCGTTTCGGTGCAATTCCCGAAAGACTACACATGTAGTAAGTGTTAAGCGTCATTTAAACCCTAGTTTAAATGTAATGAGGTGTGAGTTATAGATTCAATGATCTTAAGTTTGAATTGACGGAGTTGAGTTAACGGAGTTAACCTGAAATTGACGATTGTCACATCATTCCCATGTTAAAGAATTTTCGTCCCGAAAATTTGAGTCAAGTCGTGATGAGTGTCTGAAAAAGTAAGAAAAATTTTCAGCTTGTCATATCTTCCCCTAGTAGAAAGAAATTTCGTCCCGAAATTTAATTCATACCTCCGGTGATTTCTGACGGTTTGTCGGGTTTCGCGGTTTTCTATGTTTGGTCAGCCCTTCAAAAAGGTGAGGATACTTTTTCATCATTTGATCCTCGCGTTCCCATGTGAACTCCGGTCCACGTCTCGAGTTCCAACGAACCTTAACGATTGGAATTTTGATGTGCTTGAGTGTTTTGGTTTCCCAATCCAAAACTTCGACTGGTTATTCAATGAAGCGTAGCTGCTCGTCAACTTGCAGTTCGTCCAAAGGGACTACTTGGGTTTCATCAGATAGGCATTTCTTCAAATTGGATACGTGGAATACATTGTGTACGCCACTGAGTTCCGTTGGTAGGTCCAGTCGGTACGCCACCGGACCAATGCGCTCAGTTATTCGATAAGGGCCAACGTATCGTGGGTTGAGTTTGTTTCGCTTTCCAAAGCGAACCACACCTTTCCAAGGTGAGACTTTGAGTAACACTTGATCATTCACTTGAAATTCGAGAGGTTTTCGGCGCTTGTCGGCGTAACTCTTTTGACGATCTCGTGCTGCTGCCATGCGGTTTCGGATTTGAACAATCTTTTCCGAGGTTTCGAGTACCAGTTCTGGACCAGTGATTTGGCTGTCACCCACCTCTGGCCAGCAGAGAGGTGATCGACACTTCCGTCCGTACAGCGCTTCAAACGGCGCTGCTTTAATACTTGCGTGGTAGCTGTTATTATACGAAAACTCTACCAAAGGTAAGTGAGGTTCCCAACTTTTTCCGAAATCCAACACACATGCACGCAACATGTCTTCTAAGGTCTGAATAGTTCGTTCACTTTGCCCATCCGTCTGAGGATGGTATGCTGTGCTCATATCAAGGCGTGTGCCTAGGGCACTCTGTAGCGACTTCCAAAAGTGCGAAGTGAAACGGGAATCTCGATCAGAAATAATTGAGACAGGCACTCCGTGTCTAGACACTACTTCCTTCATGTAGACGCGAGTCAGTCTTTCCATTTTGCCCGATTCCTTAATCGCTAAAAAGTGTGCCGACTTAGTCAACCAGTCAACGATCACCCAGATGGTATCGCATCCCGTCGGTGTTTTAGGTAATCCCGTGATAAAATCCATTGAAATGTGTTCCCATTTCCACATAGGAAGTTCCGGTTGCTGTAGCAGGCCAGATGGTTTCTGGTATTCTATTTTGACTCTGGCACAAGTCAAGCATTTCCTCACGTAGGTGGCAATGTCGGCTTTCATGTTCGGCCACCAGTAAAGTGCCTTTAAGTCATGGTACGTTTTATCTGAGCCAGGGTGGATAGAATATCGGGACTTGTGAGCTTCGTCCATCACTAGAGTTCTCAACTCTCCGTATCGTGGAACCCAAATCCGGTTCTCAAAATATCGGACCCCGTCCGATTTGGTTTCAAGTTGCTTGTTCATGCCCCGCATGAGTTCTGATGGAAGATTATCATCTTTCAAAGCTTCGAGTTGCGCCTCGCGAATTTGATCGGGTAAGTTGGCACGAATCCTGAGTTGCAATGATCGCACTCGTCTGGGTTTATCTGTTTCTTTTCTGCTGAGAGCGTCGGCCACTACATTGGCCTTGCCAGGGTGGTACTTGATGGCACAATCATAATCCTTAAGCAGCTCGACCCAACGACCCTGTCGCATGTTCAGCTCCTTCTGATCGTAGATATGCTGGAGACTCTTGTGGTCGGTGTAAATGGTAAACTTGGTACCGTACAAGTAATGCCTCCATATCTTAAGGGCAAACACCACAGCTCCTAGTTCCAAATCATGGGTCGTGTAGTTCTTCTCGTGAACCCGTAGTTGTCGAGAGGCATAAGCTATAACCTTCTTGAGTTGCATCAGCACGCAACCGAGACCTTGTATCGATGCGTCACAATGTACCTCAAAATTCTCCGTTCCCTCGGGGAGGGCCAGAATAGGGGCGCTGCAGAGTTTGGTTTTTAATAGTTGAAAAGCGGATTCTTGCGCGTCTCCCCAATTGTACTTCGTACCCTTATGAGTCAGAGCGGTGAGGGGTTGAGCAATCTTTGAAAATCCCTCGATAAAATGCCGGTAGTAGCCGGCCAGTCCTAGGAATTGCCGCACCTCAGTCGGAGTCTTAGGTGCTTCCCAGTTTTTGATTGCCTCTACCTTACCGGGATCGACATGGATACCGTTCTCGTTGATCACATGTCCTAAAAAGTGAACCTCGCGAAGCCAAAATTCGCATTTCGAGAGTTTAGCGTACAGTTGCTCCTTCTTTAATAATTCCAGAATTATCCTCAAGTTTTCTTCATGGTCTACCTTGTTATTGGAATAGACCAGGATATCATCAATAAACACAATCACAAACTTGTCAAGGTACGCCTTGCATACTCGATTCATGAGATCCATGAATACGGCTGGTGAGTTGGTTAAGCCAAAAGGCATAACTGAAAACTCATAGTGACCATACCGTGTTCTGAAAGCCGTCTTTGAAATATCTTCTTCGCGCACTCTTAGTTGATGGTAACCAGATCGCAGATCGATCTTCGAGTAGTAACTCGATCCTTGAAGCTGGTCAAACAGGTCGTCAATTCGGGGTAAAGGATAACGGTTCTTGACCGTCACCTTGTTCAACTCCCGGTAGTCGATGCACATGCGGAAAGTCCCGTCCTTCTTTCTGACAAATAAGACAGGGGCTCCCCATGGCGTTGAGCTAGGTCTGATAAAACCTTTATTCAACAAATCTTGCAACTGAGTGGACAGTTCCTGAAGCTCCGCCGGTGCGAGCCGATACGATGCTCGTGCTATGGGTGCTGCACCGGGTGTCAACTCGATTTGGAATTCGACTTGACGAATAGGAGGGAGTCCAGGCAAATCCTCTGGGAAAACTTTCGGAAAATCTCGCACAATCGGTATATCTTCAATTCGCTTCTCCTCCGTGGGTTTCTCAACAATATGCGCCAAAATTGACGGATGACCCTTTCGTAAATACTTCTGTGCCTTCATGAGGGTGATAACGCTGGTGGTCATGCCGCTTCTCTCGCCCCGGATCGAAATGATCTCGCCGGAAGGGGTAGTAATGTGGACTATCTTGTCGTGACATATAATCTCCGCTCGGTTCTCGGATAACCAGTCCATGCCGACCACGACATCGAAACTACTAAGCATAAAAGGAATAAGGTCAATATCAAAAACATGACCTGACAGTTTTAACTTACATCCCGAAAGTACATGAGTCGTTACTATAGTCTTACCGTCAGCTAATTCAACAGGAAACTTAGCATCTAACGGGGTTGGAGTTAGGTCTAAGAGTTGACTAAAGGCTTTCGACACAAAACTCCTATCAGCTCCAGTGTCAAACAAACAGAAGCAAAACAATCGTTCACAGGGAACTTACCAGTCCCCACGTACGGATCATTGCGGGCTTGACCCGACCCAATAACAAAAGCTCTTCCTTTACCATTGTTTCCACCACCACTGCCACTTCCATTACCTCCACTGTTGTCGTTCTGTTTCAGCTTAGGGCAGTCTTTCTTATAATGGCCCTCTTGACCACACTCAAAACATTCCTTAGTCGTCATAGGTGGTTTAGGAGCACCATTTGCCGCAAGGTCTCCTCTACATTCCTTTGCCTGGTGACCCATCTTTCCGCATCTCTGACACTTGACACGGTCACACGGCCCAGCCTAATGATAGTTGCACCTGTTGCACTTCGGATATTTCCCAGCATATCCGTTCGAACCCTGCCCGCCACCGTTGTTATTGTTATTGTGACTCGAGTGAGTTCGGGCTTACGGTAGTGTTGTTGCTGTGGGGGGTTCGAGGATGAGGATCTGGTGTTGTCAAACTTTCTCTTTCCGCTGCTCGGGTTGCTGTTGCTGTTGTTATCAGTACTCGGGTTGTCACGGGCTTTAGTGGTTGAACCCCTAGGTGGTAGCGTACCTTGGGTCACTGCTTGATCCGTCAGTTTATGAGCTAACCGAATCGCTTGTTGAATCGTGGCTGGTCTGGAAGACGTCACCAAGCCCTGAATTTGCGGTGCTAACCCATCAATATACATTTCAATCCTCTTACTCGGTGGGTCTACCATCCATGGACACATCTCAGCTAACTCGTGAGAACGGGTAGTGTAGGCTTCGATTTCTGAACCCACCATCTTCAATGACCAAAACTCTGACTCCAACTTTGCAATCTCCTCCCTAGGACAGTACTCTTCTCGCATCATGTTCTTGAACTCCTCCCAGTTCATAGCGTTAGCTAGTTCCAATCCAAGGATCTGCACGTTTGAATTCCACCAAGTGAGGGCAGAATCTTCAAGTGTTCCAGCAGCAAATTTGACCCTACTGGCAGGGGGCAATTACACATTTCAAACGCCGATTCGGCCTTCTCAGCCCAACGCAGGAAGCCTATAGCTCCCTCAGTGCCATTAAACGTACCGGGCTTGCAGTCAAGGTAATTCTTGAAGGTACACGTTCCAATTGGACCTCCAGCTTGGTTCTTAACATGTGCGGCTAGAGCGGCCGCCGCGTGGTCATTCAGCAGAGTTTGGAGTTCTGCTGCAGTCAGGTTGATGTTACCACGTCCGTGTCCAGCGTTCCTTCCTGCCATTTCCTAGAATCACAGCATAAAATGTTAAACATGAATTTTTCTTTCATATGAAACACACCATACATGTAATAAAAGATAGGTAGAAAGAAATAAGAAACAAACATCACATCACAAACACATATTAATCCAAATAATAATTCATGATTAAAACCATTGTATTCGCTACAAAGTATTTAAAACCAATCCTTAAAATCATAGAAAATAATAGTTTGGATGGAGACAACCCCTCCATCTAGGTGTTATCATCACTAGATGTCATCATCAGAGGACACCTCTGAGTGTGCCTCCTCCTCAGCCGGTTCTTCCTCCGGTTCTTCTTTAGGTTCCTCCTCGGGCTCCTCTTCGGGATCTTCTTCGGGTTCCCCTACAAGCTCTGCCTCAGGTTCTGCCTCAGGTTCGGCTGCGTTCTGAGCAATTTGCATTTGTAAGACATCGCAACGCTCTAAAGCTTGCTCGGTTCGAGTCCTTGCTACTTGGAGTTGCTCTTGCAAGTCTATCATCTCGGCTTGCATCTTTCTCATAATCTTCATCTGTTGATCACTAGCCTCTTGCATTTCCTTCATGGCCGCTGTCATGCGGGCAATTTCCTCCTTAGTCTCGGTTCCATCTTTTAACAGTCCGGAAACGTTCGCTCTCGTATAGCGCATGTAACCAACATCACGCTCTAAGCAAGAAACAACAGCTGCAAGCACCCGCTCTACAGGTTCGGTTATGGGTGGTAGGGTGTTGGGGTAAGCAGGATGGTTCGGGTAAGGTAATGGGGGAACTTGTTCGCGATAAACCATACGCCTAATCATATTAGGGTACCAATCCCAGCTAACTTCATTTTCGTACATGCCTTCGGATAAGCGATACCTCTTCGGCGCGGGAGCTTCAAAAACCGGGACTACACGGGGTGGCGATGAGGTAGGTAACTGCGGTTCCTTCCCATGCGCATGAGTCATCTGATCGGATGATGATGATGATGATGGCGTCGACATCCCTACAGGTAAGCCGTGTATTCGCGCGTATGAGTGAAAAGGGGTAAAGAGATAAGATAACAAAGGGTCGTCGCGGTTATAGTCTAGTATGCATGCAATTTCTAGTTCGCTATAACCAATGGCTCTGATACCAATCTGTCACACCCTCAAAATCCACTAACGTAGTTTTACCGTCAGATGGTGTGAACTAACAGGATCGGAATCATTAGTTATAATCAAACCACAAAAACGTTTAAATGAAAATAAGTGCGGAAGCGTAAAAACCAAAAGATAAAAGTTGCGTCACGCAGGACGATTCAAAACCCCATAATAACAGTTTAAAATCAGGTTGCATAAACAAAAGCGTTTCAAACAATGCATGATCCTATACCGCGCGCCCGCCTCGGCTACCTGAGAATAACATACTAAAAGTGTCAACACGAGGTTGTTGAGTTCACAAGTTTATATAAAATAAAGCGTTTAGCATTTTGCGTTCAGCGTTTTGCGTTTAGCGTTTTGCGTTTAGCGTTTTGCGTTACCAGATAGTGTTATGTCAATTATATATCTATAGGTAGCTAGCCTATAAAACAAGTATTACTAAGTGTTCGACACCGAAGCTGACTGTTTATCATTTGCCTTGCCACCAGGTCTATCCCGACCATGGTATGTGTTTAGCCAAGATTACACCCACTCGACCTCCAGTCGAGTTTAGCGTTGGGTGGGGTTTGTCAAACCCAGTAGTACTACTCAACAATGACTCGCTATTATCCAATACTAAACGGTTCGATGTGAATGAAGGACTTTAGTTATTGCGTTTGCCACTTAGTCTTTACAAGTGATATATAATTTATATTAACAAAATCTTAAACGCGTTTTCGGAGTATGTTATCTCCCCAAGTGAAAAGCGTTTGAAAATAGTTTAGAGGGGTAAGTGAACTCACTGTTTGAGAAGAATTCCCAAAATAAATCACCAAAGGATGCGCGTCACAGAAAAACTCTCTCTAGAGTTCTAAAACAACAAAGAGATTTTTCTAAGTGTCGGAACTATTATCGGGTCTCTAGGCTCGGCACATAATACCTATGCACACAATGTGTTTCGTGTTTCGTTTGTGAATCGTGTGTGACTTAACAAGTACAATTGTGATACGATACATGTGTGAACAATTATTTACGTGTCATGCATTAATAATGTACATCACTAGCAACTATTCCCCGCAGGGGCAATTTGGTCAAAACACCACAATTATATAGCAAGTATTCCTCGCAGGGGCAATTTGATCAAAACATAACAATTTACTAGCAATTATCATGTTTCATGCATTTTCACAAAATTCTGCAGCTAGTCTCACCGAGACAGAAATTCTACTTGAAAGATTGTACTATTCCACCGATCATAGCATCTCAATTAATTTACCAAAAATTATCACAAAAGCATACATGTATTAGGTTTCCAGAACATATTTTATTTTATTTTTATTCCACATATGTTTCTCACAATGATCAAAACCTTACAGCAAACTCATAACAGTCAAATTCATGCGCAACAGAATGTTATTTGAAATTCCCGTTAAACGAAAAATCCGACAAATGCAAGACAACTTGGGTTAGGTTCCTAACTCAACAAGTCAACTTCCAGAAGTGGAACCAACCCAATTGGTCTCGTAGTTCATGAGATATAACATTTACAAAACAACCTAACAGCAGGTCTAACAACTCAGCTTTGCACAACGTTTTTGTAAAATCATAAAGGTTAACTTTTACACCTCCAAAAATTGAAAATTTACATTCTTTAGAAACTAGACTCAACCTAGTTTACTGTAGCATCAATTATCTCAACAAATTTTCACATTTACACCCCGTTACAGTCAATTGAACATCGACAACACAATCTGTCCAGAAACTGTTTGCAACAAAACTCAACATATTAACCATCTATAGACCACAATTCATGCATATAACATTCTAGACACCATAATCACTATCCATGCACATCAACTACACATTACATACATGATTAGGGTTTTGCTTGAACTAAAATCAAAGACACAAACAATTAACATGTAATAATATCAATTCTAGTTATCAAATCATCATCAATACATCATCAAATCAAACAAATCATATGAGCACATTATATGAAGATTTTAGGAACCTAGGGTTCCCAATTATACCTTCAAAAACACCAACACAAGCAATAGGAAGGTAGAAGATGGCTAGAAACGGATGTAGGATGCTTCAATTGTGAAAGACAAGATCAAAAATCAAAGGATATGTGTGTGTATGAGAGCCGATCGCAAGGGAGACAGGGGGGGGGGGGGGGGGGGCTGGCCGTCGATTATGAGGGAAAGAAAGAGAGGATTAGGGTTTATAATAATATTATTTAATAACAATATATTACACTCAAGTCCCTCAACTTTCAAATGTTACCTTTCTAGCTTAATTAATTTAGTTCTTGCACATTAAGTTAATGTTTATAAGAATGTTATCACATAACACATAAGTCTAACACATAATTATCACATAATTATTGTTTTGACGTTTTTCGTTTATTCACCAATTGTTTGCGTCAACTCGTTTGCGTTTCGGTGCAATTCCCGAAAGACTACACATGTAGTAAGTGTTAAGCGTCATTTAAACCCTAGTTTAAATGTAATGAGGTGTGCGTTATAGATTCAATGATCTTAAGTTTTAATTGACGGAGTTCTATTGGCATATGTGAGCGAACTAAGTCACGGATTTCTATTGGCAACCCGTAAATATAGCGCGTCACTTTATTGATTTCAGGAGTGACCAAGTGAGGTACTACTCAAGAAACTTGGTGTTATATTCCTTGAGATTGGTTCCCACAACTTTGTGATTCCAGATTTTAGTATGAATCTGGTCTATTTCGTTTATTGGACAAAACTACTTCAATATCATGGCCAAAACGTCTCCCAATCTAAGTTGTATAAATTTTATCTACCCTTGATCCCAATCAGGGTATTCCACCACTCTAATGCCTCCCCCTTGAACATCTAGGAGGTATATTGCACCTTCTCACTTTCCGTACACTTGCTGATCAGCACGATCGATTCCATCTCCTCCAACCATCAGAGGGTGTGTATCGCTCCCTTATCCCCATGGAACTCTTTGGGGTTATAAACTTTGAACACCTAGAAATCACAACCTTCGTGTGTCTTTAACTTCTTGGTTTTATCAAGGAGGTCGTTTTCAGCAGTTGAGCTTTCATCACTCGCTTCTTCTTTTTCTCCTTTTTCTTACTTTCTTTCTTCTCTGATTCTTTCTTAAATTCTTTCTGTGATTCTCTTTTTGAAGTAGCTGATTCACTTTTGCTTCGACTCGCCCTCTTATTAGAATGTGAGGCGGTTCGACTCGGATCATTTTTCAATATTTCATAGATTGGATTCACAGCCTCTTTTATTAGATCACGGATACCAAGCACATAATTTTGTGGTATGGCTTGTATATTTTTCACAGTTGCTTTTTCTTGCATGATTTCCTCGATAGTCTTTTCTTTATTATTTAGTTGAGTTTCTTGATTACTGTTTTCTTTAGACATGCTGTTACATGAATAAAACAAATTTCAGAAAAGGCACACTTTATATTACATTATTTATCTTACAAAAAAAAGATCACAATAACTACAACAATACATAGCTATGATTTCTAATCCTTAATCCATTTTGTAACAAGATTTTTCATCTTGTAACATTTCTTGGCAATCTTTCTCCCTATTCTCTTTTTGTCCACTTTCTCGTTTCTTAGCTCATTCATCACCGAATTTGGCAGGTTCGGGTATCCCGTTGGTGCGGATGCGGCTGGAAAGAGATAAGCGTTCTCTTGTGGATAGAGATGCGGGTTAGCAACGTATGTATGCATTTCTTCATCGGGGATATTATTGGTGTAAAACTCCTCGATGAGATTTGCTTCCTCCCGAATCTCTTTTGCTTGTTGGGAGATTGAAGGTCTCGGTCCTAAGTATGGAGGAAAATCAGGATATTCGTCCTCCTCTTCCTCGGGATCTTCCTCGGATTCATAAGGATTCTTGATTGTTGCTTGAAAAGTTATCTTTTCATGGGGCATCGTAACCCTCATTTTCGGTTTCCGACTTGGTTCAGCAATGGTCAGTGGGATCTAGTATTGATAACCCAATGGTGGTGATCCGAATTGCCATCTCCTTTGATCAGAGTGACAATTCATCCAGCTTGATGATTCCGATTCGGTTTCCTGCTTGATTTTACTCGGCACCTCCTGTTCCTCGGAAGGATGGTATGTTGGGATGTCAGAGGGGTAATACTGGGGAACGTTGTCCTCGGTATTGTCAGAGATTTCGATTGGACATTGTTGACTGCCTGGAAGATACACGGGTTGGCTCCCATACGGTAACACCGGATTGATTGGTTGATCGTGGTTGAAAAAGCTAGTGTATTAACTATTGCTACTTTCCATATTGGATGGTTCGTGAATGCTTTTCGGTACTGATCGAATGGCTACTCAGTGTCTACGACCAAAGTAGTTAGTATAAGACATCTGCACATTAGTTAGATTAGGGATAGGAGGTTTACCAATCATATCTTATCCCTACGAATAGTAATAAAGATGATAATAATGGTTAAAGCCTAGGTACTAATGTTTAATACCTAATTCACTGAAACCGATGGCTATGATACCAACCTGTCACACCCTGACTTAGGGCCTAGGCGTGTGACCACAAGTTGGTACATGTTTTGTAAATGTATCAGAGTTTATGGGTTAATTTTAGCGGAAGACTTTAGGTTGAATATAATATTAATTTACATTGAAAATTTACTCAGGAATTAAATACCCGAGTATTTGTTTACAAAAGATATGTTTTCATATTACAAGGATTTTATATCCAAAAAACGGAGCCATCTTGTAGGCGCTTCTATCTTCAATAAGACTCCAATCTTTGATAACGCTACTTATGTTTAATTACCTGCAATGGGTTGGAAAAATACGTCAGCTATATGCTGGTGAACACGTATGACTCAATAAAAAGTTTTGAATGACGATTACAATACAAATGTAGTTTTCTTGACAATCTCAGCGGAAGCATTTCTACTTCCGGTATATGTACCACTGCCCTACACACACAACGGTATTCCCCGAGCCAGACGGCCCTAAACTGGGAACTGGTTATGACCGTTTTAGCTCACGGCTTCATTGCCTTTGACTGATTGATTGAGCTTTAACAGTTATGTTTGGATCCAGACACATGAGTATTCGGTCTGAGTTGATTTTATTCTCTACTTTGTATTATAACGTTATAGAGATTGTATAATCTCATGTAAGCATTGATTGACTCGTTAAGACAAACACCCGTTCGTCTCACTGATTTGACTGATTGAAAAGGTTAACGTATTCACATTATAAAAGGTTTGAACGTATTCACCTGTACCGTCGGTGTTTAAAACCTTGACTGATTGATTGTGAATGATATTAACCTATGCACAATAGATTTGTATAAATATTTGAATGATGTTTTGATTAAGCTATGATTGCTAAGCTTAACCTAGAAATCGTTTATCTTTGATTGTAATTGAAAACACTTGTTTTATGTGACGTTTGATATAGCATGCTTTGGCCTAATAGGTTCTATCACGTTGGTAAGTTTCTCCATGTAAGTAAACGGGTCCCTCGGCTGATTGGAATTATACGAATTACTTTTCCTTAAGCAAGAAACTTACTACTAGTAATATCCCCCTTCCAGTTACTACATGCCCGTCAAAATATATCTTTCGTTTAACATTACTTCATCATGAAGTAACGTTTATGAAACATGATTGTGAATGTTTTGTAAAATTCGATCAAGGTTAAAAGGCCATAGCCTCGATTGATAGTCTAAGCTATAATTCAAATAACTTAAACTTAACTCCTACCTTAATTTGGATGTTTAGATTGATAATAAGAAAAAGGCAGGATCTTGATCTACTTGCTTAAATGATTGCTACATGATTATAACTTCGTTTCTTGCACGAAATACGAGAAAACAGCACGTCGGCTTGTTAGGGCAATGGGGCACGCCTTTTGAGGTTAATTGTGTGAAGATGGAGGTGTGTTTGGGATGAATGGAGCTCATGCCCATCACCCCTCTTTTATAGGCGATTCTGGACCCCATCGCGGTACGCGATGGGTTCCTTGTGACCCGATGCGTACCGTGGTGCCGCAATATTACGCTCCCTTTTGCGGTGGTGACACGTGGCCTGTCACAACGTGCCACGTGTTGAAACGTCGTTGGACACGTGTCCACTGACTCAGCAAGCCCATCGCGCTACGCGATGGGTTGACTGTTACCCCGTCGCGTACCGCGGTGGGAGAAGATTTTCTGAATTTACACTTTTGGTCCCTATACTTTCTAAGTTAGTATATTTAAACTTACAGGGTAAAAGACGCAGTGTTACACAAGGACTATGCTGTGTAATTCAAAGTTACCTCTGTTCTTCTGGGCTGAAGCAGTCAACATAGCCTGTTATGTTCAAATCGGGTGTTGATACAAAAAACACAGATGAAAACTCCCTATGAAATTGTTTATCGTCACAAGCCTACTGTTGCACACTTTCAAGCTTTTGGTTGTCCGTAGAGTACTCTATTAAATCTCGAGACGACTCCAAAGTTTGGAGCTAAAGCTGTTGACTACTATTTTGTTGGATATGCTGGTCGCACTTCTTACAGAGTATACAACAAGACAACGAAGCAGATAGTGAAATCTTATGATGTGCACTGGCTAGAGGAGAATGAGACTGATGCTCGTGTCGGTCCTGACTAGTTATTCATTTATAATGAACTGTTTAAGCCATTTAATGTTTTTCCAGTTTTTGATACATAAAACTCAGGTCTTGGTGCTCCAAATGTTGTTGATGGAGAAGACGACATCCCTACTGATTCTTATATGTCTCCAGTGCTGAGTATAGACCCGTCGGAATCATTGGATACCACTCAGCCATTGTCTTCAATTCAACAGGAAAGTGTTACTAAGACTGCGTCTTCACAAAATTCTCATGTTGTACGTGAACTACACACCGCTGAAACTTCTACGGCCGATGCTTCATTAGTTAAGGGGGTGAGTGCCATTTTTCAAATTTTTGGGAGCACTCTATTCCCATATGTCATACCAAATGAGTACATTGCCAATTCCTCGTACTCGTACAGTACTGCGACATCTCGATGGAAGAACACCCTCTCTGAAATCCTTGAAGATCCAACGAATCTATCTTCTATTGGTTCCGTTCCCGGTCATTCAATTCTGACAAGAATTCAACCGGGTCATCCAATCGAAAATGTAACTAGTCCCCTTGAAACATGCATCTCAACCAAAAGTCATACAAGACACATCAACAATTGTTTATTTTCCTGTTTCATCTCTCAGATTGAACCTCAGTTGAAATGGCTTTACAAGAACCAAACTGGGTGGACGCCATGCATGAAGAACTGAATTAGTTTGAGAAACTAAAGGTTTGGAGATTGGTTGAGCTGCCCGTCAGGAAGAAGGCTTAAGATACAAGATGGGTTTTCGTAACAAGCAAGCCGATACGGGGGTTATTGTTCGAAACAAAGCGCGGCTTGTGGTTCACAGTTTTTGTCAGGTTGAAGGTTTATACTACACTGAAGTGTATGCTCCGATGGCTTGTCTTGAGATCATTCGGATTTTCTTGGCATATGCTTCCTATATGGGGTTCACGGTTTACCAAATGGATGTCAAGACAGCGCTTCTGTATGGAGAAGTAAAAGAGGAAATTTATGTTGACCAGTCATCAGCCTTTGTTGACTCAGAGCATCCTACTTATGTTTACAAGTTAAACATATCTCTCTGTGGACTTCATCAAGCGCCTCGGGCATGGTATGCAGAGTTGACGGCTCATCTACTAGGGCATGGGTACAAGCGAGGAACCATCGATCAGACTTTGTTCCTTAAAACTGTTGGGAAAGATCTAATCTTGGTTCAGATTTATGTAGAGGACATCATTTTCGGCTCCACCAGTACTGCTCTATGTTCTAAATTTGAAGAAGTGATGAAAAAGAGATTTGAGATGAGTTCGTTAGGGGAGATGATGAAATTTATGGGATTACAGGTTCGTCAGAATTCGACAGGAATTATGCTACATCAAGGAAAATACGTCAAAGACATGTTGGCAAAATTCGAGTTCCAAGATTCTAAGAGTGCGGCAACTCCTATGGCGAAAAGACCTCTTCTTTCATCTGATCCTGAAGGGAAGTCCATAGATCAAACATACTATAGATCAATGATCGGAACACTGATGTATCTCACCGCCAGTCGCCCTGACCTCATGTTTGTTGTCTGTCAATGTGCGCACTTACAGGCTAATCCTAAACTTTCTCATTTAATTGTTGTTAAACGTATTTTTAGATATCTAAAAGGGCAACCAAAGCTACGTCTTTAGTATCCCAAAAACTCATATTTTGATTTTTATGCTTTTGTTGATAGCAATTATGGTGGAGATAACATTGACAGGAAATCTGCGTCTGCTGGATGTCAATTCTTGGGTGATCAACTCATTTCACGGCAATGCAAGAAACAACAAACGGTATCCACATCCACTGCTATGGTTGAGTATGTTGTTGCGTCTTCATGTTGTTCACAGGTTATCTGGATGTAACATCAATTGCTGGATTATGGTTTTAATTTCTTGACACTCCAATCTTTTGTGATAATGATGATGTTATTGCTATTGTTAAAAATTATGTTCAGCAGTCAAAAACCAAGAACATTGACATCAAAATTAATTTTATTCGTGACGGTTACGACCGAAAATTGATTCATCTTAAGCAAGTTCACACTGATAATAATGTGGCAGACTTATTTACAAAGCAGGTCGAAACAGTCAGATTTAATGTGCTTGTAGGGTTTTTTAAAATTCTTCGTTTTGACGATTGAGTCTTTTTTAGGATAAATTTGTAAATAAATGTTTTTTTTCTTTAATCTGGTAAAAAATTTGCATAAATTTAGGGTATAAAATTAATAAAATTCAAAAAGAGTGTGAGCGTGTTTTTACAAAATCTTATTAAAAATTATAAATTATTTCAAAAATATTTTTACACACTTTCGCTTAAAATTTATTGGTTACTTAAGTTTGAGGGACATATACTTGTATATGTTTGGTCATGTTATCTACTTGTAGACATACGGGATAGTCATTCACCTGAAGACTGAAAGTGACTGGGCGACTGTTGTGTGTTTTGTTTAATTCTTTCGCTTAAAATATGTCGGTTGCTTATGCTCAAGGACATGTACTTTTATATATTTGGTCTCGTTATCTACCTATAGTCATACGGGATAGTCATTTACCTAAAGTCTAAAGTGACTTGGACGACTGAACTTAAAATTTCTCTAAAACATTTTATGGGAAGTGATATGATTATTTAGTTAAATTCTTTTTAGAAGCTCAAAATATTTTCAAATGAAAATTTGATCCAACCTTGGAAAATGATAGATAAATTGGTTATGTGTTGTGAAGTTACTATGATAAAATGGCTTTTGAACAGTCAATGATTTGTATGGTAGCTTTCCATGATGCGTAAAAGTTGAACTGATATAAACTAAATCTGCTAAGCTTACTGTGGAGAGTCGTTTTGAAGATGCGTGCGTGTCTCTAAATACATCTCTCCGAAGGATAGGCAGAAAAGCAATTTTTCAGTCATACACGAGCCCGTTAGTGTCTTGATCACCAATATATATATATATATATATATTATGTTTCTAAGTTATATACATATATATATATATTATAATATTGTGTTATTAAAATCCGTCTATCAAAAGCTTAAAGGGTCAAACTAGAACTACAAGGGTGGGGCATTCAAATAAGTCCTAGACACTCTGAATGTAAGGCATGTAATTCCGGATGGTTTATAAGTCCAACGTTCAACCTAAAAGCTTAAAATTTTAGTTTGTATAAAGAATATATTTTGAGCACTCGGGGGTTGGAGTCTAATTGGGGAGATATAGGGAAATCCAAATAAGCTTTGAGAATAGATATGAGGCATCATGAGTCCATAAGTGATGCCCATCTAAGCTTTATGCCCAATTGAACCTATTTCGTATCACTGATGCAATGAAAATAATGCTAAGTATCTTAATACCTTCTATCAACCTGTCTCTCTATGTCATAATAATGCCGAAACTGAATCATTGTAAAAGCATCTTAATCAATATGATTCCAAGTTCGGATATTTTCATAAAAGATTACTCGATTATCTAAACTGAAATTTGATCCCAAAATATGTCAAAATTTCAAGAAAGACAGGTGTTTAAATTACTATGTTTTGGTTTATTTTTGTCTTTATTTTATTATTTTGTTTTTATTATTTCTTATTCGCTTTATTTTTACCTCATGTTTACTTTTGTCGAAACAAATGATTTAAGAGATCGTTTTAAACATGGATCAGGCTTATGTTTTCAGCCCATGAAATCTGTAAACTACTAATTATGTTCTCGGCCCAGTCAGATTGCACAAAGTGTTTATGCTAATTGTATTCTCGGACCATCATGGTTTTTGGCCCAGATCCATCAGGTAATTAAGCATAAACTGAAACTGTGTTTTTGGCTCATTGATGGTAATTAATTGAGGGTTTTAGATTAAATGGATGTTTAGATTATGATATGAGATTGTGAAACATGCTTGTGCTTAATGATTATGGTGTATCTGAGTTGTTTTTATTAGGTTATAGTGAGTTGCAGGTTTTTGTTAATGGCGATTTTGGGTTTGAGAAAGATGGCTCGAAGTTCAAGACGAAATCCAAAGTTTTTTTTGAAGACTATGACCTTTGAGATTTCGAGATCATGGGTTGTGACATTTGTCAATTTTTATTCATATTCGTATTTGTATTTGTTTTCGCTAAACCGACCCGTTGTGTCGTTTCAATAAATTTGAATTTGTCATTTATCATTTAATATTAATTACGATGATTTATATTTATTATTCGTTCATTTTCTATCTGTCTAGTTCAAATAACGTATCTCCGAGCCTTAAAAGTCTATAAAATAATCAAAGTTTAAATCTATCGGGTATAAAATGTGAACAATCTAAAGATATTAAAAATATAACAAGTTTTAATCAACTTTGCATAATTATAAAGTTCAAGGATTAAAGATTTACAAAGTTTAAAAAACAATATATAAACTTATTCAAAGTTGAGGGGTTTAAAGTGAAACTTCGGAATTTAAATAATAATATAATATTTATTAACCAAACCAGCCCCCCCCCCCCCCTCTCATTCTTAGATTTTCCGGTGAGCCTCCTGCAACGGTGAGAAAGCTCCGACGAACATTAAAACCCTCCAAAACGTCATTTTAATCAAATTTTAATGATATAAACTCGTTGCACCATCACCTTAATGCTTAATCAAGTCTTATTACGCGTAATAACCACTCCAACGTTCGGATTTCAACCCCAAACCGTCGGATATAATTAAAATTTCATTAACACGAATTACTCACCCAACGGATCAATTGAGACTATAAATAGCATCCTAATCCCCTTCTAAACGTGTTACAGACATAAAATTACACTAACAAACCCGCTAATATTACCAACTTGTTCTTATAATCTCTGTTCCGGCCAACCCACCGTTCATCCACTTTCCGGCATCATACGAGGTAATTGTTAGATGGATTTCTAGGGTTTTGATCAGTCTAATAAAACCCCTAACCCAAATCAATCAAATCTGGAATGGATTAAGAGAATTGAAATTCTAGGGTTATGGTGGAGAAGATGAAGTTGGATATGTATGTATTTATAAATTATTGTTTCCATCTCTTAACAACAAAACAACATGTTCTAGTGGTTGTGTATTGTTGGTGATGTCATGGAAACCCGGGTTCGAACCCGGGTCACTACGGATCCATATTTTTTTTTTAAAACCATTTTATCAATTATAATAAATCAAATATATATTTAAAAATCATCATTATAAAATAAATGAAATTATTTTTATAATTAAATAAAAGTTGTTTTAAATTTCGTTAGCATTTTCTTTCAAGAATCAACTTCTACAAACCCGAACCGCTCGTTAAAACTCGTTAAACAATTATATTAAAATAAAACATACCGTTAATGACAAATCCCGTAAACATTAACGTTAATCTTGTTAGTAATATTATAATAATAAATCGTTAAAATCCATTAGACTTAAGTATTAACATACTTTAAAATACGTAACAAAATATATATATAAGAAAATGTATAAACTTTAAAACCAACATATTATTCCATAAAATTAGTTAGTAATTCTCGTGTTTTTATTATTTTAGCTAGTGAAATTCGATCGTTCGGTTTCATATAACGCGCTTATTATATTACTTTCAACTTATCATCCAACCTCAAAGGTGAGTTTCTCACACCCCCTTTTTACCTTTTAACTGTTTTTTGGGGTAGCATATATATACAATCAACTTTACAATTTCGTTTAATCATTATTACAAACTACAATTCGTTACATGGACTTGTTTGTTTATTTTTTTACTTGCTCAAAGATTACGTGCTTATGGTTTCCTCATTAAGTATGATCATACGCCCCCTATGCACTCGGACCTCAATGTTATGAGTGGAATAGGGACCCCTGATACGAGTACATTTGGTTGTTACCAAATGGAAAAGACATTGCTTGCACTATTACTACACTAAGTTTCATGGAATTGTATGGTTTTTATGTATTTGTATCAAATTTGTGGGGACTCACCAACTATCCAGTTAGTTGACTTTATTTTATATATACGCTACAAGTACCTTCATTAGAGGATGAAATGACGAATATATTAGAATTTAGGTTATTTCAATAATAAACAATGAAGACATGTGTTTTATTTCTTTCCTTTGTATTTGTTTTATTGAACAATTTGTGTACTTGAGATTTGAATGAATTAATGATATTATGGTTAAGAAATACTGTCACATGTGTTTTGAGCAATCTGTACGTCACACCCGGGCGTATTCCGCATTAACCGGGGTGTTACAGATTGATATCAGAGACGTGGCTATAAGATAGGACATTAGACGTAGTGTTCTAGTTAGTTATTGTTTATTTGCTTAATTGTTTAGGTTGTATGATTAGAAAATTATGTGGGACTTAAGTGATTGTTCAATGAACTTGCTTAATATTTTATTGTCAATTCATTTATGCTTCATGTACACAAAGCACACACAAGTCCAAGGCTTATGCCTAAAAGAAAAGATTTTTCAAACATTTTCAATAATCGACTTTTATTGTGGTGTTCCGAAATTTCTTCTTCTTAAAGATGGTTCGTTATGGTGGGTATGTAGTAACTGGAAGGGGGGGGGGCGTGCTTGTTTTCTGAAACTCTTGACACCAAGGTTATTGAAACCTAAGGAAAAGCAATGCGCATAAATCTCAATCAGACGTGGGACCTGGTTGTTTACCTGGAGAGTTGGGAAAGGGAATAAACTCTATTCGGCCAAAGCATACCACTCCAACGCCATATGAACCACAACTTTAAGTTTTCAAACGTGACCATGTTCTCTTTGTGAATAGAATATGGTTGCACTCCTAAGGATGTCACGCAAATCACGGTGGTTCATGTGACGTGTGACTCCAACCCTCAGTGTTTTACAATGTGTTTTAACTGAAGGCCTGTCAAGTCATGGTGATACACGAATACCCAGGATTCGGTTCGATTTGATTTCGAGTCTCTTTGATTTTCTTTTGGAAAATAAGGGTCCACGGTGATTCATGAAACTCTAAAGTTCCACACAATATTTATTACCATTGTTATGATTTTTATTTATGTATTTAATTATTTAATTATATATTTATTTATTTCTTTAAATCAAACTTTAATAAGGATTTTTTTTACCACACCCTACTCCGAGTCTCACGATTTTCTTACCATTGTTCGCAGAATGTCTCTCCGTTTCAACAAGCGTCGTTCTTCTAAAACCTCTAGCCGCAAGTTAACTGCTCAAATCACCAAACAACTAGCCGCGGTCATTCCCGATATGATTACCCAAATTCACCAGAACATTTCTGCTAGTATCACCTCTGCTTCAAACGAGCCTAAAACGTGTCACTGTTCGTTTAAGACCTTCAATAGTACCAAACCCCAAGAGTTTGACGGGACTAAAGGTGCCACTGCCCTACATCAGTGGTACGAACAGATGGAGAGGAAATTCCTCCGCATTGAGTGTTTCGATGACAAGCGAACCTGTTTTGCTGCAATTGTCTTTGAAAAAGGGGCACTTACTTGGTGGGTGAAGGAAAAGTCAGCCCGTGGTGCCGAAGTTGCCATGGCTACGCCATGGGATGAATTGAAAGAACTGATGACCAAGCAGTTATGCCCTCCAAGTGAGCTTATGAATTTGGAAGCTGAGTTTTGGAACCTCAAACAAGAGAGTGGTGAACACGCAGCTTATACTTGTCGTTTCAATGAACTCAATGTGCTGGTACCTCACCTTGTTACCCCAACTTCGTGTGCCATCGATCAGTACATTTGGGGACTACCGAGACAAATTCAAGATAGTGTCTTGAGTAGTGCTCCCAAGGAACTTGGTGACGCGATTAACCTTGCTGCAACTTTAACTGACATTCATGTTAAAGTCGGGACTTTGGCATTGAAGGGATCGAAGAATTCTGCTGATAAACCCTCTACCGTGTCCAAAGAATCGAAACCCGAGTCATCCAAGCCTGCTTTCTCCTCACACCACCATAGCAAGAAGCGCAAGAACTATGCGCTAACCCAACAAACCGCACCTCAACCTCAACCTAACCTTGCATCACCACCCAAGAAACTTTACAACGGACCCCATCCGTATTGCAACTTTTGCCGACGTCATCACCCCGCCAATGCCGCTTGCCGCCAATGCACTCGTTTCAACCGTTTTGGGCACCTTAGCATCACTTGTCGTGAGACTGCTATTGTACCAACTGCTCCACAACGGTTTGCTCAACTCAACCCTCACCCTGCATCGTATGATCAACCCATTAACCAAATGCGAGCTTGCTATAATTGCGGTGACCCTAACCACTTTCACAACAAGTGTCCATGACTCGCACATGTGAATGCACTTCAGCTTGCTCCAGCTCCGTTGTACCAGTTCAGACGTATCAAACCCAGCAAGCTTATCAGCCACAGGTTCCACCATTGTTGGCTAATCAAGCTCAAGTTCAGCCGCATCCCGCCATTTTAGCTCCTGCACCACAAGGTGGTCAACTTGTTCAAGCTGCTCAAGCTCCTCCAGAAAATCATGGGCGTGCCTTTATGATTAACACCAGTCATACTCAGCAAAATGGCGATGTGGTAAACGGTACGTTTCTCATTAATGACCACTTTGCAACCATTTTATTTGATACCGGTGCCAATATGAGCTTTGTGTCTTTTAAATTTGAACCTTTACTTGCTAAACCCCGATCTAAGCTTAAATACTCATACTCTGTTGAGGTAGCTAATAGTAAATCTGTATCAATTGACTCGGTTATTCGAAATTGCAAATTACATCTAAATGGCCATAAGTTCTCGATCGACCTTATTCCTGTGCAATTGGGAAGTTTTGACATCATAGTAGGCATGGATTGGTTATCTTCTCATCTTGTCGAAATTGTTTGCTTCGAGAAATTCATTCGCAATCTGCTTGCCGATGGTTAAATTCTTCGTGTCTCTGGTGAAAAGCCTTCTTCTCTGAGTCTAAATTTTATCACTTGTTTTCAAGCCCAAACGTACTTACGCAAGAAGTATCTAGCATTCATAGCTCATGTGGTGGAAAAGAAGGAACGGAAAATTGAAGACATTCCTGTTGTTCGCGAGTATCCTGAAGTGTTTCCCGAGGATGTTTCCGGTCTTCCTCCTACTCGTGAAGTTGAATTTCGAATCGATCTCGTGCCTGGTCCAACCCCGATTGCTAGGGCTCCCTATCGTCTTGCTCCCTCTAAGATGCAAGAGTTGTCTAATCAATTCCAAGAACTTTCGGACAAAGGGTTCATTTGTCCTAGTTCATCTCCTTGGGGCGCACCCATTCTTTTCGTCAAGAAGAAAGATGGATCCTTCCATATGTGCATCAATTACCGCGAGCTCAACAGGCTCATAATCAAGAATCGTTATCTTTTGCCTCATATTGACGATCTTTTTTATCAACTCCAAGGAGCTTCATGCTTCTCAAAGATTCATCTACGTTCGGGTTATCATCAACTACGCGTGCACGAAGATAGCATACCCAAAACCACTTTTCGGACTCGTTATGGGCATTACAAATTTAGGGTTAGGCCTTTTGGGCTAACCAATGCACCCTGTGTTTATGGATCTCATGAACCGCGTATGTAAACCTTACTTAGTTAAATTCGTAATTGTTTTCATTTATGACATTCCTATTTATTCCAAGTCCAAAGCCGAGCACGAGAAACACCTTCATTCCGTCCTTGATCTCTTTAGGAAGGAACAACTCTATGCTAAATTCTCAAAAGTGCGAGTTCTGGTCGAAAGAAATTCCATTCTTAGGACATATAGTAAACAAAAAGGGTATCCACATTGAACCAACCAAAGCCGAATCCGTTAAGAATTGGAAAACTCCAACCACCCCAACCGAAGTTCATTTATTTCTTGGTCTTGCAGGTTACTATCGTCGCTTCATTCTTAATTTTTCCAAGATCGCTTTGCCTCTAACCTCATTAACTCACAAGGATAATACCTATGTATGGGGCCAAAGCAAGAGAAGCTTTTCAAACTCTTAAGCGCATGCTTTGTGATGCACCGATCCTTGCACTTCCCGAGGGAAATGAGGATTTTGTTGTCTATTGTGATGCTTCCAACCAAGGCCTCGGTTGTATCCTTATGCAACGAGGTATAGTTATCACGTATGCTTCACGACAACTTAAGGTTAATAAAAAGAATTATACCACGCACGATCTCGAACTCGGTGACGCTGTATTCATGTTGAAAATTTGGAGACATTATCTCTATGGAACTAAGTGCATGGTATTCACCGACCACAAAATGCTTCAACATATTTTTGACCAAAAATATCTAAACATGCGGCAACGACGATGGGCCGAACTACTTAGTGACTACGACTGTGAAATTCGTTACCACCCGGGTAAAGCGAATGTTGTGGTCGACGCCCTTAGTCGAAAGCCCCATGTGAAATCAATCCTGCTTCATAGCGTGACCGTTCAAACCGATCTCCAACTTTGTATCTTTGAAGCCCAACATGTTTCTGTCACCGAGGGTAATATGTACGATGGAATGTCCTCTGGTGTTGAGAATCAACTTGAAACCAAGCGAGATGGTTTGTTGTATTACCTCAATCGTTTTTGGGTTCGTAATTGTGAAGATCTTCACACATTTATCATGGACGAAGCTCATAAGTCTCGATATTTCATTCATCCCAGTGCGGATTAGATGTATTTCGATCTACGGTCCACATTTTGGTGGCCCGGTATGAAGAAAGACATCTCATTATATGTGGGAAAATACCTTACTTGCGCTAAAGTTAGGCCGAGCATCAAAGACCTTCTGGTTTACTCGTTCAACAACACATCCCTATTTGGAAATGGGAAGATATCTCTATAGATTTTGTGTTCAAGCTTCCAACTACTCAAAACCGTCATGACGGTATATGGGTTATAGTTGACCGTTTGACTAAATCTGCTCATTTCATTCCGATCAACGAAAAGTTTTCGGTTGATCAACTAGACCAGATTTATATTCAGCGTATTGTTTGTCGTCATGGTATACCTTCGTGTATCATTTATGATCGTGATAGCCATTTTACTTCTCACTTCTGGTCATCGCTTCAAAATGCATTGGCAACTCGATTGGATCTTAACACTGCCTATCATCTTCAAACCGATTGGAAATTCGAGCGCACAATTCAAACGCTTGAAGACATGCTTAGGTCATGTGTCATGGATTTTGGTGGAAACTGGGATTTTCATCTTCACTTGATTGAGTTCTCATACAATAATAGTTTTCATTCGAGTATTGGTATGGCTCCGTTGAAAGCTCTCTATGGTCGTAAATGTCGATCACCTATTTGTTGGAGTGAAATTGGTGAAACCCAAATCACCGGTCCAGAACTTGTTCAAGAGACTACTGAATAAATTACTCAAATCCGACAAAACATCTTGACCTCTCGTAGCCGTCAAAAGAGTTACGCTGGTAACCGACGACGAACCCTTGAGTTTAATGTTGGTGACCGTGTCCTTCTCAAGGTATACCCTTGGAAAGGTGTTGTTCTTTTTGGCAAGAAAGGCAAACTATCTCCTCGTTTCGTTGGACCTTTCAAAATTCTTGCACGTGTTGGTAGTGTTGCTTACACACTCGAACTTCCTCAAGAGATTTCAAACGTTCATCCGACATTTCATGTTTCAAATCTGAAAAAATGTCTTGCTGAGGGAAACCCCCGTGTACCACGCGACGAAGTGCGTATCGATGAAACAATGCACTTTTTCGAGAAACCGGTAGAAATCATGGATCGCAAAGATAAGGAAACTAAACGTAGCCATATACATTTGGTAAAGGTTCGTTGAGAATCCAAGCAAGGTGCTGAATTCAATTGGGAACAAGAATATCAAATGCGAGTAAAGTATCCTCATCTCTTTGTTACGAATTCTTCTACTTAATTTCGGGACGAAATTCTCAAAAGTAGGGAATGTTGTGACATTTGTCAATTTTTATTCATATTTGTATTTGTATTCGTTAAACCGACCCGTTGTGTCGTTTCAATAAATTTGTATTTGTCGTTTATCATTTAATATTAATTACGATGAGTTATAGTTATTATTCGTTCATTTTCTATCTGTTTAGTTCAAATAACGAATCTCCGAGCTTTAAAAGTCTATAAAATAATCAAAGTTTAAATATATCAGGTATAAAATGTGAACAATCTAAAGATATTAAAAATATAACAAGTTTTAATCACTTTGAACAATTATAAAGTTCAAGGATTAAAGATTTATAAAGTTTAAAAAACAATATATAAACTTATTCAAAGTTGAGGGGCTTAAAGTAAAACTTTGGAATTTAAATTATAATATAATATTTATTAACCAACCCAGCCCCCCCCCCTCTCTCCCTCTTCGGTTTTGCGGTGACCTTCCGGTGACGGCGAGAAAGTTCTGGCGAACATTAAAACCCTCCAATCGCCAATTTTAATCCAATTTTAATGATATAAACTCGTTGCACCATCACCTTAATGCTTAATCAAGTCTTATTACGCGTAATAACCACTCCAACGTTCGGATTTCAACCCCAGATATTCGGATATAATTAAAATTTCATTAACACGAATTAATCACCCAACGGATCAATTGAGACTATAAATAGCATCCTAATCCCCTTCTTAACGTGTTACAGACATAAAATTACCCTAACAAACTCGCTAATATCACCAACTTGTTCTTATAATCTCGGTTCCAACCAACCCACCGTTCATCCATTTTCCGGCATCATAAGAGGTAATTGTTAGATGGATTTCTATGGTTTTGACCCGTCTAATAAAACCCCTAACCTAAATCAATCAAATCTGGAATGGATTAAGAGAATTGAAATTCTAGGGTTATGGTGGAGTTATTGTCTTCCATCTCTTAACAACAAAACAGCCTAGTGTAGTGGTTGTGTATTGTTGTTGATGTTATGGAGACCCGGGTTCGAACCCGGGTCTCTACAGATCCATATTTTTATTTTTTTAAAACCATTTTATTAATTATAATAAATCAAATATATATTTAAAAATCATTATAAAATAAATGAAATTATTTTTATAGTTAAATAAAAGTTGTTTTAAATTACGTTAGCATTTTCGTTCAAGAATCAACTTTTACAAACCTGAACTGCTCGTTAAAACTCGTTAAATAATTATATAAAATGATATATATAATGTCACTGTAACTTTATAAATTCTAAATCAACAAACGATTATACTAAAATAAAACATACCGTTAACGACAAATCCCGTAAACAATAACATTAATCTTGTTAGTAATATTATAATAATAAATCGTTAAAATCCATTTGACTTAAGTATTAATATACTTTAAAGTATGTAACAATATATATATATATAAGAAAATGTATGAACTTTAAAACGACTTATTATTCCATAAAATTTGTTAGTAATTCTCGT
Organism: Bidens hawaiensis; assembly: GCF_021521415.1. Lineage (NCBI taxonomy): Eukaryota > Viridiplantae > Streptophyta > Magnoliopsida > Asterales > Asteraceae > Bidens > Bidens hawaiensis. The sequence continues at coordinate 184,306 of NW_027494076.1, forward strand.
GTTTTTATTATTTTAGCTCGTGAGATTCGATCGTTCGGTTTCATATAACGCGCTTATTATATTACTTTCAACTTACCATCCAACCTCAAATGTGAGTTACTCACACCCCCATTTTACCTTTTTAACTATTTGGGTGTAGCATATATATCCAATCAGCTTTACAATTTCGTTTATTCATTGTTACAAACTACAATTCGTTACATGGACTTGTGTGTTTATTTGCTTACTTGCTCAAAGATTACGTGTTCATGGTTTCCTCATTAAGTATGATCATACGCCCCCCTATGAACTCAGGACCTCGATGTTATGAGTGGAATATGGACCCCCGATCCGAGTACATATGGTTGTTACCAAATGGAAAAGACATTGCTTGCGCTATTACTACACTAAGTTTCATGGAATTGTATGGTTTTTATGTGTTTGTATCAAACTTGTGTAGACTCACAAACTATTCAATTAGTTGACTTTATTTTATATATGTGCTACATGTACCTTCTTTAGAGGAATTAATGAAGACATGTGTTTTATTAGAATTTAGGTTATTTCAATAATAAACAATGAAGACATGTGTTTTATTTCTTTCCTTTGTATTTGTTTTATTAAACAACTTGTGTACTTGAGATTTGAGTGAATTAATGATATTATTGTCACAAAATAGTGACGCATGTGTTTTGAACAATTTGTACGTCACACCCGGGCGTATTTCGCTTTAGCCGGGGTGTTACATGGGTTCTCAGTACTGGTTGACCGAAAACCCTTGGTTAACCAGAGAACCTAGTGATTAGCTGAGATCTCAAGAGTTCTCGGTCAAACTTTAACCGAGAACCCATCTAATTACCCGAGAACTCCGGTTCTTGGTGGTCCAGGGTCATTTATGCTATTGTTTGACTGAAAACTAACTTTATGGACTGAGAACTCATTTACTAGATATATAACTCCGTTTAGGGACCGAAAACGATTTTAATCATATTATGATTAATATGATTGGCAATATTTTAAAAATGAGGACTCGCATTATATATATTTATATGTATATGGTCCCTGTTCTTTGATCAAGATGTCCATTCTGTCAAATATATATATATATATATATATATATATATATATATATATATATATATATTCCATATAATAAATGATTATCTATTTAAATTAATATGTTATTAACTTGACTCGTTTGTTACTGTCATGGCTGATCAAGCACCTTTGAAGTTGGTTGATACTCATAACATTGTTGGATGCCTCTTTGATCCTCCTCTAGTCCACAGTGAGTTCATGTCAATGATTGGGGTGTTGGAGATATGTTGTCTTCAGCCCAAGCCCATAATGGGATAGCTGAGATTTAGAGAAAAAGGCAAAAACGGGCCTGGCCAGCTCTAATTGCCAAAGCCCAGTTTGTTAGGTTTCTTGTTTAGCAAGAATAGCAAAGGGTTAAACCCTAATTAGCTAACCTATAAATAGATCTCTTGGATCTGTAAATTATTATCATTCAATAATAAACCCTAGTTGCCCCCGTGGATGTAGGTTACACGCTGTAACCGAACCACGTAAATATCTCGTGTTTATTTGTCCTCTGATTTTTGTTCGTGTGTGTGAGTGCTTCGAAACCTAACAACTGGTACCAGAGCCAGGCTCGGCTCTTGATCATCGAAGAACACCAACCCAGCCGTAACCCACCCAAAACCGATCCTAGCCAACTGCTAGGGTTTTGCTGGAAGACAACCCAGATCTGTTGCAGTTGACCGCAGTCATCCTTGACCCTTCAAACGCAGCTACTGCTGATCAGATTGAGAACCGAACTATTGTTGCTGTTGGTTCTGTTCTGTCCAGAAAACAAAACTAATGGCTGAAGACGGGAAGACCAGAATTGTGGTGTTTGATAGGCAGAATTTTGGATGGTTGAAGATGCAAATCACAGATTTGCTGGTACAAAAGGATTTGGATTCGGCTCTAGGGACTCCTCCTACACCGATAACACTAGCTTGGACAGCACTTGACAAGAAGGCTATGTCAACAATCCGGCTTACTCTATCTATGAATGTTGCATACAACATCCTAGAACAAACTACATCGCGTGGGATTATGGAAGCGTTGTCAAACATGTACGAGAAGCCATCTGCTGCCAATATAGTGTTCATAATACGGGAGTTAGTTAACACGCGCATGAAAAAGGAAAGTTCAGTTACTGCTCATATTAACCTGTTTAATTCTCATTTGTCTCATTTGTTTTCCGTTAATTTCAAGTTAAATGATGAACTACAAGCGTGCCTACTTTTATCCTCATTACCTGACAGCTAATCAGGAACAATCACTGCAGTTACCGGGTCAGTTGGATCCGAAGCTCTCACGTTCATTAAGGTTCATGATTTGATACTAAGTAAGGATTCGAGAAGAAGAAGCACTGGAGAGACAAGTTCGTTACTCAGTAAAGAGGGTAGAGGAAGAAACAGTAGTAGGGGAGGAAACAAAAAAATATCAAAGTCTAAACGAAGAAGTGAGTCAAGATCAGCAAAACCAAGGAAAGACATTATTTGCTGGAATTGTGAAGAAAACGAGCACTTCAGAAGTCAATGCACCAACCCACCTAAAGAAAAGAAAGAGGTGAACGCTGCCACATCAGCATCAGATGATTCAGATGATGCGCTTATATGTTGTGTCGAGAATCATGTTGAAGACTGGATTATGGATTCAGAAGTATCTTTTCATGCTATTTCTAGCACGAAGATGATGAAGAAACTACGAACATGTAACTTTGGTAAAGTTTGTTTGGCTAATAATCAGTGTCTTGATATAACAGGAATGGGAGGCGTAGACTTAAAAACTCCATTGGGAACCACTTGGACCTTGAAAGATGTTCGGGTCATTCCAGGTTTAAGGAAGATGTTGATATCCATAGGTAAGCTTGATGATGAGGGATATGATGTCACCTTTGGTAGAGGAAAATGGAAAGTAGTGAAAGGTAGTATGGAAATTGCTAGAGGTAAGAAAAGAGGTAATTTATATATGGTTGAAGTACTAGATGAAGGGGTTAATGTAGTGACTAGTGGGCTGAGTCAATCAAAGTTATGGCATCAACGACTCGGTCACATGAGTGAAAAGGGGTTAAAATTCTTGTCGCCAGGGGAAAGCTTCCATAGTTGAAGTGGGTCGAGTCTGAGTTTTGTGAACCGTGCTTCTTTGGCAAGAAAAAGAAGGTAACTTTTGCGAAGACAGGTAGAGCACCAAAAGCTCATAAATTAGAGCTAGTTCACTCAGAGCGACATCAGTCGCTTCAATTGGAGGATGTCACTACTATGTTACCTTCATCGATGATTCAACACGCAAGGTATGGGTTTACTTTCTTAAACATAAATCTGAAGTTTTTGGTATTTTTAAGAAATGGAAATTTGCTGTTGAACTTGAAACTGATTTGAAGGTTAAGTGCTTAAAGTCTGACAATGGAGGAGAATACATTAGCAAAGAATTTATTGATTATTCTGCTGAAAGAGGGATCAAGATGATAAATACAGTTCGGGAAACTCCGCAACAGAATGGGGTTGCAGAGAGGATGAACAGAACATTATGTGAGAGAGCCAGAAGTATGAGATTGAATGCAGGGCTCCCAAAGATGCTATGGGCTGATGCAGTTAATACTGCAGCTTATCTTATCAACCATGGGCCCTCAATACCGTTGGGATTCAAGATTCCTCAAAAATAATGGAAGGATAAAGCTGTAAAGTATGATCACCTAAGAATTTTCGGGTGCAGTGCTTATGACATTAATCCAGAAGGTGACAATTTAGATGCTAAAGTAAAGAAGTACACACTGAATTGTTTCGGGTCAGAAAAGATGGGCTATAGGCTTTGGGATTTTGAAAGCAGAAAGGTAGTCAGAAGCAAGCATGCCGAATTAAATGAAGCAGAGCTGTACAAAGACAGAAAGTCAGTCAACTTAGAGGTTCAGACAGAAGAGGTTGAGTTCGAAACCACAAGTCAGAGAAAAGAATCAGTTACAGAATCTGTAGCAGGTCCTGAAGATGATTTAGATCCCGAGTTTGATAATAATGACGGTGGAGTTGAAGAACCAGTGGGGTCTTCAGATAGTGGGAGCTCAGAATCTGAAGAAGATCAGTCTCCACAACAGCCACAACAACCTGACTATTGGGTCAGGAGATCCACCAGAGCTACTAAACAGCCGGACAGGTTCAATCCCGGTCGTACAAGTCCGTCCGTTAATTATCTTCTTTTAACTGATAATGGTGATCCTGATTGCTATTCTGAGGCAGTTAAGGTAACAGAATCGTTCCAGTGGGAGCAAGCAATGAAAGAAGAAATGGGCTCTTTAGACAAGAACAAGACTTGGGTTCTTGTCAAACTTCCGCAAGACAAGAAAGCTCTTCAGAATAAGTGGGTGTACATGATCAAATATGAGAACGATGGAGCCAAGAGGTATAAAGCTCGTTTAGTGGTTAAAGGGTTTCAACAAAAAGAGGGGGTCGATTACGGTGAAATCTTCTCTCCATTTGTAAAGATGACTACTATTAGGTTGGTTCTTGGTATCGTTGCAGCAGAGAACTTACATTTAGAGAAACTAGATGTAAAGGCAACTTTCTTACATGGAGATCTTGATGAAGACATCTACATGAAACAACCAGAGGGTTTTCAAGTAAAAGGTAAAGAAATTGGGTTTGTAAACTGAAGATAAGCTTGTATGGTCTGAAACAAGCACCGAGACAGTGGTACTTGAAGTTTGATGACTTCATGGAGAGAATAGGTTTCAAGAGTTGTGAAGCTGACCACTGTTGCTATCGAAAGAAATTCTTAAATTCCTACATCATTCTACTTTTGTATGTAGATGATATGCTGATAGCAGGGTCTGACATGAATGAGATTAGCAAGTTGAAGAAACAAATGTCTAAAGAATTCGAGATGAAAGATTTAAGTGCAGCCAAGAAGATACTCGGGATGAGTATTACCAGAAACAGAAGAGTTGGTTCACTAACACTATCTCAGGAGAAGTACATAAGGAAAGTGTTAAAGAAATTCAAGATGAATGATGAGAAGACTAAGATTAGGAATACTCCATTAGGAAGTCACATGAAGCTTACCAAACAACAATCACCAAAGTCTAAAGAAGAAAAATCAGAGATGGCTAAGGTTCCTTATGCATCAGCGGTTGGGAGTCTCATGTATGCTATGGTGTGCACTCGACCAGATATAGCTCATGTTGTTGGGGTCGTCAGTCCTGGTAAAGAACATTGGGAATCTGTCAAGTGGATACTCAGATACTTGAAGGTAAAGAACATTGGGAATCTGTCAAGGAAAAACTGTCAAGTGGGAATCTGGTAAAGAACATTGGGAATCTGTCCTGGTAAAGAACATTGGGATTATGTCAAATCCTGGTAAAGAACATTGGGAATCTGTCAAGTGGATACTCAGATACTTGAAGGGTACCCAAAAGATGGGGTTGTGTTTTAAGGGTAAAGATACTATGCTCAGAGGTTATACTGATGCAGATTTGGGAGGTTGCAGAGAGACATACAAAAGCACTACAGGGTATGTTTTTACAATGGGAGGCACAACAGTGAGCTGGACTTCAAGACTTCAGAAAAGTGTGGCTCTATCAACAACAAAGGCCGAGTGTATGGCTGTTGCAGAAGCAAGCAAAGAATTAATTTGGTTGAAGACTTTTCTTGAAGAATTAGGAAAACATCAGCCTGATTACTCGTTGTATTGTGACAACGAGAGTGCAGTGAAGCTTGCTAAGAATCTTGTCTATCATAGCAAAACGAAGCACATTGGGAGAAAGTATCACTTTGTGAGGGAATTGATTAGAGATGGAACAATCAGTTTGAAGGATATCCCAGGTGCTAAGAATCCAGCAGATATGTTAACCAAGTCTGTGGTGCTGGATAAGCTGAAGCTTTGCATAGCTTCAGCTGGTCTCCAGGAATAGTTGAGGAGAATGGGGTAACTAGGAAAAACTGAAGATACGTGGAATTCTTCATTTTTTACAGAAGTACAGAAGAGATGGTGCAGTTCAAGGTCCGAAGACACCAAGTGGGAGATTGTTGGAGATATGTTGTCTTCAGCCCAGCCCATAATGGGATAGCTGCGAATTAGAGAAAAAGACATAAACGGGCCTGGCCAGCTCTAATTGCCAAAGCCCAATTTGTTAGGTTTCTTGTTTAGCAAGATTAGCAAAGGGTTAAACCCTAATTAGCTAACCTATAAATAGATCTCTTGTATCTGTAAATTATTATCACTCAATAATAAACCCTAGTTGCCCCCGTGGACATAGGTTACAGGCTGTAATCGAACCACGTAAATCTCTCTTGTTTATTTGTCCTCTGATTTATGTTCGTGTGTGTGAGTGCTTCGAAACCTAACATGTGGGGCTAAATACATGCAGGATTTCTCACGCCATACGAGAAACTCATGTCATTTGTAAGAATACGATGACTGATTTTTGGAATCATGCTTCCATTACTCAGAGAGGTACTAGGGGAGCTGTGGTGATTGACTCAAAGATCCAAATGAAGCCTATTATTATTTATGAGGCGATAACTCGTGATGTGGTGCTATATGGTGATCAGCCTGAGCATCCTACTGAGTTTTCTACCGAAACTGTTAATGAGATTGCACAAAGAATGGGATATGGGAGAGCCTACCCTCCAGCTATCAGGAAGTTGTTCCATCCATACTGGAGGTTCCTGATTCACACATTCTTCACGGGTGTCTCAGGACGAAAGGGGGGTTTTGATGAGATAAGCCACACCCAGATATCGGTTGTGGTTGCTTTGATCATGGACCGGAACTACAATTATTCCAAGTTTGTGTTCGATGAAATGATAAGAAAACTCAAGGGCAAGAATAAGGAGATGTTCTTAACGTACCCGAGGTTTCTACAGATAATTTTCGACTCTCAATATCCTGACCTAATCAAATATTTAGAGACGCTTGATCTGAAGGCCATGGGTCCTAACACATTTGGGCTGATGAAACAATCAAGGAAAGGGGCTAAAGTGGCCTATAAAGGACTTCATTAGTTGGTCAAGCTTGGAAGATTCGCTGAAACAGAGGCTGTTACTGGTGGTGCTAGTGCCTCTATTGCTGATAAACACGTGACTCCTGCTCAGAGGTTCACAACTGCTTATGAGATGATTTCTGATGATGATGATGAGGCTGATCGTTCTCCACCATAACACATAAAGGATGACCACCAAGAAGAACAATCAGTACCTAGTGTTGATCAAGTGAAAGATTTAGAAGTGTTTAAAGAAAAGCTCCAGTAGACTGCATTGAAGCCTCCTCAATTAGTCACTGTGACACATGATGATGATATTTAATAAAAGCCAGCCACCGATCTCATTCCAAGATAACGACCAAAGAAAGATCTGAGATCGGGTGTGCTGGTTACTGGCGTTACACCAACCAACCAACCTAAAGTTTCTGAGCATGCTACAATTGAAGCTCAAGTTGTTAAAGGTCTGTCTACTGCTGGTCAACAAACTCAAGAACAGATATTTGATGGCATCACACAAGAGTTTGAGTTTGAAGCGCACATTCAATCCACCAACGAACCATCGGGATCGTCTGATCCGATTGGTCAACAAAGTTCAAGTACCACCGACAAGATCGCACATATCCTGGATATGCAAGACCGATTCTTACAAGACAAAGGCAAAGGGATTTCTCTTGAGGCTGAACCAGTTGATGTATAGTCCTTACAACGTCGAGATTTTGATCTTGAACAAGACTCGGTGGTGAAGGATGTACGGATCCAAGAGCTTGAAGCAAGTAACACTGAGAAAGATTCAAAGATCTAGGAGCTTCAGGAAAACATGGGCGGCCTTACTACACTATACTTAGACCTCCAACAGAAGCTGATTCAGAAGTTTGGAGATGAATTCAAAGGTGGTGATAACAGTGGTGAAAAGACAACTGGTGACAATCAAAGTAGTGGTTCCAGCATGCGCCCTATCACACCCCGACCAAAGGCGGCGGAACATGCCGGGGTGCAACGGATTGGCCAAGAACTCAAGACACTATTAAAGTGACAATATTTAATCAACTCATTAATTTCATAAATCAATAAACAACACATCTTGTTCGTACAAACAAATCGAATACAAGTAAACAAATATATATTGCTTATTCATCTAATTTCTTAGTAGTCTCAAAACAAGCTACGTTCCTCAATTCTTCGTTCAAGAAATTAACAAACCTGTAACATTGCATAAAATAAAAGTTGTCAACACGAATGTTGGTGCGCAATTTTCATAGTTTTGAACAATAAGTATATAACAGATGAAATCCACAACTCGTATATGGAACAATAAATAATAGCAACAATTTAGATATGCAAATAGTAAATAGTTTGAGACACCTTTCTATATGGTAACAACCAAATATACCCGGTTAGCAATTAAGCTAAAGTAGTTAGGGGTGTGTATGATCATACTTGGTAGTTTCATAGAGGCCAACCCGCCTAAAGCAATAAACATATAGCATGTAATCATGTAAAGCATATAACACCAAATCGAGGATTTATTTAAGCAACATATAATAAAGATTTTGTGATTTGAGACACAAGTACAAATTATTTGAGTTTGAATAAGTATGCAATGCCACCCGCAAAATGTAAGATGGAAAAAACGGGGGATGAAAAAGTACTCACATGAAATAAATAACTTGAAGGGTTGATTCGGGAATAATCGGAGATCGGTTTAACGAGCAAGACCTAGATTAAACGGGTCTTGAGTTAGTAGGTAGTCTCGGAAGGGTTAAAGTAAAATATATGACAAGTAAAGTAAATAAATAAATCTTAGGGTTTAAAATGTAAATATTTGAGAAATTAAAGAAATGTTTCTTGAAAAATAAGTTTACCCGAAACCGGGTCTTGGTATTCTTTTCAATAGTATTACTCAACCTATGTTAAGTAATTGTGTGGGTTATAATGCACTATTGCAAGGCCCTTTGTTATATAAATACCAAAACGAGGTTTTAAACGAGTGTACAGATTGGTCGGTTCGAGTCTTGATAATTAACCAAACTCAAAGTCAACTTTCCAAAGTGATAAATGTTATGAGATAACTCAATAAAAAATCAAAAAGACTTAACCATGTATATAATTCTATTGTGAAGAACCTTAACGTCCGTTAAGCGAGTATTTGGTTTTACCGGTCCCAACTTTTTATAATATCAAGTTGAATTCCGACATCCCAAGAATGTTGAGAAAATAATTTAAAATTAGTTTAAAATATAATCTTGAAGAAAAAGATGAGTTTCGGTGGCCCAAAACACACTTGTTTGTCTTAAGCGAGCAAACTCGGTTTAGTTCGGTTTTCATTCGATCCTTGACTCAGAATAAGACCAAGGATGGTTACCACATACCCAAATACCATAGAACTATAAAAATCATTTAAGAAGTTATAACATTCAAATCTTACATATAACATGTTTATTTAACAATTTAAACAAAACTTGTAAACAATAGTTCGGTTTCGGTTCGATTCTCTACTCGGGATAAAACCGAGGCTAGTGACCACATACCCAATACCATGGAACTCATTTAACATGAATTAGAAACTATACTACTTATAATTTAAACAAGACTAGTAAGCATTAAAGGAAATATAATATAATCAAGGACTATAATGAGTCCTCCATGTAGCTTTGCCTTGTAGCGTATCACCTCAACCGACCATGGCCGGAGAAGGTGAAAGCCAAAGGAAAAAATGGGTTAATATTATATATATGTTGTACAACAAACTTCAACTATTATGCAAAAAATTAAAATTAAAGAATGGTTCTTGTTTGACTTCAAAGAGTTAAACTAGTAAAAAACCTTGAAGAGATGAAGTTATGATATTTGTTTGAGAGAGAAAGAAGTGAATGAACAAGTTTAAATGAAGGAGATGAACTTGTTTATATAGGGTAATGGTCATGGTTTATTTCCAAGCTTGCATGTGTTTTAATTGGTTAAACAAGTCAAACAATGCAACAAAACAACAAAAAAATGAACTTGGATCTACAGGCATGGCTAGGCGCCACGCGACCAGCTTGACCTCCCTGGCCGCGCAACGCGGCGTGCTAGGGGGGTCAAGTTTGGTTGTTTGGCAAATGTGGTCCCTGTAGTTCATTTCAAGGCGTTTTAAGCGTTTCAGAAGCGTTTTAAGAGTCGTAAATGGTGTTTTCGCGATCCGACAAGCGTGAGATGATTATGAAACATAAAATCTATCATTTTAATAGTATCGAATGGTTTAGGAGACAAATCAGGTGGGTTTACAATACGAAGGCAAAAACGAATCGAATCAGAAAATGACGAATGTCACAGTCTTCCCTACTTTAGAAAATTTCGTCCCGAAATTAAAATAAACTTAAAAAAACTGGTGTTTACTAATGAATGTCGTCAAATCCTTGCATGACTCAAAAAAACGCTACAAATTATAAACATAATAAAGGCACTTATATATAGGATGTACCCACGGCGTAACCACCATGCATTTATCATCTTGCATTTATACCATTTTTCTTCTATGTAACATCCCGAAATTTCCAAGAATAATATTTAATATATTGTTTATCTATGATGGAAAAGTTACTTAGTTTAGTAGAGACTTAATAAATAGAGATGAAAGAATAAGTAGGCTTTAGATGGAATTAATTATGGACCAAAAAGGAAAGATAGGCCTTAGGTCCATGGGCTTATGAGAGTATAAATACCCCTTAAACCCTAATCCTTTTCATTTTTATCCATATCTACACCATAACCTACACCTTGATAAACACACACAAACACTATTCTCTAACCCGAGTCAAGATCCAAAGGCGAAAAACCGAGATTATTGGTGCTAGAACGTTGAGACGAACCAAGACAACATCAAGGCTTAACCGTGTTCGTAAACTGACTCGTTTAAGGTACGTTTATAAAGGGATCTTGTTCATTTAGGTTCAGATTCGTTTAATAATCCTAGATCTGAGTTTATTAGATAAAACGAATCCAACGAAACAAACCTCACTGAAACTGATTAACATTTGATGGGTTAATTGTGTATAAGGAACCCGTATGTATGTATGTATGAATAAACGGCACACTATAAACACGAATGTATTGACGAATGAAGGGTTAGGGTTTGTAGGCACTGCCTAGACGATTCCAATGATACCTAAATCATGATATTTCGTTAAGAAATGAAGGTTTAATCGCAGATCTGGTATGAGTTGACTGTTCTGTGTTCATATCGATTTTGACTTTGACCTCATGGTCAAAGTCTGGATAATACTGGTGTGATTCATTAAGATAAAGTGACGAATTAATTAGCCAATTCGTTATGGCAAGATAACGAACCAGTTCACCAATTCGTTATGCCCAAATAACGAATCACCTCACCCAATTCGTTATGTTTATATAACGAATCAAGTCAGGATCAGATAGCGAATCGGAATGACGAACCAGAATAAAGAATCAGCTAGCGAATCAGAAAGATATCAAATTAAGCTAACGAATCAGGAAAACGAAGCGGATAACGAATTAGAATGCGATCTGATAACGAATTAAAGTGTGATCTGATAACGAACTAGACTTAATTCGTTACAGCAAATGAGATGGTGAATTAGATAATAATTTAAAATCCTAATGGAAAATGCGATAAGACAATTAATAGAAATAAAATTTTTCTAGCCCATTTACGTGTTATGTTTTCGGGGTTGTGTGCATACTCGATGTGATAGTTAATACACTTACCTTAAGTGGTAAGTGTATGCTTTGTTTAATTCATGTATGATGGTTGCTTGACGGTGCATGAATGATCTTCGGATATTGCATGTACCGTCAGGTGGTAGTTAAAGATATGATTGATATATATATATATATATGATGTATGAATGATGTGTGTACGTTATGTTGATAGTACGTGAACGATCTTCAGATATTGAGCGTATTACCAGGTTATAAATAAGGATATGAATATTAAATGTAATGTAAGAATGATTGCTTGTCGATATGTGAACGATCTTCGTATATTGCATGTATTGCCAAGAATAGTGATTATCTCCTTATATGGAGATTAAATAATAAATTATGTATGGAGTTCCCTCTACGGATAATATATATAGTGTTCCTTGAATGGAAAGCGTAGTGCTCCTTTAATGGAAAACATAGTGTTCCTTTAATGGAAAGCATAGTGTTCCTCTATTGGAAAGCACAGTGTTCCTTCTATGGAAATATATAGGGTGTTCCTTCTATGGAAGTATATAGAGTGTCCTTCTATGGAGAATTTATACAGAGGGTCCTTCTATAAAGAATTTATACAGAGCGTCCTTCTATAGAGAATATATAGCATGGGCAATAGCCATGGTTCTTTTAATAGATATTATGTGTTGTTCCTCTTATGGATATTTATACAAGGTTAAGATATTAATATGTATCTTTGGATTTGTATGTATATGAATGTAATTGTATGTATGGTATGATGTATGATTAACTAGAACTCACTCAGCGTAGCTGACTTTTAGTATGCACGCAGGTGATTTGACAAGAGAGTTGGCATGAGGATGGCACATGGCATGGATTAAATGGCTGGCATCTGAAGATAGTGGAAATGATGTCTTAAATATGATGTTTTATGTTATAGTGTTAAAGAAAAGATTAAATGTTTTGTAATAAATGGTTAAAGTTTATATTCCACGAAAGTTTTAATAAACTCTGATTTGGAAGAACAGTGTTTATGAGTAAATCCAACACTAAAGTAGGGCTACCGGGAACGGGGCCTTACAAGTTGGTATCAGAGAAAAGTTCGAGAGATTTAAGCATCCTACATGCTTAGACTCGAACAGAAAATGGGATTTAAGTAAGAAAAGAAAGAAGATGCCAGTTCAAGATATCCATGTGTCACTCAAGCAAGCTCAGTATCGGTAAAGTATGTTAATTGATGTGTAAATATGATCGCTTAATTGTTAAAGGAAGGATATATGCAGGATAGGGATAGGATTAATTGATTGTTTGATTGATTAACTGTTTAAAAGTAGCATCTAGCACAAGTGAAATCATAAAGAGAAGTATGTATAACCTGAGGAGTAATGCAAATAGTTAATTACACTTGATCAATGTCATTAACTACTTACTTTACGAACCATGTGCTAAATAATTCCTAGAGTGATAACGTTTGTGTTTCCTTATAAAATATGAATGGCGGGAGCAAGAAGGTTTGTTGGTAAAGGAGGTCATATTGGACGTCCGGGTAGGCCACGTGTTATCCGGGAATCTTCTGAAGACCGATTTCTAAAATGGGAGGGGAAGGAGGCACCACCGTACGAGATCTGTGTGAAAATGAAGGATATCAACTGGATCCCGTTGTTCAAGCCGCCATTTCTCTAGTTGTAGCTTCTACAGTGAAGAAATTACGTCTTGGAAGGTCTGCCGAAGGACATGCAAAGACCACAAAGAGGACAGGAGAAGACGGTGAGAAAGGTGATTGCAATAAAGGAGGAGCGAAAGGAACCAAACGATCTGCAGACGTCGGGGAGCATGCAGGGAGGAAGACACAGAAGAGGGCAAACAAGGAAACATGCATAGTGTGCGGAAAGATGCACGGCGGTGAGTGCAAATGGGGTAAGGTTACCAACGTTTGTCATAAGTGTGGTAAAGCTCATGGTGGAGAGTGCAGGCTTGGATCGAATGCCTGTGACAAGTGTGGAGAGGTGGGGCATTATGCTCCAGAATGCACTGCAAGGCCCGCGTGTTACAGATGCGGTAAAACTGGTCACATGGAAAGGGAGTGCAAGGGAACGGAGGCGGGATGCGCGAAAGGGATAGGAGCATAGGCCAAAGGAAAACCGCAGAGAGGAGAGCTTGATGAAGGAATAATTGTTTAGACAATAGTTTAAATTTCGTTGTAAGTACGATTACCTAAGAACTTGTTTTGTGTTAAGGTTTAAAACTTATGCTTATCTATAACGTGTAATATATTGAGTTAGGTTATGAATGATTATTTATGTTATGATAAAATGTCGTACTAGACAATAGTGTTAAATGGTAGGATGGGTATCGTACTAGACACCGTTTGTGTTTTTCCTTTTAGAATACGATGGCTGGAGCTGAAGAAATTGCTGGAACTGGAGGTCGCACTGGACGTCGTGGCATGCCTCATCTTGTCCGGCAAGCCTCGGTAGAAGAAGCTTCCAACACCGGAGACGAAGGAAGCGTAGCTGGAGGAAACCCGAGCAACAACGAAGGGGTTCAACTTGACCCTGCGGTTCAAGCAGCCATTGTCCAAACTGTAGCTGCTGTTGTGAAGAACCAGAATCCCAAAAGATCTGCTGGAAGCCATGAGGGAACTGCTGAGGGGACAGGAGGGAATGGTAAGAAGGATGATGAGAGAGAGAAAGGTGATTCGAGTGAGGTTCTATTAGCGAAGACCGGTGATGCGAAGAGAGGCCGAGGCGGGTGTAACTACAAGTCCTTCAAGGGTTGTGACCCGCCGAAGCTACCTGGTTTGGAAGGCACAATCGCTACTCTTCAATGGATAACCGCTATGGATAAAATTATCTGCATTAGCGAATGCCGTCACAACCAAGCTGTGGGTTATGCTACTCAATCATTCGGTGACAAGGCAATGTACTGGTGGGAGACGGTTGAGCAGAGGAAGGGTCAGGAAGAGGTTAAGGCAATGAGATGAAATGATCTAAAGGAGTTGGTGATGAAGAGGTTCTGCGCTGATACCGAACTTGAAAGAGTGGAGATGAAGTTTCTTAACTTGAAAGCAGGAAAGATGACACAACGGGAGTATACTACTGAATTCAACCGCAGCTAAGAGGATCAAGTGTTACTATGGCTTCCATACGAGGGTTTCGATAATTAAGTGTGCACCCATAATTATTTAGATCGTCGTATAGTCCACATGGTTTGTTCCGTTGTGTGATTTAAAAGACATATTTATTTTGAAATCATAAATATTAGAAACGTACATAAAATCTGTTGAATTTTACCAATGTTGACAACCCAATACTAGCGGTTGAAAATTTTTTAGGTTGGTTTTTAAATAAGTAGGAAAAATAGGATAAATAATTGAAACAACAAAAGTCCTAAGATATAAACCAAGGTAAAAATAATAATAATAATAATAATAATAATAATAATAATAATAATTCGGTTTACATAAGTAACGACGATTGAATGAATAAATAATAAAAAAAATTAGGGTAAACAATATGAAATGAGATTTGAAGTCAAAAGTCATTAAGATAAATGTCAATGTCTATAAGTCGAGGTACTAAATAAAATCGATAAATGAAACCTAATAATGAGGACTCCGTTAAGTGGAAGGAAGAAATCCAATAAGTGAAAATGAGAAAATCCAATAAGTGTAAAATGAGAAATCCAATAAGTGAGTACATGCGGTTGGGATAAACAACGATACCATTAACAATAACATCGTACGATGAGTTTCATACGTGAACAAACTTGAGGTTATAAGTATTTGAGGATATGATTGCGTGAAAATACGATTAAATATCATGAGGATGAGGTGAGTTCTTTGGGGTGACGTATACATGTATCAAACAAAAATTTGATTAACTTGACAAAACAATCGATGAAATGTGATAAAATGTGAACACGGCTTCTATTGTGAAA
The DNA here is from genome assembly GCF_021521415.1 of Bidens hawaiensis. Taxonomy (NCBI): domain Eukaryota; kingdom Viridiplantae; phylum Streptophyta; class Magnoliopsida; order Asterales; family Asteraceae; genus Bidens; species Bidens hawaiensis. Next base: position 199,922 of record NW_027494076.1, read on the forward strand.
CCATTTACATAATCATGATTATAGTAATGGTTTCCAATAGCGCCAAAACTTGCGGACAGCCACACATAGGTCGTTGATTGAGTAAATGAAATCATGTGGAAAAATGCATAAACTTGTGTTTTGCTTGGAAAGCATAATACTCAAACATGAACAACATAGTCATGAAAATATCTTTTAAAATGTAAACGAGATTTTTAGCGAATATGTCACACCCCGACTTAGGGCCTAGGCGTGTGACCACAAGTTGGTACCTGTTTTAAAAATATATCAGAGTTTATGGGTTAATTTTAGCGGAAGACTTTAGGTTGAATATAATATTAATTTACATTGAAAATTTACTCGGGAATTAAATACCCGAGTATTTGTTTACAAAAGATATGTTTTCATATTACAAGGATTTTATATCCAAAAACGGAGCCATCTTGTAGGCGATTCTATCTTCAATAAGACTCCAATCCTTGTTAACGCTACTTATGCTTAATTACCTGCAATGGGTTGGAAAAATACGTCAGCTGTATGCTGGTGAACACGTATGACTCAATAAAACTTTTTGAATGACGATTACAATACAAATGTAGTTTTCTTGGCAATCTCAGCGGAAGCATTTCTACTTCCGGTATATGTACCACTGCCCTACACACACAACGGTATTCCCCGAGCCAGACGGCCCTAAACTGAGAACTGGTCATGACCGTTTAAGCTCGCGGCTTCATTGCCTTAGATTGATTGATTGAGCTTTAACAGTTATGTTTGGATCCAGACACATGCGTAGTCGGTCTGAGTTGATTTTATTCTCTACTTTGTATTATAACGTTTTAGAGATTGCATAATCTCATGTAAGCATTGATTGACTCGTTAAGACAAACACCCGTTCGTCTCATTGAGTATAATATGTTTTGACTGATTAAAATGGTTAACGTATTCACGTTATAAAAGGTTTGAATGTATTCACCTGTACCGTCGGTGTTGAAAACCATGACTGATTGATTGATTGATTGTGAATGATATTAACCTATACACAATAGATTTGTATAAATATTTGAATGATGTTTTGATTAAGCTATGATTGCTAAGCTTAACCTTGAAATCGTTTATCTTTGATTGTGATTGAAGAAACTTGTTGTATGTGACGTTTGATATAGCATGCTTTGGCCTAATAGGTTCTATCACGTTGGTAAGTTTCTCCAGGTAAGTAAACGGGTCCCTCGGTTGATTGGGATTTATACGAATTACTTTTCCTTAGGCAAGAAACTTACTACTAGTAATATCCCCCTTCGAGTTACTACATGCCCGTCAAAATATATCTTTCGTTTAACATTACTTCATCATGAAGTAACGTTTATGAAAACATGATTGTGAATGTTTTGTAAAATTCATTCAAGGTTAAAAGCCCATAGCCTCGATTGATAGTCTAAGCTATCATTCAAATAACTTAAACATAACTTCTACCTTAATTTGGATGCTTAGATTGAAAATAAGAAAAAGTCAGGATCTTTATCTACTTGCTTAAATGATTGCTACTTGATTATAACTACGTTTCTTGCACGAAGTACGAGAAAACAACACGTCGGCTTGTTACGGCAACAGGGCACGCCTTTCGAGGTTAAGTGTGTGAAGATGGAGGTGTGTTTGGGATGAATGGAGCTCATGCCCGTCACCACTCTTTTATAGGCGATTCTCTACCCCATTGCGGTACGCGATGGGTTCCTTAAAACCCGTCGCGTACCGCGGCGCCGCAATATTACGCCGCCTTATGCATTGGTGACACGTGGCCTGTCACAACGTGCCACGGGTTGACACGTCGTTGGACACGTGTCCACTGACTTAGCAATCCCATCGCGCTACGCGATGGGTTGATTGTTACCCCGTCGCGTACCGCGGTGGGAGAAGATTTTCAGAATTTACACTTTTGGTCCCTATACTTTCTAAGTTAGTATATTTAAACTTACAGGGTAAAAGACGCGGTATTACAGTATATGTGGTTTTGAAAGTAGTACACAAATTGTTATTGAATAACTTGAATTCAGTCATGAATAATCAAAACACAAAATGAAATCTCATGTGCATACAATTACCATCAAAACATCTCATCAATTGAAAAGAAAATCGTAATAACAGTGAGACTTGAAGTAATGAAGAAATACGTAAAACGCGTATCATATACTCTTTTGAAAATATACAAATAAAATCGAAAATGAAGTCTTAAGTAAAGCCGTTCTATCGTTTCAAAGAAAATGTATATAATAACAAATCATCGCCGTATACGAATTACATTTCCTTAGGCAAGAAACTTACTACTAGTAATATCCCCCTTCCAGTTACTACATGCCCGTCAAAATATTTCTTTCGTTTAACATTACTTCATCATGAAGTAACGTTTATGAAAACATGATTGTGAATATTTTGTAAAATTCAATCAAGGTTAAAAGGCCATAGCCTCGATTGATAGTCTAAGCTATCATTCAAATAACTTAAACATAACTCCTACCTTAATTTGGATGCTTAGATTGATAATAAGAAAAAATCAGGATCTTTATCTACTTGCTTAAATGATTGCTACTTGATTATAACTACGTTTCTTGCACGAAGTACGATAAAACAGCACGTCGGCTTGTTACGGTAATTGGGCACGCCTTTCGAGGATAAGTGTGTGAAGATGGAGGTGTGTTTGGGATGAATGGAGCTCATGCCCGTCACCACTCTTTTATAGGCGATTCTGGACCCCATCGCAGTACGCGATGGGTTCCTTAGGACCCGTCGCGTACCGCGGTGCCGCAATATTACGCCGCCTTATGCGGTGGTGACACGCGGCCTTTCAAAACGTGCCACGTGTTGACACGTTGTTGGACACGTATCCACTGACTCAGCAAGCCCATCGCATTACGCGATGGGTTGATTGTTACCCCGTCGCGTACCGCGGTGGGAGAAGATTTTCAGAATCTACACTTTTGGTCCCTATACTTTCAAAGTTAGTATATTTAAACTTACAGGGTAAAAGACGCGGTGTTACATCCTCCCCACCTTTTGAATAATCTCATCCTCGAGATTTATTGGAATAGATAGGGATACTTCTTTTTCATTTCTGACTCGAGCTCCCACGTATACTCGGGTCCTCATCTTGAATCCCACTTGACTTTCACGAGCTTGAGTCGTTTGTGCTTGAGAAACTTTATCATACTATCTTCTATTAGAATTGGTTGTTCCACAAACTTAAGTTTCTCGTTGAACATAACATCTTTTAATGGCATTGCAAGACTTTCATCGGCTAAACACTTGCGAAGGTTAGATACGTGAAACACGTCGTGAATACCTTTCATTTCATCAGGTAACTCTAATCGGTAAGCAACTGGCCCGATTCTATCAAGTATCTTAAATGGTCCCACAAAACGTGGACTCAGTTTCCCTTTCTTCCCGAACCTTACTACACCTTTCCAAGGCGACACTTTCAATAAAACTCTATCGCCTTCTTTAAACTCTTATGGCTTGCGACGAACGTCCGCATAGCTCTTTTGTCTATCTCTTGCTGCCTTTAATCGTTCTCGGATTTGTATAACTTGATCAGTGGTTCTTTGAACAATTTCGGGTCCTGACAACTGACTGTCACCTGTTTCAGACCAACATACAGGTGTTCTACACTTACGTCCATACAATGCTTCAAATGGTGCTGCTTGGATACTCGTATGATAACTGTTGTTGTACGAGAATTCCATCAGCGCTAGATGAGTGTCCCAACTTCCTCCTAAGTCGATAACATAGGCACGAAGCATGTATTCTAAGGTTTGAATTGTACGTTCACTTTGGCCATCAGTTTGGGGATGGTATGCGGTACTTAAGTTTAATCGAGTCCCCATAGCCTTTTGAAATCTTGACCAAAAATTTGAAGTGAAACGACTATCTCTATCAGAAATGATGGATAGCGGCACACCATGTAAGGATACTATGTTTTCGACATATAAGTGTGCTAACTTATCCATGCTAAATGTTTCTTGTATTGGAATAAAATGAGCAGACTTAGTAAGTCTATCGACAATAACCCAGATTGCATCATTTTGACGAGAAGTTTTAGGTAACTTCATGATGAAATCCATAGTTATCATATCCCATTTCCATATCGGAATTTCCGATTGTTGTAGTAATCCTAACGGCTTTTGATGTTTAGCTTTCACTTTAGAACACGTCAGGCATTTAGCTACATACAAAGCAATGTATTTCTTCATCCCGATCCACCAATAATCATCTTTTAAATTGTGATACATCTTGTCACTTCCCGGATGCATCATATACTTTGACTTGTGTGCTTCTTCTAAAAACTTATCTCTTAGACTTCCGACCATTGGTACCCAAATCCTAGTACAGAGTCTAAGTATTTCATCACTACCTTTGACTAATTGGTTGATTGTACCATTCTCTTTTACAGCTTTAATGTTTCCTTCTTCCAGTGCCAACTTCTGAGCTTCTTTGATCTGACTAGCTAACTCAACTTTAAGTTCCAATCTGAGAGCTCTAACTCTCTTTGGTTTCTCATGTTCTTTTCTACTTAAGGCGTCAGCCACAACATTCGCCTTTCCTTCATGATATATGATCTCACAGTCATAATCATTAAGTGTTTCCATCCAACGCCTTTGCCTCATATTCAATTCCTTTTGATCGAATATATGCTTCAGACTTTTATGATCAGTATATACAACGAATTTAACACCATACAAGTAATGTCGCCATAATTTTAACGCAAAGATTATAACACCCAATTCAAGGTCGTGTGTGGTGTAATTCTTTTCATTAACTTTTAATTGCCTTGAAGCATAAGCTATCACTTTCTTCCCATGCATTAAAACACATCCCATTCCTGTGTGTGAGGCATCACAGTAAATGGTAAAGTTTACTAGTCCTTCTGGCAAAGCCAGAATAGGTGCATTGGTTGGCTTTTGTTTGAGTGTTTCAAATGCTTCTTCTTGTTTCGGTCCCCATTCAAACTTAATTGATTTTCTTGTGAGTGAGGTTAATGGAACAGCTATTCGGGAGAAGTCTTGAATGAATCTTCGGTAATATCCGGCTAAGCCTAAGAAACTTCTGACTTGAGTCGGTGTCTTAGGTTTCTCCCATTTGGTTATGGCTTCTATCTTTGCTGGATCTACTTGAATACCCTTCTCATTTATAACATGACCAAGAAATTGAACTTCGGACAACCAGAATTCACTCTTGGAGAATTTGGCATACAATTTCTCGTTTCTTCGGGTTTCAAGAATGATTTTGAGGTGAACTTGATGATCGTCTTTGGATTTTGAATAAACGAGAATGTCATCAATGAAAACGATAACAAACTTGTCTAAGTACGGTTTGCAGATTCGATTCATCATGTCCATAAAAGCTGCTGGAGCAATAGTGAGTCCGAAAGGCATAACGGTGAACTCATAATGTCCGTATCGGGTTCTAAATGTTATTTTAGGGATATCTTCCTCTTGTACTTTAAACTGATGGTAACCCGATCTAAGATCAATCTTTGAAAAACAACTTGTTCCTTGAAGCTGATCGAACAAATCGTCAATTCTTGGAAATGGATACTTGTTCTTGATTGTGACTTTATTCAGTTCTCTATAATCTATGCACATTCTCATTGATCCATCCTTCTTCTTTACGAACAAAATTGGAGCTCCCCATGGTGACGAACTTGGTCATATAAATCCTTTCTCCAAAAGCTCATCTAATTGCTTCTTTAGTTCTTTCGTTTCTGTAGGTGCTAAACGATAAGGAGATTTGGCTATTGGTGAGGTTCCTGGTATAAGGTCGATTCTAAATTCTACTTCTCTATCTGGCGGGGCTCCTGGTAGCTCATTAGGAAATACGTCTGGAAATTTTGATACAATTGGTACTTCCTCCATTTTCTTTGGTTCAGGTTCTTTAGTTACATAGGCCATGAATGCAAAGCATCCCTTACCTATGCAATGACTTGCTTTAATCATTGAAATGATTCCTACAATCCTCCTTCTTTGTCTCCAGTAATACGAATGGTTTTATTGTTAGACGTTCGGATGTCAATAGCCTTATCGTTACATAAGATACGGGCTTGATTAGATGATAACCAGTCCATACCTAAAACTACATCAAAGCCTGCCAATGTCATGGGTAACAATCGTACAGGTATGATGTGATCGGCTAAAGAAATTATGGCATTATTTAAGGCTTCGGTTATTCTACTTACATTTCCATCAGCAGTCTTAACTTCATAATGTTTATCTAATTTAACTAAGGACTCATTTAATAGACTACATAATTTATAATCTATAAAACTTTGGTTTGCACCTGAGTCAAATAATACTCTAGCATAAACATTATTAATAGGCTACATACCAGTGATCACGTCCGGTATATCAGCTGCCTTCTGGGTGTCTAGCATAAAGACATGAGCGTTTCCTTTCTTGGCATCGGTCTTTGCACCGCTGCCACTTGCTCCTGCTGTATTTGTCATTGGCTTCTTCTTTGGGCATTCAGTACTATAATGTCCCTTCTCGCCACACTCAAAACATACTCATGTCTTTTTCCTACATTATGTTTCCGAATGACCTGGTTTCTTGCAAAATCCACATACAACGATGTTGGTTGGTCGAAGGCATCTACCGAAATGTCTCCTACCACATGACTTGCAAATGGGGCGACTATACACAAATCCCCCTTCTCTTTTCTTTTCTGGTTTCTTCATCTTTCCACCCACACTCGTTTTTCCATCATCCCTCTTCTTCTCATCACGGTTCCTAAGCATCCCATCTATCAGATATCCGGCCAACTCCATAGCAGATTCCGTCGTGGATGGCATATATTAGCGAACTAAGTCACGGATTTCTATTGACAACCCGTAAATATAGCGCGTCACTTTATTGATTTCAGGAGTGACCAAGTGAGGTACGATTATACAATACTCAAGAAACTTGGTGTTATATTCCTTGAGATTGGTTCCCACAACTTTGTGATTCCAGAGTTTAGTCTGAATTTGGTCCATTCGTTTATTGGACAAAACTTCTTCAATATCATGGCCTTAAACGTCTCCCAATCTAGGTTGTATAAATTTTCTCTACCCTTGATTCCAATCAGGGTATTCCACCACTCTAATGCCTCCCCCTTGAACATCTAGGAGGTATATTGCACCTTCTCACTTTCCGTACACTTGCTGATCAGCACGATCGATTCCATCTCCTCCAACCATCGGAGGTTGTGTATCGCTCCCTTATCCCCATGGAACTCTTTGGGGTTATAAACTTTGAAAACCTAGAAATCACAACCTTCGTGTATCTTTAACTTCTTGGTTTTATCACGGAGGTCGTTCTTAGAAGTTGAGCTTTCATCACTCGCTTCTTTCTTTTTCTCCTTTTTCTTACTTTCTTTCTTCTCTGATTCTTTCTTAAATTCTTTCTTTGATTCTCCTTTTGAAGTAGCTGATTCACTTTTGCTTCAACTCGCCCTCTTATTAGAATGTGAGGCGGTTTGACTCGGATCATTTTTCAATATTTCATAGATTGGATTCACAGCCTCTTTTATTAGATCACGGATACCAAGCACATAATTTTGTGGTATGGCTTGTATATTTTCCGCAGTTGCTTTTTCTTGCATGATTTCCTCGATAGTCTTTCCTTTATTATTTAGTTGATTTTCTTGATTACTGTTTGCTTTATACATGCTGTTACATGAATAAAACAAAATTTCAGAACAGACACACTTTATATAACATTATTTATCTTACAAGAAAAAGATCACAACAATACATAGCTATGATTTCTAATCCTTAATCCATTTTGTAACAAGATATTTCATCTTGTCACATTTCTTGGCAATCTTTCTCCCTATTCTCTTTTTGTCCATTTTCTCATTTCTTAGCTCGTCCATCACCGAATTTTGCGGGTTCGGATATCCCGTTGGTGCGGATGCGGCTAGAATGAGATAAGCGTTCTCTTGTGGATAGAGATACGGGTTAGCAACGTATGCATGCATTTCTTCATCGGGGATATTATTGGTGTAAAACTCCTCAATGAGATTTGCTTCCTCCCAAATCTCTTTTGCTTATTGGGAGATTGAAGGTCCCGGTCCTAAGTGTGGAGGAAAATCAGGATTCTCGTCCTCCTCTTCCTCGGAATCTTCCTCGGATTCATAAGGATTCTTGATTGTTGCTTGAAAAGTTATCTTTTCATGGGGCATTGTAACCCTCATTTTTGGTTTCCGACTTGGTTCAGAAATGGTCGGTGGGATCTGTTATTGATAACCCAATGGTGGTGATCCGAATTGCCATCTCCTTTGATCAGAGTGACAATTCATCCAGCTTGATGATTCCGATTCGGTTTCCTGCTTGATTTTACTCTGCACCTCCTGTTCCTCAGAAGGATGGTATGTTGGGATGTCAAAGGGGTAATACTGGGGAACGTTGTCCTCGGTATTGTCAGAGATTTCGATTGGACATTGTTGATTTCCTGGGAGATACACGGGTTGGCTCCCATACGGTAACACCGGATTGATTGGTTGATCGCGATTGAAAAAGCTAGTGTAGTAACTATTGCTACTTTCCATATCGGATGGTTCGTGAATGCTTGTCGATACTGATCGAATGGCTACTCGGTGTCTACGACCAAAGCAGTTAGTACAAGACATCTGCACTTTAGTTAGATTAGGGATAAGAGGTTTACCAATCCTATCTTATCCCTATGAATAGTAATAATGTTGATGATAATAATGGTTAAAGCCTAGGTACTAATGTTTAATACCTAATTCACAAAAACCGATGGCTCTGATACCAACCTGTCACACCCCGACTTGGGCCTAGGCGTGTGACCACAAGTTGGTACATGTTTTGTAAATATATCAGAGTTTATGAGTTAATTTTAGCGGAAGACTTTAGGTTGAATATAATATTAATTTACATTGAAAATTTACTCGGGAATTAAATACCCGAGTATTTGTTTACAAAAGATATGTTTTCATATTACAAGGATTTTATATCCAAAAACGGAGCCATCTTGTAGGCGCTTCAATCTTCAATAAGACTCCAATCCTTGTTAACGCTACTTATGCTTAATTACCTGCAATGGGTTGGAAAAATAAGTCAACTATATGCTTGTGAATACGTATGACTCAATAAAACGTTTTGAATAACGATTACAATAAAAATGTAGTTTTCTTGACAACCTCAGGGGAAGCATTTCTACTTCCGGTATATGTACCACTGCCCTACACACACAACAGTATTCCCCGAGCCAGACAGCTCTAAACTGAGAACTGGTCATGACCGTTTAAGCTCGCGGCTTCATTGCCTTTGATTGATTGATTCAACTTTAACAGTTATGTTTGGATCCAGACACTTGCGTATTCGGTCTGAGTTGATTTTATTCTCTACTTTGTATTATAACATTTTAGAGATTGCATAATCTCATGTAATCATTGATTTACTCGTTAAGACAAACACTTGTTCGTCTCATTGAGTGTAATATGTTTTGACTGATTGAAAAGGTTAACGTATTCACGTTATAAAAGGTTTGAACGTATTCCCCTGTACCGTCGGTGTTGAAAATCTTGACTGATTGATTGATTGATTGATTGTGAATGATATTAACCTATACACAATAGACTTGTATAAATATTTGAATGATGTTTTGATTAAGCTATGATGCTAAGCTTAACCTTGAAATCGTTTATCTTTGATTGTGATTGAAAACACTTATTGTATGTGATGTTTGATATAGCATGCTTTGGCCTAATAGGTTTTATCACGTTGGTAAGTTTCTCCAGGTAAGTAAACGGGTCTCTCGGTTGATTGGGATTTATACGAATTACTTTTCCTTAGGCAAGAAACTTACTACTAGTAATATCCCCCTTCCAGTTACTACATGCCCGTCAAAATATATCTTTCGTTTAACATTACTTCATCATGAAGTAACGTTTATGAAAACATGATTGTGAATGTTTTGTAAAATTCAATCAAGGTTAAAAGGCCATAGCCTCGATTGATAGTCTAAGCTATCATTCAAATAACTTAAACATAACTCCTACCTTAATTTGGATGCTTAGATTGATAATAAGAAAAAGTCAGGATCTTTATCTACTTGCTTAAATGATTGCTACTTGATTATAACTACGTTTCTTGCATGAAGTACGAGAAAACAACACGTCGGCTTGTTACGGCAACGGGGCACACCTTTCGAGGTTAAGTGTGTGAAGATGGAGGTGTGTTTGGGATGAATGGAGCTCATGCCCGTCACCACTCTTTTATAGGCGATTCTCTACCCCATTGCGGTACGCGATGGGTTCCTTAAAACCCGTCGCGTACCGCGGCGCCGCAATATTACGCCGCCTTATGCATTGGTGACACGTGGCCTGTCACAACGTGCCACGGGTTGACACGTCGTTGGACACGTGTCCACTGACTTAGCAAGCCCCTCGCGCTACGCGATGGGTTGATTGTTACCCCGTCGCGTACCGCGGTGGGAGAAGATTTTCAGAATTTACACTTTTGGTCCCTATACTTTCTAAGTTAGTATATTTAAACTTACAGGGTAAAAGACGCGGTATTATAGTATATGTGGTTTTGAAAGTAGTACACAAATTGTTATTGAATAACTTGAATTCAGTCATGAATAATCAAAACACAAAATGAAATCTCATGTGCATACAATTACCATCAAAACATCTCATCAATTGAAAAGAAAATCGTAATAACAGTGAGACTCGAAGTATGAAGAAATACGTAAAACGCGTATCATATACTCTTTTGAAAATATACAAATAAAATCGAAAATGAAGTCTTAAGTAAAGCCGTTCTATCGTTTCAAAGAAAATGTATATAATAACAAATCATCGCCGTAACGCGTAGTTAAAGAAACATTTAAATTTCTATCAAATGAAAATCTTGTTAGTTAAATTGTTGAAGGAATTTAGTGTATGTAAAGCTGTTGTGGTGATAATAAATCATGAAAAAAAATGATGCTCGCGATAATAAGAAGTAATAATTCGCATAAATCGTTATCGAACAAAATTCATGTTACAATGTCTAGTGTATGAAGCATTTATGAAGGTGTCCAAAAAAAGATTTGTAAAGCCATGATCATTGAGTTTATGCAAAATAATGAAAGTTGTAATTTGTTATTGAATAAATCTCGAATTCAACATTTAAAATGAAACCTCGTAATTAAGTTATTATGGGATTATCACCTTAGGTGACAATATTTATAATCTTAAAAACACGCATATAATCGTTTAATAATCTTTGAAAACAAATCCTCATAATAGAATTTTGTTGTCATGACAATATTATATTCTACAAAGATGATTTATAAAATATGAGCATAATACGCAAATCATTATTCTTAAAAGAGTTTATAATTTAATAGTGATTATTTGAGCACTTGAGGTCGTTATAAATATACTAATTGTATGTATATATGTATGTATATGTATATATATATATATTTAATTTAAGGGAAAAATGAAGCTTGTGTGTGTATGGAGAGGTTTAGGCTCCGAATGGTGAATGGTTTGGAAATTTGGTGAAGAGTGAGTGTGTTTCAGGTGACCTGCGTAGTTGGGTTTTCTTGAGTGGGATTGATGGGGTTTGTTAAGTTTAGGTCGTTTGAGGGGGTTAGGCTTAGATGACTTGTGTGAGTAGTGGTTGGGCTATTTAGATGAGGTGTTATTATTTGAGTTCCGGATAAGTTGATGGGTTGGATAAGTCGACCTTGACTAGTTTGGATTGAGATTAGGTTTATACATGTGTTTTGCAAGGAGTTTTTGGGTTACTATTTTGATATCAAACTCTATGGTTGGATGGAAACGGTGTGGCAATATGATTTGACATAGCACGATTCGAAGGATTTGAGTCATAGTTTGGTAAACTTTGGCTTGTATATGTTCAAGGCATTTGTGGATGTGTTTATGGTGTCTTAGAAGTATCAGGATAGTGAGTTTAATAGGTTTTCGTGGCGTAAAAGTGTCGGCATTTAGGGCTTTTGTTGGGTTGATTTTGTACATCTTGGATTTGCATGGGGTTTGAGTTGGTGAGGGTATAACTTTGGTATGTTAGGTTTCGTTCATCTTGAGGAAAGATTTGATTATGTGGGAAAGCTTTTAAAGTGGAATGATGGTTTGATTTAAGGTGGTAGTTTGAGATGGAATACGAGTGTTTGGAAACTTGTGGTTGCGTTTAGAGAAATTTTGACTAATAAAAATTTTTAAATTGAAAATATCATAATTTATAAATAATGATTGGAACATTCATGAAACTTTTGATAATAAAATTACAAGTTAATATTTTTGTGCGAAAATGGGACTTTCGTGAACCACCACGGATTGTTCGCGTTTTAGCAAACTCATGTTCGTAAAAAGGTAGTTATAATAGTTAGAGAAAGTTATTTAGAAGGTTCCTACAAATGTTTGAAACGTAAAGTTTTTATAAAATATTTTTTGAGATTCAAGTTTGTGAATCACACAATTTCTTTATTAAAATTTTTCGCTAAAGCGAGAGTCGTTACGATACCTCGGGTCGGCTTAAGTTGTAAAATAATTTACGAGAAAATTTAAAACAACCCAACCGCGTAACGTAAATCGTTCTCGAAATGCTTAAAATTAAGTATTGGAAAAAAATCATGGGAAACTAAGATAATAAGGTTTGTATTTTGAAGTTTATTATAAAAATAAAAGGCGATTGTCATGAGGAAACAAAATAAATTTTTATAAGGATCAAAGTAAAAAAACAATTATGAGGAAATTAAAATAAGTGAATTGAATGTCGAAAATTGTTATGAGGTGTCAATATGAATGATGAAAGTTGTCTTGGGAATAAAAATTTGCATAATAAAAATTTTTACCAAGTTCGTGATTTAATGTCGTGTAACGAAAACATCATGGTAAGTTAAAATGACCGGCATTGTGAATCGAGAAACCGAAATAAACGATTTTTGTCTTAAAAAAATAGAATTTCTATGAAGTTTTACATGAGGACTTTAAGACATTTTCAAACTATAAGTTTGTGAATTTCTTGAAAAATCATGGCAAAACTATCATAAGAAATTTAAAACGAGAAAAATCGTATGATGCAAATTTTATTTGTGAAAAGTTATAATGAACCAAAAATTGCATGTTGAAAGTTGTAATGTGAATAAACTTGGGTAATGAAAATCCTACCATGTTGATTATATAATACTCCATCCGTTCCATTTTAAATGTCCAGGTTTTCATTTTTGGTTGTCCCAATTTAAATGTCATTTCTATACATATAAATTCAAATTTCAATTGTGCCCTTACTATTACATATACTAGATGTTTCATTTTACAAAACAAGTGGTTTTTAGCCATAATAACTTAAAGGACATTATTGTCATTTTACAGCTCATAAAATAAAATGATCAAACATTTCTTAATTTGTGTGTTTTGGGTCTCATGACATTTAAAATGGGATGAAGGGAGTATGGTGTAATTAAAACGTCATGAGAATTTAAATAATTAATATTGTGAAATGTGGTTCGAATAAACGGGATCGTTATAAAAATAAAATTTTTATGAAATCTTGTATGAGGAATTTAAAGACAACTTAAATTTTATGTAATAGGAATTTACTTGAAAAACCAAGGTAAAATTTATCATAAAAATTTTAACACGATGAAATTCATATGATAGAAATTTCTTTTATAAATAGTCTTAATGAACAAAGATGGCATATTAAAATCATTATAAATAGTTCAAAATATTTTTTTAACTTACATTGAAGAGATCACAATAAATGAAATTTTGTAATAAATCGTGGTGTCAAATCAAAATGAGTAAATTTGTGAAGAAACTTTACCTTTGAAATCAAGATATAAAAGAATTATTCACAATGAAAAATAAATTTATAAATGAGAAATTGTGATTAGAATTAATATGACAAAATCAAAGGAAAAATTGTTTAAATCCTTTAAATTTGTAAATAATGTCTTAAGGTTTAAAGGCGGAAAAATCGTGCCTGAACCACTATAACTTGACGTCCCGACGATAAATCTTAAATAAAAATGAGATAAAATGTGGAGTCGAACATGTGCACGTATCACCGCGTCTTTCATGTTTGCGACTCAAATCGCAATAATAACAACAAATAAATTTAGATACAACGAGATGTTAAAAACACTAGTCCACGTATCACCGTGGCTTTTATGTCTTAACATCAAAATATAATGAGGCAACCTGAACGCTTGCATTCGACAACTTAAAGTGGTTTTCTCATATGAGACAAACTTTAAGGAGATTTGAAACAACGGGATACAAGTTAAGCTCGTGATCCATAAAACACAATAAAACCTAATGTTTTTGCGGTAAGGTAAGGATACCTTAGATTATTATGAGAGTGAGTGTATGTGTATAATTATGATTTGATGAAATAAATAAGTATATAAATAAATAAGTGTAATGAACAATCGATTAGGGTAAACACGTATAGGCAACACGTATCGGGACCCTAAAGCATAAAATATACTAGGTCGTTACATCTAACCACCTATCCTATAGTCATGGTCTGATACCAATCTGTCACACCCCGATCAAAGGCGGCGGAACATGCCGGGGTGCAACGGATTGCCCAAGAACACAACACTATTAAAGTGACAATATTAAATCAACTCATTAATTTCATAAATCAATAAACAACACATCTTTTTCGTACAATCAAATCGATTACAAGTAAACAAATATATATTGCTTATTCGTATAATTTCTTAGTGGTCTCAGAACAAGCTACGTTCCTCAATTCTTCGTTCAAGCAATTATCAAACCTGTGACACTGCATAAAATAAAATTTGTCAACACGTATGTTGGTGAGAAATTTTAATAGTTTTGAACAATAAGTATATAATAGAGGAAATCCACAACTCCTATATGGAACAATAAATAATAGCAACAATTTAGATATGCAAATAGTAAATAGTTTGAGACACCTTTCTATATGGTAACAACCAAATATACTCGGATAATTGTTGCCCTATGCTACTAGCAATTAAGCTAAAGTAGATAGGGGTGCGTATGATCATACTTAATAGTTTTATAGAGGCCAACCGCCTAAAGCAATAAACATATAGCATGTAATTATGTAAAGTATATAACACCAAATCGAGCATTTATTTAAGTAACATATACTAAAGAGTTTATGGTTTGAGACACAAGTACAAATCATTTGAGTTTGAATAAGTATGCAATGCCACCCCCCAAAACGTAAGATGGAAAGAATGGGGGATGAAAAAGTACTCACATGAAATAAATAACTTGAAGGGTTGATTCGGGAATAATCGGAGATCGGTTTAACGAGCAACACCTAGATTAAACGGGTCTTGAGTTAGTAGGTAGTCTAGGAAGGGTTTAAAGTAAAATATATAACAAGTAAAGTAAATAAATAAAGCTTAGGGTTTAAAATGTAAATATTTGAGAAATTAAAGAAATGTTTCTTGAAAAATAAGTTTACCCGAAACCGGATCATGGTATTCTTTTCAATAATATTACTCAACCTATGTTAAGTAATTATGTGGGTTATAATGCATTATTGCAAGGCCCTTTGTTATATAAATACCAAAACGAGGTTTTAAACGAGTGTTCGGATTTTTCGGTTCGAGTCTTGATAATTAACCAAACTCAAAGTCAACTTTCCAAAGTGATAAATGTTATGAGATAAATCAATAAAAATCAAAAAGACTTAACCAAGTATATAGTTTTATTGTGAAGAACCTTAACGCCCGTTAAGCGAGTATTTGGTTTTACCGGTCCCAACTTGTTATAATATCAAGTTGAATTCCGACATGCCAAGTATGTTGAGAAAATAATTTAAAATTATTTTAAAATATAATCTTGAAGAAAAAGATGAGTTTCGGTGGCCCAAAACACACTTTTGTGTCTTAAGTGAGTAAACTCGGTTTAGTTCGGTTTGGTTTGTTCCTTGACTTGGAATAAGACCGAGGATGGTTACAACATACCCAAATACCATATAACTATAAAAATGATTTTAGAAGTTATAATATTCAAATCTTACATATAACATGTTTATTTAACTATTAAACAAAACTTGTAAACAAGAGTTCGGTTTCGGTTCGGTTCTCAACTCGGGATAAAACCGAGGCTAGTGACCACATACCCAATAACATGGAACTCATTTAACATGAATTAGAAACTAAACTACTTATAATTTAAACAAGACTAGTAAGCATTAAAGGAAATATAGTATAATCAAGGACAATAATGAGTCCTCCATGTAGCCTTGGCTTGTAGCGTATCACCTCAACCGACCATGGCCAGAGAAGGTGAAAGCCGAAGTAAATAAGGGATGAATATTATATATATGTTGTACAACAAGCTTCAATTTCTATGAAACAAACAAAAATTAAAGAATGGTTCTTGTATGACTTCAAAGAGTTAAACTAATAAGAAACCTTGAAGAGATGAAGTTATTATCTTTGTTTGAGAGAGAAAGAACTGAATGAACATGTTGAAATGAAGGAGATGAACTTGTTTATATAGGGTAATGGTCAAGGTTTATTTCTATGGTTTATTTCCAAGCTTGCATGTGTTTTAATTGGTTAAACAAGTCAAACAATGCAACAAAACAACGAAAAAACGAACATGGATATGCGGACATGGCTTGGTGCCGCGCGACCAGCCTGGCCTCCCTGGTCGCGCGGCACGGCGTGCTAGGGGGGGTCAGGTTTGGTTGTTTGGCAAATTTGGTCCATGTAGTTCGTTTCAATGCGTTTTAAGCGTTTCATAAGCATTTTAAGAGTCGTAAAAGGTGTTTTCACGATCCGACAAGCGTGAGATGATTATGAAACATAAAATCTATCATTTTAATAATATCGAAGGGTTCGAGAAACGAATCGGCTCGGTTTACAATACGAAGGCAAAAACTAATCAAATCAGAAAATGACGAATGTCACACACCCTGCTTCTAATATTGATGCTTCTGAACCACCGGAACAATACTTGGCAGCTCCTCCAAAAACAGCTGAACAAGGTTGAGAGGATACAGAGAAAGATTCTGATAAGAAAGAACTACAATAAACATGTTGTCTCTTCTGATCATCCGAAGGAATTTGTTGTTGAACTCAACAAAAGCTTTGCTGACAAATACGGTGATCTTCGGGTGTTGCTTTGTGGGGTTATGATGTGGATAAACAGATTGGGTGGGTCAAAAGAAAGTCGGGTAAAACCGAATATTATAAGAAGATGAAGAGTTTTGGTTCGTGGACCAAGGTTGACTTAACAGATTTGATAAATGCTCCTTTCCATAACCCGAACAATGATCCAAAATCCATCAACTTTTGGAATTATCTGAGTAATCAGGTCGAACGTGGATTCCCCAACATGACTATCGCCGAGTCATTTCTGAAGAAAGCAAAAGGAGTTCGTGATCCTCGCACTAACAAGACTTTAGTGAATGTGATGTGGCCTTCAACTGATATTGAGACATCCATTCCGATCACTAAGAGATTTCCTGAGGGCACTCTTGAGGGGATGAAATTCTGGACAAACGATGGTGTGTAACATCCCGAAATTTCAAGATATTATTAATTATATTATTTAATATTAGAGAGAAAGTTTACCCGGGTTATTAGGAAGTAAATAATAGAATAGGAGTTGGTATGGGTCGGGCTAGTGTCGGGTAATGGACGTTGGTTATGGATTTGGATTAATTGAGATGGGTTAAATGAGAATGGGATTTCAGGGATATAAATACCCCCAAAATCCCAAAATATCTTCATTTACATCTATTTCTTCACACACTCAAAACACACACATTCTAACCGATCAAGATTCGAAGCCGAGACCCGAGATTTTGTTGATAGATCTGAGTTGGTAAGGTAAGAACAAATCCAACAAAGCTAATATTACTGAAAATGGTTAGGATTGGATGGGTTAACCGGACCCGAAACCCAAACTGCCCAAATCGGACCCCTAAAACGTTGATTTTAGGCCGATTTGATGGTTGGGATTTGTAGGCGCCGATCATACGATTCCGTGGGTACCAAAATCGAGTTATTTGGCTAAGAAACGAAGGAGTTATGGGCAAACAGATCTGCAGCGCGATAACTTCGCCTGCAAGATTAAGTTCGCCTGATGAACTTCGCCTTCAAGCGTAACTTCGCCTTCAAGCGTAACTTCGCCTAAGGATAACTTCGCCTGAAGCCAAGTTCGCCTAAGGTTTAACTTCGCCTGAAGCCAAGTTCGCCTAAGGTTTAACTTCGCCTGAAGCCAAGTTCGCCTAAGGATAACTTCGCCTGAAGCCAAGTTCGCCTAAGGTTTAACTTCGCCTGAAGCCAAGTTCGCCTAAGGTTTAACTTCGCCTGAAGCCAAGTTCGCCTGAGGTTTAACTTCGCCTGAAGACAAGTTCGCCCGAGGTTTAACTTCGCCTATAGTGAAGTTCGTTTAGAAAATAAATTTAAGCGATAAGTTAAAGTAAGCTAATACTAGGCCACCAGATTAGATCAGACGAGTATTGATACGTGTAACTTGTACAGTCAGCCGAGCTCAAATAGAGAAGGGATTTACAGCTATCAGAAAAAGAAGCAGAATCCAGGTGAGTTTCTAGCCCCATTCCTTGTTATGTTTTCGGGGCTGTGTGCATACTTGATGTGTTGTTAATACATTTATCCTAAGTGATAAGTGTATGCCATATGTGATATATGTGATATGTATGAATGATTGCTTGATGGTACGTGAACGATCTTCGGATATTGCACGTACTGTCAGGTTGTAACGTTATAAATATGGTAAGTATGATATGTACGTTTATGTGTATGAACGTAATAAAGCTAATAAAAGAAGGAAATGACGGTTGTATGGTTGTATGGTTACGAAAAGGGTACCGAGCCCTAATAATACTCGAGGTATGATGTATGGTTGTATGGTAACGAAGAGGGAATCGAACCCTACTAATATTCGAAAACAAGGGACCAGACCCTTATAATATCTGTGATGTTAGGGACCAGACCCTCATAATATCTGTGATGTTAGGGACCAGACCCTTATAATATCTGTGATGTTAGGGACCAGACCCTTACAATATCTGTGAGGATAGGGACCAGACCCTCATAATATCTGTGATGTTAGGGACCAGACCCTTATAATATCTGTGATGTTAGGGACCAGACCCTTATAATATCTGTGATGTTAGGGACCAGACCCTTACAATATCTGTGAGGATAGGGACCAGACCCTCATAATATCTGTGATGTTAGGGACCAGACCCTTATAATATCTGTTATGTTAGGGACCAGACCCTTATAATATCTGTGAGGTTATAGGGCGAAAGGCTCTTTAAAACGTATGATTATGAATGTAAAGAAAGTATGTAAGTAAGAAAGAAAGTATGTAAGTAAGAATGAAGGTATGAGTACTTATGTGTGTATGAAAGAAAGTTATGAGGTTAAGTACGTATGTATGTAATAAGGTATTGTATGGTATTGTATGATTAACTAGAACTCACTCAGCGTAGCTGACTTTTAGTATGCACGCAGGTGAGTAGGATGAGACAGCTGGCTTGAGTGGAGGACACATGGCAGAACACTAAAGCCTGGCATCTGAAGATCTGATATGTTTTATAAGTTATGTTTTGATTTTGAAAGACAAGAGGAATGTTTTAAGACATGATTATGAATTGATATGTAATGTTTTATGAAAGTTTTATATTCCGCGAAAAGTTTTAATAAACTCTGATTTGAAGGACTGTGTTTATGAGTAAATCCGACGCGAAAGTAGGGCCACCGGGTTCGGGGCCTTACAAGTTGGTATCAGGGCATAAGTTCGAGAGATTTAAGCATCCTACATGCTTAGACTCGAACAGAAAATGGGATTTAAGTAAGAAAGGAAAGAAGATGCCAGTTCAAGAATGCCATGTGTCGCTCAAGCAAGATCAGTAAAGGTAAAGTGTATGATTAAATGATATATGTTAATGAGAAAGAAAAGATATGTGAACGATAGGGATAGGAATAATTGATTGTTTGATTTGACTAACTGCTTAAGTAGAACCAGCACAAATAGACTCATAAAGGGAAGTGTATAGGACACGGAAAGCAACTTGATCAGCTAGTCACAGCTGGCCACTGTTATTACCTGTTAGCCTTGCTATCCTTGTACTATATAGTTCCTTGAGTGAGGATGTTTGTGTTTTCCCTTTTAGAATACTAATGGCTGGAGCAAAAAGGTTTGTTGGTAAGGGAGGTCACACTGGACGTCCTCTTGGAATACGCGTTGTCCGAGAACCTTCTGAAGAACTAGTTACTACCACGAAAAAGGGTAAAAGTGAAACTTTGCAAGGACCAAGCAGCAATGAAGGGTATCAGCTGGATCCTGTTACTCAATTTGCCATTTCTTACGCTGTAGCTGCTGCAGAGAAGAAATTTCGTACTGACAAGTCTGCCAAAAACCATGCAAGGGCCACTGAGAAGGCAGGAGAAGACGGTAAGAAGGGTGATGATGATAAGGGAGGAGCGAAAGGAACCAATGGATCTGTAGATGTCGAGGAGTATGCGGGGAAAAAGATACCCAAGGTCGCGGGAAGGGAAACATGCAAAGTGTGCGGGAAGATGCACCTAGGAGAATGCAAGGCTGGTCCAAATCAGTGCTACCGATGTGGGAAGAAGGGACACATAACTCGTGATTGCACCGAGGACCAGAAATGTTATAAGTGTGGTAAGTCGGGTCACTTAGCTAGGGATTGTGGGGGAGCAAGAACGGTGGGGGAAAAGAAGGAAAAGAAATGGGCTACCTCTGCTAAGCGGTCTGGCGAGATGGTGACAACAACTGATGAGAGGAAGGCCAAGGTTGGGAACAAGGATGCGTGTAAGACGTGTGGGCGAGTGCACCCGGGGGAATGCAGGATTGGGACAGACAGGTGCTATCAGTGTGGAAAGAGTGGGCATTATTCTCGAGAATGCCCTGATCGTCCAAAGTGCTTCAAGTGCGGAAAAGCTGACCACATGGCTAGGGATTGCAAGGAATCAGGGGCGGAAGGTGCGAAAAGATAAAGACTTGGGGAAACTGCAGAGAGGAACACCTGATGAAGGAATAATTGCTCATGCAATGGTTTTATTAAGTTACTTTTGCTTAAGGACTTGTTTTGTGTTAGGGTTTAAAACTTATGTTTATCTGTGACGTGTAATATATTGAGTTTGGTTATGAATGATTATTATGCTATGATGAAAGGTTGTTTTAGACAATAGTGTTAGAAGTACTAATCGAAGCCCTGGAGGTATGAGATGAGTTGTGGTACATCGAGGGTCTCATGCACAAGCTACCTTAAATAGCTAAAACACATGACCACCATTCGATGGCTGCAAAGTCGGGAGTAAAAAGGATAACTCAGAAAGCGAAGGCGATTCAATAAAGTGTAAATATAAGAAGTTTTCCTTTTATAGGGAATAAGTTAGGTTTCGAGGACGAAACCTCTTTAAGGAGGGAAGACTTGTAACATCCCGAAATTTCAAGATAATATTAATTATATTATTTAATATTAGAGAGAAAGTTTACCCGGGTTATTAGGAAGTAAATAATAGAATAGGAGTTGGTATGGGTCGGGCTAGTGTCGGGTAATGGACGTTGGTTATGGATTTGGATTAATTGAGATGGGTTAAATGAGAATGGGATTTCAGGGATATAAATACCCCCAAAATCCCAAAATATCTTCATTTACATCTATTTCTTCACACACTCAAAACACACACATTCTAACCGATCAAGATTCGAAGCCGAGACCCGAGATTTTGTTGATAGATCTGAGTTGGTAAGGTAAGAACAAATCCAACAAAGCTAATATTACTGAAAATGGTTAGGATTGGATGGGTTAACCGGACCCGAAACCCAAACTGCCCAAATCGGACCCCTAAAACGTCGATTTTAGGCCGATTTGATGGTTGGGATTTGTAGGCGCCGATCATACGATTCCGTGGGTACCAAAATCGAGTTATTTGGCTAAGAAACGAAGGAGTTATGGGCAAACAGATCTGCAGCGCGATAACTTCGCCTGCAAGATTAAGTTCGCCTGATGAACTTCGCCTTCAAGCGTAACTTCGCCTTCAAGCGTAACTTCGCCTAAGGATAACTTCCCCTGAAGCCAAGTTCGCCTAAGGTTTAACTTCGCCTGAAGCCAAGTTCGCCTAAGGTTTAACTTCGCCTGAAGCCAAGTTCGCCTAAGGATAACTTCGCCTGAAGCCAAGTTCGCCTAAGGTTTAACTTCGCCTGAAGCCAAGTTCGCCTAAGGTTTAACTTCGCCTGAAGCTAAGTTCGCCTAAGGTTTAACTTCGCCTGAAGCCAAGTTCGCCCGAGGTTTAACTTCGCCTATAGTGAAGTTCGTTTAGAAAATAAATTTAAGCGATAAGTTAAAGTAAGCTAATACTAGGCCACCAGATTAGATCAGACGAGTATTGATACGTGTAACTTGTACAGTCAGCCGAGCTCAAATAGAGAAGGGATTTACAGCTATCAGAAAAAGAAGCAGAATCCAGGTGAGTTTCTAGCCCCATTCCTTGTTATGTTTTCGGGGCTGTGTGCATACTTGATGTGTTGTTAATACATTTATCCTAAGTGATAAGTGTATGCCATATGTGATATATGTGATATGTATGAATGATTGCTTGATGGTACGTGAACGATCTTCGGATATTGCACGTACTGTCAGGTTGTAACGTTATAAATATGGTAAGTATGATATGTACGTTTATGTGTATGAACGTAATAAAGCTAATAAAAGAAGGAAATGACGGTTGTATGGTTGTATGGTTACGAAAAGGGTACCGAGCCCTAATAATACTCGAGGTATGATGTATGGTTGTATGGTAACGAAGAGGGAATCGAACCCTACTAATATTCGAAAACAAGGGACCAGACCCTTATAATATCTGTGATGTTAGGGACCAGACCCTCATAATATCTGTGATGTTAGGGACCAGACCCTTATAATATCTGTGATGTTAGGGACCAGACCCTTACAATATCTGTGAGGATAGGGACCAGACCCTCATAATATTTGTGATGTTAGGGACCAGACCCTTATAATATCTGTGATGTTAGGGACCAGACCCTTATAATATCTGTGATGTTAGGGACCAGACCCTTACAATATCTGTGAGGATAGGGACCAGACCCTCATAATATCTGTGATGTTAGGGACCAGACCCTTATAATATCTGTTATGTTAGGGACCAGACCCTTATAATATCTGTGAGGTTATAGGGCGAAAGGCTCTTTAAAACGTATGATTATGAATGTAAAGAAAGTATGTAAGTAAGAAAGAAAGTATGTAAGTAAGAATGAAGGTATGAGTACTTATGTGTGTATGAAAGAAAGTTATGAGGTTAAGTACGTATGTATGTAATAAGGTATTGTATGGTATTGTATGATTAACTAGAACTCACTCAGCGTAGCTGACTTTTAGTATGCACGCAGGTGAGTAGGATGAGACAGCTGGCTTGAGTGGAGGACACATGGCAGAACACTAAAGCCTGGCATCTGAAGATCTGATATGTTTTATAAGTTATGTTTTGATTTTGAAAGACAAGAGGAATGTTTTAAGACATGATTATGAATTGATATGTAATGTTTTATGAAAGTTTTATATTCCGCGAAAAGTTTTAATAAACTCTGATTTGAAGGACTGTGTTTATGAGTAAATCCGACGCGAAAGTAGGGCCACCGGGTTCGGGGCCTTACAAGTTGGTATCAGGGCATAAGTTCGAGAGATTTAAGCATCCTACATGCTTAGACTCGAACAGAAAATGGGATTTAAGTAAGAAAGGAAAGAAGATGCCAGTTCAAGAATGCCATGTGTCGCTCAAGCAAGATCAGTAAAGGTAAAGTGTATGATTAAATGATATATGTTAATGAGAAAGAAAAGATATGTGAACGATAGGGATAGGAATAATTGATTGTTTGATTTGACTAACTGCTTAAGTAGAACCAGCACAAATAGACTCATAAAGAGAAGTGTATAGGACACGGAAAGCAACTTGATCAGCTAGTCACAGCTGGCCACTGTTATTACCTGTTAGCCTTGCTATCCTTGTACTATATAGTTCCTTGAGTGAGGATGTTTGTGTTTTCCCTTTTAGAATACTAATGGCTGGAGCAAAAAGGTTTGTTGGTAAGGGAGGTCACACTGGACGTCCTCTTGGAATACGCGTTGTCCGAGAACCTTCTGAAGAACTAGTTACTACCACGAAAAAGGGTAAAAGTGAAACTTTGCAAGGACCAAGCAGCAATGAAGGGTATCAGCTGGATCCTGTTACTCAATTTGCCATTTCTTACGCTGTAGCTGCTGCAGAGAAGAAATTTCGTACTGACAAGTCTGCCGAAAACCATGCAAGGGCCACTGAGAAGGCAGGAGAAGACGGTAAGAAGGGTGATAATGATAAGGGAGGAGCGAAAGGAACCAATGGATCTGTAGATGTCGGGGAGTATGCGGGGAAAAAGATACCCAAGGTCGCGGGAAGGGAAACATGCAAAGTGTGCGGGAAGATGCACCTAGGAGAATGCAAGGCTGGTCCAAATCAGTGCTACCGATGTGGGAAGAAGGGACACATAACTCGTGATTGCACCGAGGACCAGAAATGTTATAAGTGTGGTAAGTCGGGTCACTTAGCTAGGGATTGTGGGGGAGCAAGAACGGTGGGGGAAAAGAAGGAAAAGAAATGGGCTACCTCTGCTAAGCGGTCTGGCGAGATGGTGACAACAACTGATGAGAGGAAGGCCAAGGTTGGGAACAAGGATGCGTGTAAGACGTGTGGGCGAGTGCACCCGGGGGAATGCAGGATTGGGACAGACAGGTGCTATCAGTGTGGAAAGAGTGGGCATTATTCTCGAGAATGCCCTGATCGTCCAAAGTGCTTCAAGTGCGGAAAAGCTGACCACATGGCTAGGGATTGCAAGGAATCAGGGGCGGAAGGTGCGAAAAGATAAAGACTTGGGGAAACTGCAGAGAGGAACACCTGATGAAGGAATAATTGCTCATGCAATGGTTTTATTAAGTTACTTTTGCTTAAGGACTTGTTTTGTGTTAGGGTTTAAAACTTATGTTTATCTGTGGCGTGTAATATATTGAGTTTGGTTATGAATGATTATTATGCTATGATGAAAGGTTGTTTTAGACAATAGTGTTAGAAGTACTAATCGAAGCCCTGGAGGTATGAGATGAGTTGTGGTACATCGAGGGTCTCATGCACAAGCTACCTTAAATAGCTAAAACACATGACCACCATTCGATGGCTGCAAAGTCGGGAGTAAGAAGGATAACTCAGAAAGCGAAGGCGATTCAATAAAGTGTAAATATAAGAAGTTTTCCTTTTATAGGGAATAAGTTAGGTTTCGAGGACGAAACCTCTTTAAGGAGGGAAGACTTGTAACATCCCGAAATTTCAAGATAATATTAATTATATTATTTAATATTAGAGAGAAAGTTTACCCGGGTTATTAGGAAGTAAATAATAGAATAGGAGTTGGTATGGGTCGGGCTAGTGTCGGGTAATGGACGTTGGTTATGGATTTGGATTAATTGAGATGGGTTAAATGAGAATGGGATTTCAGGGATATAAATACCCCCAAAATCCCAAAATATCTTCATTTACATCTATTTCTTCACACACTCAAAACACACACATTCTAACCGATCAAGATTCGAAGCCGAGACCCGAGATTTTGTTGATAGATCTGAGTTGGTAAGGTAAGAACAAATCCAACAAAGCTAATATTACTGAAAATGGTTAGGATTGGATGGGTTAACCGGACCCGAAACCCAAACTGCCCAAATCGGACCCCTAAAACGTCGATTTTAGGCCGATTTGATGGTTGGGATTTGTAGGCGCCGATCATACGATTCCGTGGGTACCAAAATCGAGTTATTTGGCTAAGAAACGAAGGAGTTATGGGCAAACAGATCTGCAGCGCGATAACTTCGCCTGCAAGATTAAGTTCGCCTGATGAACTTCGCCTTCAAGCGTAACTTCGCCTTCAAGCGTAACTTCGCCTAAGGATAACTTCACCTGAAGCCAAGTTCGCCTAAGGTTTAACTTCGCCTGAAGCCAAGTTCGCCTAAGGTTTAACTTCGCCTGAAGCCAAGTTCGCCTAAGGATAACTTCGCCTGAAGCCAAGTTCGCCTAAGGTTTAACTTCGCCTGAAGCCAAGTTCGCCTAAGGTTTAACTTCGCCTGAAGCTAAGTTCGCCTAAGGTTTAACTTCGCCTGAAGCCAAGTTCGCCGAGGTTTAACTTCGCCTATAGTGAAGTTCGTTTAGAAAATAAATTTAAGCGATAAGTTAAAGTAAGCTAATACTAGGCCACCAGATTAGATCAGACGAGTATTGATACGTGTAACTTGTACAGTCAGCCGAGCTCAAATAGAGAAGGGATTTACAGCTATCAGAAAAAGAAGCAGAATCCAGGTGAGTTTCTAGCCCCATTCCTTGTTATGTTTTCGGGGCTGTGTGCATACTTGATGTGTTGTTAATACATTTATCCTAAGTGATAAGTGTATGCCATATGTGATATATGTGATATGTATGAATGATTGCTTGATAGTACGTGAACGATCTTCGGATATTGCACGTACTGTCAGGTTGTAACGTTATAAATATGGTAAGTATGATATGTACGTTTATGTGTATGAACGTAATAAAGCTAATAAAAGAAGGAAATGACGGTTGTATGGTTGTATGGTTACGAAAAGGGTACCGAGCCCTAATAATACTCGAGGTATGATGTATGGTTGTATGGTAACGAAGAGGGAATCGAACCCTACTAATATTCGAAAACAAGGGACCAGACCCTTATAATATCTGTGATGTTAGGGACCAGACCCTCATAATATCTGTGATGTTAGGGACCAGACCCTTATAATATCTGTGATGTTAGGGACCAGACCCTTACAATATCTGTGAGGATAGGGACCAGACCCTCATAATATCTGTGATGTTAGGGACCAGACCCTTATAATATCTGTGATGTTAGGGACCAGACCCTTATAATATCTGTGATGTTAGGGACCAGACCCTTACAATATCTGTGAGGATAGGGACCAGACCCTCATAATATCTGTGATGTTAGGGACCAGACCCTTATAATATATGTGATGTTAGGGATCAGACCCTTATAATATCTGTGAGGTTATAGGGCGAAAGGCTCTTTAAAACGTATGATTATGAATGTAAAGAAAGTATGTAAGTAAGAAAGAAAGTATGTAAGTAAGAATGAAGGTATGAGTACTTATGTGTGTATGAAAGAAAGTTATGAGGTTAAGTACGTATGTATGTAATAAGGTATTGTATGGTATTGTATGATTAACTAGAACTCACTCAGCGTAGCTGACTTTTAGTATGCACGCAGGTGAGTAGGATGAGACAGCTGGCTTGAGTGGAGGACACATGGCAGAAGACTAAAGCCTGGCATCTGAAGATCTGATATGTTTTATAAGTTATGTTTTGATTTTGAAAGACAAGAGGAATGTTTTAAGACATGATTATGAATTGATATGTAATGTTTTATGAAAGTTTTATATTCCGCGAAAAGTTTTAATAAACTCTGATTTGAAGGACTGTGTTTATGAGTAAATCCGACGCGAAAGTAAGGCTACCGGGTTCGGGGCCTTACATGGTGAAACAGCTACTGTCATTATAAGACTTGTTCAAGGACAGTATCGTCTTGTTGATCCAAGGGACTTATTAAAGTTTGGCGGAAGTGATACAAAGATCCTTAGTGGGTTTCATATTACTGTTGAACCACTATACGAACCAGCCGCTAAGGAATATACAAGAATGGTGGGATCTATTATTCGCACAGGATTGTGGGCGGGGACATACAAGGAAGCCGATGCTAACATACTTGAAAACGAATAATATTCAAGCAGTAAACAAAGGGGGAGAATATTGGAACACAATTAAATAGTTCACGCTTAGTTATTGGGCTTAGTTTTGGGTTTCTATATGTAAATTGAAATCATGTTTTCGGTGGGCTTAATATGGTTGGGCTTAGGGTTAGCATGTGTGTGTATATATATATATATATGATGTATTATTAACTAGGTTGGGGTTGGATGGAGACGAGAGATAGAGAGACTACAAGTATTATCTGTTTGTAACCAATAGTGCTTAAGCACCCTACGTTGAATAAACGTGTGTTTTGAAGCATTCTTATTGTGTTTATCATTATTCTTGAATCGTCATATTGTTGGATTCCGCCTAACAATGGGATTTGGTTGATATCATACTGAAAGATCCGTCTAGAGACTTACAGTATATATTTAATTTTGTGCATAAAATTATTATAGAAACTATTTATTGGCTATACATTTATAAACGGAGGTTAATATATAAATTCATATATCAAGTTAATTTATATTTTATTGCATAAGTAAATCAGTGTGTTTTTTGCGCCCCGGATTGGGGCCCTGTCGCCTCGGTGTGAGAAAGAATAATATTACGATAAACAACCGAACTTTAAAAACTTCTGACCCTTGTGAAAAGAAAATTATGGATCCGTCACGAGTGATACATAAAACGTTAAAATATATATATGTAATTCCATTTCGCCGGATAAGTTGAGGGGGTAGCTACCCATCCCTATACACTATATCCGCCCCTGCCACTGAATTTCAGAAAATTATTATAGTGATATAAAAAAAATAGAGTGAACCCATTCATAAAATTTAGAGTGAACCCACATAAATAAATGAAAAGGGGTTCAAATCGTATGGAGCTTGAGTTCCAAACTGAAGGTCACGGGTTCGAGGCTAGCTCATGCGAACTCTAATAATATTTTATTTAATTATCGTCGTCTTTAGTCTAAAATAAGTTGTGTTATTCACAAAGTTGCAGGTGTGCAAGCTCTTATGTATTTTTCAAATATATTATACTAGCTTTTGAACTCGTGTATTACACGGGATTTGTCAAATAATAAAAATAAATTAGATCATTTTTTTAAATTGTGATTCTCATAATACTTATAAATTAATTTAATGGAAAAAAAACAAACGGGTGGTTAACAAAAAGTACTAAAATAGCATGGTTTTAATGGACACGTCAAGAAATTTAAAGAAAAAAAGTATTAAAGTTGTGTAATTGGTCAAACCTCAAGTATGAAAATGAAACTTAATTCAATAATGAATAAAATCCATACTATGTTTTAACCCACTTGACCAAATGGTTTTGACCCATGATCCATAAATAGCTAGAATGAATGATATGAGAGATTAGGAGTTAGGAGAAATGTATGCTTGACACCTAAGCTTCAACATTTTCTTTTATTAGTATTGTAAGATGTTTTGTTTTTCTTTTACTACCTTGGGTTATTGTTTTTCGACAGAATTACAGAAATTATCCTTTACATTTGTATCAAATTTCACCCGTTGTCCTTTATCTTTAATATTGATATGTTTTATACTTTATGTTTAAAAATCCAACAACGTTTGTCCTTTGAATCTAACCCAGATAGTTTTTCTCGTTAACTCTGGCCATGTGCATTGCACATGAGGGTAAATTAGTCATTTTACCCATTTATTTAAAAAAAAACATTTTAATAATTCAAAGTAAATTTAATTAAAGTATTAAAACAAAATTTACAATTATTCTTAAATATTTATAAATATCTTATATAATCTATTTAAATACTATTCAATCAAACCCAGACCACTTAACATCCACGGTCACCAACCTCCACTGAAGCCACCGTCTCCAACCTCCATTGTCTCCGACCTCCGCCTCCGACACCATTTCCAACTTCCATCGTCGGCCACCGTCTCCCACCCATATCTACTGACTCTCTCTCTCTCTCTCTCTCTCTCTCACTCCAGTCACCATCTCCCACCTCTACCGCCGCCCGTAAATGTTACGGACTGAAACCATTGCAAGGTATGGGACTTGTCCCACATCGGTTGTATGGGCAACTGATGTGTGGTTTATAAGCCAAATGGGTTCCCTCACCTATCAGACTAGTCTTTTGGGTTGAGTTCCATACAGAAAGCCAAACAGAAGAACTCAACCCAAGAGACTAGTCTGATAGGTGAGGGAACCATTTGGCTTATAAACCCTACATCAGTTGCCCATACAACCGATGTGGGACAAGTCCCATACCTTGCAATGGTTTCAGTCCGTAACAATGCACCCTCCTTGAGGGCCAACGTCCTCGTTGGTCACGGCCACGTTGGTCACGGCTGGCTCATCCCAGGCCACCACTCTGCGGGCCACCACTCCGAGGTTGGCTTTGATACCAATGTTACAAGCCAAACAGAAGAACTCAACCTAAAAGACTAGTCTGATATGTGAGGGAACCCATTTAGCTTATAAACCCCACATCAGTTGCCCATACAACCGATGTGGGACAAGTCCCATACCTTGCAATGGTTTCAGTCCGTAACAGTAAATGAACTATAACCATGGCTGTCAGAAACACAACAACCCTTTAAAACCCAACCCTTATCGAACCCTACGGAAACGAACCCATCTGCCTTCAACTCGAGCTTAAATCTGAACGATTTGAGTTTAAATATGTTCAACATCGATGGTGGTGGCTTATGCTATGGTGGTGATCTAGCCACATACTGACCGCAAAAATATATGTAGCCGGAAATCTGGACCTTTAATCGTCAAACCCCTCTATATCTAACCAGAAAAATAGATCGAACTGGGATGAACACCAAGAGTCGCGGATCTGCAACCTAGTCGTTGTAGCCCCAGTTTCACGTTTATCTTGAAATGGTGGTGGTCGATGTGGTGGCTGTCGAATCTATTGATGGCGGTGGCCGATGGTTCTGTTTGGGATGGTGATAGTGGTGGTTGTGTGGTAAGTGTAGGGAGAGAATTTGAGAGAAAGATTTATTCTATATTTAATACTAGCTTTTGAATTCGTGTACTACACGCGAGTTATCAAATGATAAAAATAAATAATTTCCTTATTTCAATTGAAATACTTATGAATTAATTCAATGTACAAAGTAAAATTTATGAATTGTATATATATTTTTTTTTCAGTTCACGACTTATGAAATGTATATTTTTCATATTTCACCACGTGTACTACATATGATTAAAAATATGAACTTAATTAATTTTTCGTGTAATAATATTTAAAAGATAATAATTAACGTCTATAAATAATTAGTAAGTGTACCCGCGCGTTGCGACGGGGACACAACATGGATTTAGTCGGTATGAGCTCGGTTTGGGGAGAAGATGCTACATGAATTTGATGGCATCGGTATGGTTCATGACTGTATCATAGTTCGCTATAGAT
The DNA here is from genome assembly GCF_021521415.1 of Bidens hawaiensis. Lineage (NCBI taxonomy): Eukaryota > Viridiplantae > Streptophyta > Magnoliopsida > Asterales > Asteraceae > Bidens > Bidens hawaiensis. The sequence goes on from NW_027494076.1 coordinate 231,164, forward strand.
CAATGCAAAAGATCTTAGTAGAGGTTGAGTAAAAACAAGACAAATGAGACAAAGAGTGAGAAATGATTAAGGTCAACATATGACAATTTGCAAGACGGTACCCGGTTATGTTAACTTTTCAATCATATTGTGATATACTGTAAAGTAATATGTTAGTTTCATTATTAGTTTATTTATTTTATTGTTTTATTTAACTAAAGTTTTCGAGATAATAGCATTGGTGTGTCATAAGCATTATATAATCAAATAACAATAATAATATTTAAAACAGTTATATTAATAATACTAATACTAATAATTACAATGAAAATAATAATATAAATATTATAAGTCGTAAATAATGAAAACACGATTAATAACAATTTTAACCAACAAAAACAACGTACACTTAACTAAATTTTAATCACTAGTAAATATTATAAACAAATTGAAAACAAAAGAAAATCTAATTATTCATTAATATGAAATAATTTAATTAATATTCAAATAATGCATTTTCAGATATTTATGTTATTCCAAAACTTTTTACCACTATTGATTATCTAATCGGTTTTGACAATCAAAGGACAAGTATTGCAACTAATTCTACATTTCCACTATACCAAAGATGTGAAAGCTGGAAAGAAAAAAAAGTCAACTGTGACAGGTTGTTTATGAGAAAAATATATTAATAATGCTTAGTGCTATAAGAAAAGATAATGGTCTATTTTGATACCCCCCCCCCCCCTTTTTTTAAAGCAACCCATTTCAACCTTCTATATTGGCTATAACATGTTTTGACCTTGAGTTAATTTGATACATTTTTAAGACGGTCGCTTGTTGTGGAGGGACACGATGGGAATTTGGTTTGTATAGCACGTCGATCTGAGTATTATTTAAAATGGCAAGAGATTAGATGACTAAAAAGTCCTTGTATAGAGTCCACCTTGCGACGGGTAAACTTGGTTTTGAAAAAAGATCATATTAGAACATGATAAATAAACACGTGGAAATTGATTTTTATAATTTATATTAATTTATTGTTTGTGTTAAAAATTTTCAAATGTTAAAAGAATAAGCAAGCCTACGCGCTGCGTAAGGTAATTAAAAGAACCATAAGCACTAATATCTCTAAAAAAAGTCACAGTAGTTTGTACGACGCATAACTGTATGTCTAATATGCTAATTCCATCCGTTATTTGTAAATTACATGCATTCAAACCCCCTAGTAGAATCTGTGTGTTCAAGCGAGGCATGGTATGGATTTGATTCATGGTATCAACATTCGCTATATCCAAAAGTTATCACGATACAGAAAATGAGAAATCTATATAAAGAATCTAACATTAGCAGAGAGCCCGCGCTTCGCAGCAAGTGTGAAACATGACATTTTTCTTCAATAAATGTGAGGTAACGTTTGACCAATGAGTCAAACCTTATACGTTTTCGAAGTAGTCTGTTTGACTTTGAAAGTCGAAAGTGCACATTCATTTGGTCCCTGTTGCATATTGCATTTGGTCCTTGGTGTTTGAATATGTAACACTCAGAAAATAATGTATTGTAGACAGATTCTGAGTATTTTAAGAACATAACAGATGGATTTTTTAAATGAGTCAATGGTTACAAAGGATATCCTTTTATATTTTTGAAATATTTATATTCTATCTATTTATATCATCAGCCTCAGCTTGTGTTTTAAACCTAACTAAACATTTTGTTCCAACAATTTCTCAATCACTATTTTTTACAATGCATCAAACGACAACATTTCCTGGATGATGATTAGCACGAAAGAATTGTTTAAAATTTCAATATCTGCAAATTGTAAAACTCATGATATATCAGTCATCACTAATTTCTTGAAAAACCTCATTATATGTAACTCAATTATATATAATTTTAGAAATAGAAAAAAAGGACATTTTGCATTAAAGCAAGACATAAAACTTGATGAAATCCAATTAGTATGCAACAACAAAATCAAGACAGTCAAGTGGAATGAAGATAATGCACAGCCATAAAGACAACATGGTAACTCACTACAGTTTTACAATATTCACAACTGAGTTAACTCTACGGGCTTCAAAGTTCACCAATTTCTCTTTACTACATATCACCAAATTTCTTTAATCACCATCACAAAACATAAATACAGTCCAAAGTCCAAACAAGTAACAATTCGATTAATAAACTCGCACTTTCTTTGAAGGCATGCTATTGGAAGAGATCCATACGGCTATCAAGATTGACGTTTTCCGAACCTGCCCCTACCGCACGTCCTTTGAAGGCACACTATTGGTAAGTCGTATATCAATACCACCATCAAGATTGACTTTTTCCCAACGTATATTAACTTTGTTACTTAACCTATTGTATTGAATGATGTTTGTAGTAGCAGCGTATGTAGAAACCATTTTCCCATAATCTTGAACGTGTTTTCTGTCATTTATAGATGGCTGCCCACAATATTGATATGCGTTTGCAATTTCTCTAAGCCGTTGGAACACAATATTCTTATCTTAGCTTACGTCATCAAGTAATGCCTACATAAACATATGAAATTTCATTTATCTATTGGGATACAAAGTTCAAGGGTTAACTAAACTTAAATATGAGAACTTTCAGATTTTACCTCAAAATAAATCGAAAAATCAACACTAAACCGATAACCACAACCTTTACTGAAATTAACCCACAAAACCATGTGAGTCGGTCTTGATTTAACCATTTCCCTACAAATGTTAATAGAAAAGAACATTGGATATTTAAAAAAACACAGGCTGAGGTCGATAAGTTTAATACTTAAGGGTCTGGATGTCATAATTGAATAAATTAACCTATAATTGCCTTTTGAGCAAAATGGTTGCTGATTTAGGACTGCAGTTGTCAGCTCCGGTCTGTCTGGAAAGGTAAATTGAATTATAATATAATTCAAATAGATTAAACATATAATTATAAATAAAAATAGCATTAAAAGAACTTTATGGCATTAAAATGTAAACATCAACAGATTCGATGATGGAAGGAGGGGGGGGGGTCTCCATAAACACATTTTGCATATTTTGATGGTACAATATTAGTACAACAAACATATTCACAAAACTAAATTGAAGACATGATAAAGACTTAAATTTGTTTAATTAGTGATCAAATAAACCAAGAAACATACGTACCAGAGACACACCCTGCTTGATTAAAGATTAGCTGGAAAAGACATTCTCGAACGTATGGAGATATAGGCATTTTAAGAAGTTGCAGTTCCTCCACCATTACCTACATGAAAATAATGGCAACTTAATTAACTGATTTAAATATCCATGTTAATTATTTCTGTAAATGGCCAAACTTAGTTTTTATGAAATCATTAACATCCACAAGCTAATTTTCAACAACAATATTAATTAAGAAAACAAAAATATACTAAATGAGGTTAACACGAAATACCTAAAGGTTGACTATTACCGTCTTTCCTCTATTGTGAATGGACTTTAAACAAAATTAATTTATAAATTGAAAGAAGGTTGCATGCAGTGGCTTATATGGAAACCGCATAAAACTTGAATATTAATTTATAGTTTATTATAATAATATTGACATAAATATTTTTTTAGCCATCATCCTCTTCTCACTCACATTAGGCGATAGACCTGCAACAAACCAATGACCTTCAACTGGATATTACTCACATTGTCAGATTTAATATCACTCTGTACTTAGGGATTTCTAGTGCTACTCCAGTAATGGTCCTCTGGTTCGCCTGCACATAGAATTACTTAAATAAACTCTAGATGAAGTAAGTTTACCAAATCTTGATTTGTCTCTAGATCAAGATATACACAACAGGTATCACAAAATTCACTTATCAATGAGTTCACTAAAGTTATGATTCCCAATCAAGCATATCAAAAGCCTCACCTAAAAGAAAAAGGGTTAACTGGGTCAAAAAACTTGATTATTTACTAAAATCATATAACTTTTACCATTATATTTGAAAACCTAATAACATACACCCGACAAAAAATGGGCCGTGTTCTACTTGACCCGTTTAATAACAGGAATAGTATAACATGTAGGGTTTATCTAGTTCGATTAAAACCGTGAAACCATTCAAATCGTATCAGTTTGGTTTGACGGTTGGTTTTTTTATCGGCTTTCGGTTACATCAATGTTTCAACTGTAGTTTTAGTTGGCATTAGTTTCGATCAATTATATTATCATTACACCAATTCCTCATAACTCTAAATAAAGTCCAGACTTTACTCAAAATTACTAACAAAGCATAATCAATATCATTATTTTGAAAGACAATTAGCATGATCAAAACACCCTCAGGTAAAATAAAATCAGTACCAAAACGAGATGAACTGGAAAAATATGTACCATAACCCACATTGTTATGACCCAACACTATATATCTAATGACATCAAAGCAATATAAAAAATGACAGAAAATGAGACTACCAAAGATGCTCGAATACAAAACGTCGAATACAACACAAACAAAGAATAACAGTTGACAAATATAAAAATTATCCAATTTTCTTGGTCAAGAAAGACGAAAGTGCCCTTCTAAACATTAACATAAAGAGTTAATGTGTAGGCATTCCTTACTCTTCTGAAAAAAATGAAGCAATTTATGGTGGTTCTTCATTTGGGTGCTTTTACATACTGAAAGCAATTTAACTGAACCAGGCCCCGTTTAAGGTAAACAGATTTGTGACCCAAAATATAAAATATATAGGGGAAAAAAACAAAACCGTTTAACTGTATGCGGCTGAAAAGAAGGTTCATAATATTGTCTGCTAAAACTTGTGTCAGTAATAAGACGACGATGTTTAGCACTATTATAACTAATGAAAGACAATATTTGAAAGAAGCAAAACTTACATGTATGCGCTTTAGCGGACTTCTTCAATCTGTTGATTTCCTTAACATGAATCAATCAACTGTGGTGTGCAAAACAAAGAAAGATTATTAGGCAAAATTCACACAGGATTTTAAACAAACATGTGGTGTGAAAACATAATGATCTTGATACCCATAGCAAACATACAATACAAATTAAATAGCAGCAATGAATGGGTTTGATTAATTCCACAAAATGCACAAACAAATTGATATCTCAGTATATGTAGGATTGGGTTCTCAGACGCACGCACCTGCTTTTTGCAATCGTGAGTGGCTGTAGCAATTGCAACCTACCATCGACCACTTTATAAGACAGAAGATAAGAACTGTCAAACATTGATTGCATAGTGATTAAATGAATTTTGAAACAGATCACCATCGAATTGAAGCAAATCTTTATTGCATGTTTTAATTGGAGACCCATGGGTTTCGAGATTGATAACCCTAACTGATCAATTGAAGCATTCAATAAATGATTGCAATCAATTAAGCGTTCCATCATACAACGGTTTCGATTGATTGATTGAGAAATCAATAATGAAGAAACACTAATCGACCCCGGGCAGATTACGGATAATCTGGGGGCTAAATAGATGTTTCCCACGAGGGGTTAGATCCGGCAAAGATGGTTCTTCTGATAACCTGCAAAACAGACACCGTGAGCTCGTCACTGAGAAGGGGGGGTACCTCCTTGTGACCACCCTCCAGCGTGAGAATCAGACTAGGTTGCTCTTGAATATAAGTGTATATTAAGAGAATGACTAGAGCAGATATCAGGTAATATATCAAGATATGAGATATGAGATACGATGTAAGATAAGATAATACCATTCCAAGGTGTTGGAGTATTTATAGCCGAAGGTAGGTTTCCAAGAAGGTACAGCCGGCTGAATAGTGTTCCTGTTCTGCCAACTGTGGGCTACGCACATGCCATGCTGGTGGTTGGTGGGTAGGCAGCGGCTGATAGTGACCAGGCCGGCTGTGTACTATTCCTGTTCCACCAACTGCAGGCTATGCACGTCCTCCGACAGGTTGGTGAGTAGGCAGCGGCTAATAGTGACATACAGTACAAGAGCGTGCTGCTCGTCATACTGTTGTCAGTGAACTGTCGTATCTTTGGTCAGATCTTTTGTCCATACCTCGTCAGGTACAGTACAAAAGATCCTCCAGTATCATACGGACTGGCTCATTTGGGCGGGAGTATTCCCGGCTTTGCTCATTCCTTCTTCAGGTGACATTACTGAATTATTATGAGAGTTAAGTGCCTTGTGCGTGTAGCCTTGCTGCGCGGGTAGCCTTCCCTGATGGCTTGTATCCGCAGCTGCGGGAACAGGCGGAGTATTTCACCATTGGGAGGCTTTTCCTGCGGGACCAGCTTTCGTACTGCGCGTAAGGACGTCACGTCTCTGAGCATGGTGGGTCCTGCGGATCCAGTTGGTCTCTGCGCAGACGTCCCTTAAGTCTTGCGGGTTCAACCGCGCAGACGTCCGTTAAGGAGTCTTGCGGGTTCAACTGCGCAGACGTCCCATTTCAAGGTGAGTCTTGCGGGTCCAACTGGGCTCTGCTGGGACCTACCTCTTCAAGTCCCCGCAGTCCAATGTTCTTCTCATGAATTGTTAATAAGTGAGGTGAACTTTTGGACTTAGACAAAGGGTTTTGAAAAGGGTTTAGTTTTAAGGTTTTCCATGGGGATTCTTCCCGCGGAAGTCCTAATGTCACGCAGAAATTCCCGACTTTTCTGCTTGATCTTTGGGTGTGATGCGGGTAGGTCTGTAACCTCCTCGCAAGTCAGGAGCGTTGAGTTCCACTTGTGTAGATTCTCCATGAGGTTTTGGTAGTTTTGAACATAGTGATCAATTATGTTTAAACAACCAATTCCATTTTGGAGGTTCAAACAATCTAGTTCTCGACGTTCCCGCTACGCGGGGATGTTATTCCCGTTTCCACAAGCACTGCCCAGAAGATCCTTCTTGGTTTCAATTCCCTGCGGAGTGCTAGGTATGTGAAGGGTTTCGCCTTGACACTGTACCCGCACTCGTCTTATAGTTACTTTACTTCCAAGGTACTCCTGGCTTCAATTCCCTGCGGGTGCTAAGTATGTGAAGGGTTTTGCCTTGACACTGTACTCGCACCCGTCTTATGGTTACTTGGTTGCCGAGGTATTCTTGGCTTCAATTCCCTGCAGGTGCTAAGTATGTGAAGGGTTTTGCCTTAACACTGTACTCGCACCTGTCTTATAGTTACTTAGTTGCCAAGGTAAGGGGTATTTTCCCGCTTACTTTTGAATCTTTTTGAAATTCGAAGAGTTGGTGAAAGGATAAGAACAGTCCAAACTGTTGAAACGTCGTCCGACGGTTTCTTCTGACAGTGTCAGGACGTGCAGGAAGTTATGGCGACGTGACAGTATATGGTCATTCCAGGCGCTTTTTCAGGCGCGTGGGCGCAATTTTTCGGGCGCGTGGCCGCGAAATTAATGGCACGCGTCCTTTCAACAGCTGTTGCCAGCTTGCTCTTTGCCACGTGTCATAGTTTCATTGCACCTGCGATTTCTCTCTCTTCCGTATTAAATTCCTCGCATTAATTGCGATGAGTATATAAAGGGCGAGAGGGTGCATCTTAGACCACACTTTCACTTCTCTCTTCATCTTCTAAACGATTTCCGGCGAATACTCACTATTCCGTCGAGCATTCTTCTTAAATCGTTGTTCTGTACATCCAAAACATGTCTTCTACCCGTGATTTTGAGGCCACTGCCGAGGAGTCTGAGTTGTTCGTCGAGAACCCGACGTCGACGTCCGAAAAGGACGACAAGAGCACTGCTGGCGAGTGCCAGTGCGCTCTTCCTATTGACCTCTACCAGTACATCGTCCGGAAGTTCATGCTCGAGCCGTTCGAGCCTGAGTTTCCGGAGCCACACCAGACGGTCTACGATGCCCCCAAGGGCAAGATAGGGGTGTACGCTGCATTCTTCGTTTATGGGAATCTCAGGTTCCCATTGACGAAGTTTGTATACCGTGTCATGGAAAGGCACGGTGTGCATCTGACGGAGGTACACCCGATGGCGATCGCCAAGATCCGCCACTTTGAGTGGGTGTGCCTCATTCTGGGCGTGGAGCCCCACGTTGATCGGTTGATGACTTTCTACTCCTGGAGGTGCATCCAGGGGTGGAACACCTTGGTCAATCGGATCAAGGGTTTGAAGATCTGCGCTACCGAGCGCAGTCTTCGGTCGTGGAAGCGGGAATTTTTCTATATTTCCGCTCGCGTCGTCCCCCTTGCGATGACGTTTAAGAATGGGAGAGCACTCCCCGCCCTTCACGCCCCCAATTACCAGGAGGCGGATTGGTTCGCCAAGATCTCCCGGATCCAGACTCCGGTGTACCGCTTTGCGGAGTCTGGGATGGCGATGCTCGGGATGAGCCGGGTGTGGAAGGTGGCGTCACAGATTCCCATCGTCCTCGAATACGGTTTGAACTCTGTCCCTTACGGTATGCTCTGTCTTCTTTGTTGATATAGGTTTTTCTTCTAACTGTTTCTTCTTTTTATTTCAGAGGGAAACGACTTGCAGTCGCTCCTGCATCCGCGGGAGGCTGATGGTCCCGCTCGGATGGGTACTCGTGCTCTCGATGAGAACAAGTTGCCCATCTTGGAGCAAACGAGGGATCGGTTTGTGGAGGTCTACCCGCCAGGCCACCCCATTCTGAGCGCCACGCGGCCAGGTAAGGAGTTATTCAACCCTCGACCTCTCAATGCTGAAACCTCTGCTGGAATTCCTCTAATCTTGTCATCTTCTGATGAGGAATCCGCAGATGGTCCTCCGTTGGTGCGGAAAAAGAAGGCCACTGGCGCGAAGGGCAAGGCGAAGGTTGCCTCCACCGCCGATCCAGTTGTCCGGTCTGACTCGGAAACCCAGAGCGAGGAGGCGGCGGGGAACCCTGGTGGTAGTGAGACCACTGTTCCGAAGGTTGAGACGGCTGTCACCTCCGGGCAGCCCAGTGTGACGACGGTGAGCGGCGTGAAGAGGCCGGCTCCATCGGGTTCGTCCCCGCCTGTCAGAACCATTAGGCTCAAGAAAACCCGTAAGTATAATCTTCCTTTAACTGCATAGCTTTCCACCATTATACTTATATCTTCTTTGTGCAGGCGTGGATGCTACCGCATTCCAGGGTGGAGCGGGGAGGAGCACCTCCAGACCCATGATGGTAGGTTTGGTCAACCTACCCGAGGCGATGACCCAGGCGTCTGCGCATGCTTCAGTTGGTTCAGTTGCTCACCCGGTTGAGCCAACTGTTCCAACTGTGATGACATCTCCGCCGGCTATCAGTGCCATATTTACTGATTCCTTCACTGAGCCGGCGGTGAATGTTACTGTGGATTCTTCCGCAGCCGCTGCCGCGGTTGTGAGTTCACCTCCGCTGGTTTCTACCAAGGCAGCCTCCGCTATGCCTCCTCCGGCGCCGGCGACTACGACCGGTCCTTCAGGTATGTCCGGGGTTGGGGCGTCAAGCCAATCTCTGCCTCCCCATCTGCCTGACCTCTTGGATGGATATCCGTTAGGTTCGGGTGATGGGTTTGGCGGCTACAGGCCTGTCGTCGACCCTACAGGTGCGTAGGGTTATTTTGGCCTTTATTTTATATATATATATATATATATATATATATATATATATATATATATATATATATTATCTTTTACTAACTGCTTTTTGCTTTTGCAGTGTCGGATTCCAATGAAGTGTATGTTCCACGATGGAACATCCGCCGAGGAACAACCCTTCGGACGCCTGTAGAATGCGTCGAATGGGCGCGCCACGCCGCCCCCGCCGGTGCGCTGGGGGAAGCCATGTCCAGCTACCAGGAGGGTAGGCTGTCGAATGAATTGCGGATTCTCCTTGCCCGGATGCAGCCGCGCGTCGAGTTACTTTGTCGTGAAAACGACAAGTTAAAGACGGCGCGTAGCCTGGAAGTGGCTCAGGCGCGGGCCATCCGGGAGGAGAACAAGAGGCTTGCCGCAGTGGCTGCGGAAAAGGAGAAGGCCTTCCGGGCCCTTGAAGTTGAAGTTCAGGCCCGTCTCGAGGCCCGTTCCAAGGCTGCCCAAGCTGTTAATGAACAGCTTCGGCTGGCTACGGAAACTGCCCGGAACGCAACTGAGAGGGCCACCAAGGCTGAAGCTGTTGCTGAGCCTCTACGCATTGAGAATGAGGAGCTTAAAGCCAAGCTAGAGAGGCTCCAGCAGGCTCATGATGCCTTGGCTATGGAAGACGCCAAGAAGCTCCAAGAGATCTTGGACCAGAGGGGCGTGCTTGACCACACTGAGCGGAAGCTAAAGGGCGTTGAAGAGGCTGCTGCTAAGGAAGTGTTGCTTGCCAACCTTAACAAAAGTGAAGCCGAACGCGCCCGTAACCAAGCTCAAGCCGCCCTCCAGGAGGCTCTGGTTGCCAAGGAATGGCTTCTTCGAGAAGCGTTGTCTCAGGTATGCGTAATTTCATAATATCTTTACGCTTTTCTTTGTAAATAGAAAAGGTTTTGATACTTGTATTTTTTCTTGTAGGTTGTGCATCGAGTCTTCACGGACACATCATACGACGATGCCATGAGCGCAGCCCTCAATGCTTCTCATGAGGATGGGGAAAAGGCCGGCTTCCTGCTTGGTCTAGGGTTCGTTGAGAAAGGCATCCCGCCTTCCAACTTCCCTTTATATGATGTGGATACTGAAGCTGTATATGACCAAGCAGTGAACCAGTATGCCGCCTTCCCGCATCCGGTGGTGGAGAAGGTGAACGAAGTTGCTGCTGCTGATGATGGGCTAGCCATTCTAAAGACCTTCCTTGAACCGCCACAGCCAACTGATGGTGCGGGTACAAGTGGGTTTGGAGGGAGAGGTCCTGAAGCTTGAACCTTAAGATCCCTTCCCACTGTTAGGATAGGTTTACATTGTATAGATTTATATTCATGTAGGCGGGTAGTTACCCGGCCATTCTTGTAATGAATTATTATGAAATATAAATCTTTGTGCGGGTAGGACCGCTACTTTCACTGGATGACTTGCTTTACAAACGTTATATGACTCGCTCATGCATACTTTAGTTTAAATTAGCAACCTTCCAAGTGTTCTGAATAAGTTAACCTTTGAACGTGGTAGATAATAGGTTGAAGTTTTGCTTCCTCCTTCGTGATTGTGCGGGTAAGACCGTCACTTGCACTTAGGATGGCTAAACTTTACCAATATCTGACCTGCGTGGAGGTTTTCCTCATCTTTTCCTTAATTCTAAGTGTTTAGAATAAGTTAACCTTTGGACGTGGTAGATAATAGGTTGAAGTTTTGCTTCCTCCTTCGTGATTGTGCGAGTAAGACCGTCACTTGCACTTAGGATGGCTAAACTTTACCAATATCTGACCTGCGTGGAGGTTTTCCTCATCTTTTCCTTAGAAATTTTCTAAGTGTTTAGAATAAGTTAACCTTTGGACGTGGTAGATAATAGGTTGAAGTTTTGCTTCCTCCTTTGTGATTGTGCGGGTAAGACCGTCACTTGCACTTAGTAGGATGGCTAAACTTTACCTACATCTGACCTACGTGGAGGTTTTCCGTTTATTGTGTTTACGCGGGTTTTTCCGCCGTCCACACGCAACGATTTCTTTACACTTATTTATGCGGTGAAAACCGGCATATCAGTGTTTTGAATAAATTAACCGTTCGACGCGCGGTTGTCAATAGGTTAGTTCGGTTTCCTCTATCATGATTTGTGCGGTTAGCACCGGCACTTTCATTTAGTGGGATCACCAAACTTTACCTATGACTGACCTGCGTGAAGGTTTGCCGTTTTTTGTGTTTATGCGGGTTTTGCCGCCTTCCACACGCAACGACTTCTTTCCCTACTTATGTATGCGGTGAAGACCGGCATATCAGTGTGGAAAGTTCATAAATGTAAGACCATCAGCGTCAATGTGATAAGGAGAATCATTTCCATTAGAAGTGGCTCTGGGCCTTTTCTTTTACAAGTTTGGAATTGATCTACATGCAGATTGTGTAATTGAGCTCCCTTCCATGTTCTTGGGAGTGTCATCGAGCCTTTCGAGCCGATATGCACTTGGTTCGGAATCTCGTTGTTTACGCAGTATGTAGTCTCCAACATTGAAGCTGCAGTTTTATTCGTGTTTTCCCCAACTGGGGTTCTACACGCATCAGCCTGCTCAGCGTTCGTTACGCCACGAGGTGCGCGAGCGTCCCATCTCTGACAAATGCTTCGACGATGTCTTTCACGTCTGTGCATTCTTCAGTGTTGTGGCCTTTTGTCCTATGAAAGTCACAGTATTTGCTCCGATCAGCATTGTGACGATGTCGGATTATTGGAGCCTTTAGCCATGGGAGCTTCTCAGTGGCGAATATCTCGGTGACGCTTTTGGTGAGTGGCGTCCATCTGGAGTTCTGTTTCGACTGTACGTTATCTCTTCCGCCTAACCGATGTTGCAAGCCGGATGAGGTGTCAAAGTTTACCCTTGACTGACAAATGCCTAGCTTCCGCCTTTTGTTTAGTCGGGCGGTAAGGACGTTGTCTTCTCTTGTTTTCTGGGTGTAAAGGTTTGTGCTCTGGGGGAGATCTCTACCCAGTTGTCTCTCCGTTTCCGCAAAGCGTTTAGCTGCTGTCATGATGGCATCCCATGTGGATGGCATGCCATCTTTACCCGTTAAGGTGCGGATGAGCTCTGGGTCTTTCGCGCCCTGGATGAAAGCAGTGCGAACAAGATCTTCGCTAATATTACCCATACTTAGCTTCTTTGAGTTGAAGCGAGTGATGAAGTCTGGCAAAGATTCATCTTGTTGGTACATAAATGTCAGTAGTTCATAGTCTAGCGTTTGTAATCGTGTCTGTAATGTAATTATGTTTAAGTTTATGTTTATGTATGTAAGCGATGTTATCAACAAGTTCGCTTAGGCGAACTTGTTGAACAAGCGAAGTTGTTGACAAGTTCGCCTAGGCGAACTTGTTCAACGAGCGAAGTTACAGACAACTTCGCCTGAGGCGAAGTTGTCGTGTATTTAAGTAACCTACGGGTTTACGAGAAAGTGGTTGGTCAGCTAGTGTTTTGGTTATTCACGTGTAATCCAGTAGTTCAGTGAACGTGTCGAGAGTCTGTAATAGACGTGTTTCAAGTTATATTACATAACGTGTTCGTTTGTATCGCGTGTGATTGTTATTCGTATTCTACGCTCGTAACTACCTACGCAGGGATTCCGCACCTGCGTAGATAGCGATATCCCGTGTAAGATCCGTCCAGGAACCTACAATTGGTATCAAAGCTTTTGGCTCGATTGTGTGGTTCGGGATTTCACACGGGTGTAGAAAACGTCTCGTTTGACCTATTCGCGGGACGCGTTTTCGTTGATATTGTGTTATACTCACCTTATACAGTCATATTCAAGCCGTTACACCGACCGGAAACTGCAAAATCGTCGAAAACAGATCTGAATATTTTCAGTGTTCTTCGGGCGAAGTTGTTGTTCTTCAGGCGAAGTTGCCGACGCTGGAAGTAGGGTTTCGGCGAAGATATAAGGTTGAGCGAAGTTAACCACAACTTCGCCTACCTCATAAGTTCGCCTAAGCGAAGTTAACCTCAACTTCGCTTACCTCCTAAGTTCGCTTACCTTAAGCGAAGTTATTCTCAACTTCGCCAAGTCACGCGAATTTAAGGATTTTCCAGCGAAGTTAACACTTAAGCGAAGTTATCCTTAACTTCGCCTATAGTACTGTTTGGAAGAATTTTTGTTTTTTTCGGGTTTTTCGTGTTTTCGAGAAGATGTCGCCAATTAACATCTCAGAGTTAGTCAAAATGGAAGTTGAAGCGGGGTCGGCTACTAAGGCCCGAAGGTTGATGAAAGGAACAGACTTTGTAGCGTGGAAAGATAGATTCATTCAGTATATTAAATACCAGGATGCAAAGATGTGGGTGTGCATCCAGGATGGATATATTCCACCGACAATGGAATACGAAGGTCGGGATGTGATAAAGAAGTACAGCAAGATGGAGGAAGAAGAGAAGAAGATGTATAAGGCCGAGAGCAAGGCCCATGCTGCAATTACTATGGCTCTTCCTCAAGAGATTCTCCATACATTTCGGAGTACACTTCTGCACGAGAACTTTGGGATGCTCTTGAGAATAGATTCGAAGGGAACGTGGGTATTCGTGCCTCGAAGATTAAGCTGTTAAAGACTCAGTTCTCTGTCTTCAAGTATTTGAAGAACGAATCGCTCGATGATATTATCACCCGATATTATCATTTAATGACAGAGCTGAACAACTATTCTATTGCTTACAGAGAGGAGGAAATAGTTGAGAAGCTTCTCGATGCTCTCCCACCGAAGTGGGAAATGTACACTGTTCTAATGAGGGAAGACAAAGACTTTCCTAATTTTGACTTGGAGACAGCAGTAAACAAGCTCAGAACCTTTAAGCTTAATATGGTTCGTAAAGAGACACCAACGGATCAGGTTCAAGACCCTGGTATGTATGGTGCCAAAGTTAACTCAGGCTCAAGTTCGAAGTCTGAATCTGCTGCTTACTACTCCGAAGGAGAGTCAGGTTCTAACTCTTCTCATGAAGGAAATGTGTCAGTAAACATGAACGGTGATGTTTGCTTTGTTGCTGGAGGATCAAGTGCTTCGAAACCTCAAGCATCCAAGAGTAGTTTCTCTCCCAGTGCTTCAAGCAATAACTACTCTAAGATGCCAATGAGTGTCAAATCTGCTGAAGAGCAGTTTGCACTCTATGCATCTTTTATTGCTTCTTACGAGAACTACATACAAGGGAAGATTGTGGACCCTGCTGCTTTGGAAGAAGACTATGACCCGATCGATCCTGATGATCTGGAGGAGATGGATCTGCAGTGGCAGATGGCGATGATAGTGAGAAGAGTGAAGCGTTTCATGAAGAAGACTGGCAGAAAGTTCGTAGGTGGAAAGCCAGGATTTGATAAGTCAAGGGTGAGGTGTTACAATTGTAAACAAAATGGACACTTTGCAAAGGAGTGCACTAATGCACGGGTAGAACGTAGTCAGGGGAGGACTACACAGCAAAGTGGAAATAACAATGGGAATAATGCCATGATGTCTGATGCTGGTGAATACAACTGGAACATGTTCTCTGGAGAACACTTTGAGCAGGCACACATGGCGAAGGTTGCAGCTGAAGATTGTATGAAAGCTGTTGAAAATGAAAAAGCTTTCATGGCTAATGACCAGAACTCCGAGGTATGTACTAAACCTATCTGTACTAAATGTGAGAACTTGTCTGAACAGCTTGCTACAATTACTGATCAATATGTTAAGTTGGATGCCGAATTTAAAACCTTAAAAGAAGATCATCACTTCACAAAGACAAGAGAAAATAATTATAAAATAAAAATTAAAGCTTGTGAAAAAGACGTTAAAAGTTTAAAACAAAATTAGCTGAGAAAATTGATGTGATCGATCTAAGCTACGAGGTTTTAGAAGAGAAAACCAAGTTAATCGCTGAGAAAGAAAAACAGATTGTTGATCACCAGGTAAAAGTGGTGGAACTAAATAGGAAACTGGAGCAATTTCGGAATTCCTCTGCTATTCTTGATCACCTCGTTAGTGATCAAGGTTCCTCACCTAAAAGGGGAGGAATTGGTTACCATGAGGTTCCACCACCTTATAACCATAATTATACTTTCAATCCTAGTGTTCATGAATCTGTTAATTTTGTAGCTGATCAGACAGGTCCTGCTAAGGAAACTGGTAAAGTACCGGAAGTTAGTAAAGGCGAAACAACTTCGCCTGTCTCAAAAGTTAAAATTTCTATTTCAAGTCCAGTCTCATCTGATTCGGATAAGTCATCCGAGTCGGGTAAGACAAAAGAGAAGGAAGTATTACCCACTAGTGGAGAAAAAGTTAAATCAACTAAAAGGAGTACTCCACTCAACCCATATGTCCCACCTTATTTGAGATGTACGGTTGGTAATACTGCCTCCACATCTAAAACATCTGCTGAAAAGAAAGCTGAACATAGGTGTTGTTTTAGATGTAATCAAACAGGGCACCTTGTTGCTGATTGCCCTCTGAAGCAGCGTTTCAGAGAGGTAAGGCCCTCGAAAACTGAGACTAAGGTTTTTGGTAATCGTTTAAATGTTAAAAATGAAAACCATTCAAATTTGAGAGATAATTCAGCTTTTCAAATAAACACATCTCGTTTTTACACCACTAATAACCAAACCAAATGCTATAATTCTTTTGATTCTATTAATGTTCGTCGGTTTGGTTGGCCTCACTATCAGTCTCCAAGGAGGTATCCTGTTAGGACTAGTGGAAAATTTTCTAATGCTAACTTTGGTCAGCCAAGGTGTGTGAGTTCTGTTAAGAAGGTTAATCGACCCAAGACCAAGAGGTCTTGGGTCCCCAAATTTTAATAATATCTTTTGTTTGTGCAGGAACAGTTGAACAGGGCTTCCAATAATCTTTGGGTTGTGGACAGCGGCTGTTCCCGGCACATGACTGGTAACAAGGATTTGTTACAAGATTTAAAACCTGTTCAAGGAGCTAGAGTCAGTTTTGCCGGTGAGAGTGGAGGCAAAATAACAGGAAGGGGTACGGTAACTAACGGGAAGATGACGTTAGAAAATGTGAACTTTGTAGAAGAACTGAAGCACAATCTGCTGAGTGTGTCGCAGATTTGTGATAAAGATTATACCGTACACTTCACGAAGACTGATGCGATTGTGTTGAAGCCTGGTTTTCAAATACCAGAGGAGTGGATAGTATTGAAGGCTCCACGTGATCGAAATACGTATATGATGGATTTAAGTTCAACTGAAATGTCAACGGAAGAGTCGTGCCTTTTGACGAAAGCTAGCGAAACGGAATCTGAACTGTGGCACAGGAGAATGGGGCACATTCATCTTCGGAAGATGAACCATATTGTCAGACATGGGCTTGTGTTGGGTGTTCCCTTAAAAAGTTTCAATTTTGAAGACAAATGTCTTGCGTGCAAAAAGGGAAAGCAGCACAAGAAGTCCCATCTCACCAAGAAAGTAAACTCAATTGCCAGTACACTAGAGCTGCTTCACATGGATCTCTTCGGTTCTGTGAATGTAAGAAGTCTAGGTGGTACAACTTATTGCTTGGTGATCACTGATGACTACTCACGATACTCGTGGGTATACTTCCTGAAATCAAAGGACGAAACGGCTCAAATGGTGAAGAATCTGATCACCAAAGTTGAGAACATTATGGATAAACGAGTGAAGTTCATCAGAAGTGACAATGGTTCCGAGTTTAAAAATTTTGAAATGGAGATCTTCTGTCTGTCAAGAGGGATTGAACACCAATTCAGCGCTCCGTATACTCCGCAACAGAATGGAGTGGCTGAAAGGAAGAATAGAACTTTAATTGAAGGAGCCAGGACTATGCTGGCTGATTCGAAGCTTCCGGTGGTGTTCTGGGCTGAAGCTGTTTCTACAGCCTGCTATGTACTGAATAGAGTTTTAACGGTAAAAAGACTTAATAAAACATGCTACGAGCTTATGCATGGGAGAAAGCCCAATTTGTGTGGACTTGAAGCTTTCGGGTCCCCGTGTTCAATTTTAAAGGCACATTCAAAGTTTGGTGAAGCAGCCGATGAAGGAATCTTAGTCGGCTATGAAGTTGGGACTCCCAACAGGCGTGTCTTTAATACAACGAACGGCAAGGTTGTGGTGGTATGTAACACCGACATTACGAGTTACAGATCGCCAAGACCGAGCATCGGACCTCCTGGGATTTTCGACTATGATAGGCTCTTCAAGTCTTTTAACATGCCTGATTTGTTTTGTAAAAAAGAAGAAGAACGTGTTGCTACGAAGATGATTCTAGATGAGGAGGAAAATTTGGCACATAGACAGCTATTTGATGATTGTCAACCTTCCTCATCAAATTCTATCGGTTCCCCTAGTGAACCCGACGTGAAACGAACACGCAACCTTCTGATTTAGACTATGATCGAAAACATAATTACATTACAGACACGATTACAACGCTAGACTATGAACTACTGACATTTATGTACCAACAGACTCCCCCTTGGCAGTAGCTTCATATCTTGATCTTCAAAGCTTGAGTCTTGTAATCTTTCGTCTTCTCTCTTCATCTCTTCAAGCATGCACTCCCTGTCTAACACATACAGAAACCAACTTCTGGTACTTCTTAGCTTCCTCTTTCCAAGCAGGAATGTAGAAAATCTTCTTAGCGTGTAGTACCTGCAAGTCAGCTTGAGACAGATTGACCAAGTGCATAGGATCATACACTCTCATGATCTCTTGCTCATCTTCATCCTCCATGACCGCTTCAGCAGTTTCACAATCCACGTACCACCACTTCAAGTCTTTCAAGACGTTCTTGGGCATCACCTTCATCGGCACTTCTTTTAAATGACGGACTGGTTTATACTTCATAACCATCCATGGTTTGCCGTATGCCCGCATCCCTCTATCTTTGTCTTCTACTAACTTCCCTTTCTGAGGCTTCAGAAGTTCAAACTTTTTATCTTTAATGGCCTCCTTCCAAACAATTTTCCCAATTACTCTTGCCATGTTATCATCGCTTCTGTTTATCAGCCCCAGTCTTGGTTGCGGTTGGTGATGATGTGGTTGAAGATGTTGAAGATGTTGATGATATGATTGATGCGCTGAAAGAGATAGACGAGATGTTAGAGGATGATGAGTTGATGAATGAAGATGATGTTCTGCCAATCGATGAGATCGAAAAGATTGGTGCAGAAATTGTGGTTGAGAATGTGATAGAAGAAGGGGAGATTGTTGAAGAAAATGTAGAGCATGAGATCCCTGTGGTTGAACAGTCGACTATATGTGAAGATGCTGCTGTTGACAACACTGAGTGGGAAGATCAGCCAAAATGGAAGGAAGGCTGCGCTCAGTGGTTTGTAAAGACGAAGAAGCCAGCAGTACCAACGA
This sequence comes from Bidens hawaiensis, assembly GCF_021521415.1. Taxonomy (NCBI): domain Eukaryota; kingdom Viridiplantae; phylum Streptophyta; class Magnoliopsida; order Asterales; family Asteraceae; genus Bidens; species Bidens hawaiensis. The sequence goes on from NW_027494076.1 coordinate 250,014, forward strand.
TGTTCAAAAAGTCATATAATATAAAGGGATATGCAGAATCAAAGAAGGGAATCATATGCTGGTTGTACGATGAAGAGTTGAAGTTATTTGTGATCAAACGTTACGACGGCATTCAGTACTTCAAGAAGATGTTAAGATCCCTGAATACCTTACCGGAGTGTGAGGTGAAAGACTTAGCAAGACTGGGGCTGATAAACAGAAGCGATGATAACATGGCAACAGTAATTGGGAAAATTGTTTGGAAGGAGGCCATTAAAGATAAAAAGTTTGAACTTCTGAAGCCTCAGAAAGGGAAGTTAGTAGAAGACAAAGATAGAGGGATGCGGGCATACGGCAAACCATGGATGGTTATGAAGTATAAACCAGTCCGTCATTTAAAAGAAGTGCCGATGAAGGTGATGCCCAAGAACGTCTTGAAAGACTTGAAGTGGTGGTACGTGGATTGTGAAACTGCTGAAGCGGTCATGGAGGATGAAGATGAGCAAGTGATCATGAGAGTGTATGATCCTATGCACTTGGTCAATCTGTCTCAAGCTGACTTGCAGGTACTACACGCTAAGAAGATTTTCTACATTCCTGCTTGGAAAGAGGAAGCTAAGAAGTACCAGAAGTTGGTTTCTGTATGTGTTAGACAGGGAGTGCATGCTTGAAGAGATGAAGAGAGAAGACGAAAGATTACAAGACTCAAGCTTTGAAGATCAAGATATGAAGCTACTGCCAAGGGGGAGTCTGTTGGTACATAAATGTCAGTAGTTCATAGTCTAGCGTTTGTAATCGTGTCTGTAATGTAATTATGTTTAAGTTTATGTTTATGTATATAAGCGATGTTATCAACAAGTTCGCTTAGGCGAACTTGTTGAACAAGCGAAGTTGTTGACAAGTTCGCCTAGGCGAACTTGTTCAACGAGCGAAGTTACAGACAACTTCGCCTGAGGCGAAGTTGTCGTGTATTTAAGTAACCTACGGGTTTACGAGAAAGTGGTTGGTCAGTTAGTGTTTTGGTTATTCACGTGTAATCCAGTAGTTCAGTGAACGTGTCGAGAGTCTGTAATAGACGTGTTTCAAGTTATATTACATAACGTGTTCGTTTGTATCGCGTGTGATTGTTATTCGTATTCTACGCTCGTAACTACCTACGCAGGGATTCCGCACCTGCGTAGATAGCGATATCCCGTGTAAGATCCGTCCAGGAACCTACACATCTTCCTCTCGAATGCAATTGAGGATTGTCCATTGCTCTTCGGTATACTTTCTTTGTTGGCTGAAGTGTTGGCTAAACTTCTGTTGGAAGTCTGCCCAATCGTAGATGTGGTTGACAGGTAGACGATCGAACCACGCTCTAGCTGGCCCAACAAGCGTCATTTGGAACATGTAACACCACGTAGGTTCCGTCCAATTACTGACGGTTGCCCCCGCTATGAATCTGTTCAAATGATCGTCTGGATCAGATATACTATCGTAAGTGCCAATGTTGGACATCTGTTTGGCACTTTTCGGGGCGATTGCTTCCGCAATGTCCCTTGCAAATTTGGACGTTCCCGCATTTGCCGCAGTTGGTCTAAATGTTTTGGAGAAGTCACGTGGGTTTCCACCCGCGTTTTTTGGTTTGAAGGTTTCTCCAAAATGCCTTCTCGGTTGGGAGTCCGTTTCCTTACGCTTCCCTTTCGCCCTATGACGAGGGTTTGCGTCACTATCGGATTCCTCCGAATCATCGTCCAAGTACTCTACGAATTCATCAGCCTGTTGGATGAACGACTGTTGGAGTGAACGCAAGCGTTCATCCAACTCAGCTTGGAATTCTTTTTGACGTGCTTCCGCCCACGCTTTAACTTCATCGAGTGTTTGGCGGGGGAGCCTCGTTCGTTGTCTCTCTAACTGGGTATCGGTGAATCCCAGTGAAAGACTATTTACTGCACTTGCCCCAGCTTGGGTAACCGGGGTAGTGTTCGTAAAAACTGTGTAGTCGCCGGTATTCCCCCTAGTAGCTGGGGTTGTGGTTACCGGTATTTCTTGGTCACTTGCTGGTTTTGGGACCGGAGTAACTTTAACCATCTTTCCAGAAGTTTTGAGAAAACTGAGAATTAAGTTCTAGCTTTTATGCACGGATGGCGCCAATGAAGAAACACTAATCGACCCCGGGCAGATTACGGATAATCTGGGGGCTAAATAGATGTTTCCCACGAGGGGTTAGATCCGGCAAAGATGGTTCTTCTGATAACCTGCAAAACAGACACCGTGAGCTCGTCACTGAGAAGGGGGGGTACCTTCTTGTGACCACCCTCCGGCGTGAGAATCAGACTAGGTTGCTCTTGAATATAAGTGTATATTAAGAGAATGACTAGAGCAGATATCAGGTAATATATCAAGATATGAGATATGAGATACGATGTAAGATAAGATAATACCATTCCAAGGTGTTGGAGTATTTATAGCCGAAGGTAGGTTTCCAAGAAGGTACAGCCGGCTGAATAGTGTTCCTGTTCTACCAACTGTGGGCTACGCACATGCCATGCTGGTGGTTGGTGGGTAGGCAGCGGCTGATAGTGACCAGGCCGGCTGTGTACTATTCATGTTCCACCAACTGCAGGCTATGCACGTCCTCCGACAGGTTGGTGAGTAGGCAGCGGCTAATAGTGACATACAGTACAAGAGCGTGCTGCTCGTCATGCTGTTGTCAGTGAGCTGTCGTATCTTTGGTCAGATCTTTTGTCCATACCTCATCAGGTACAGTACAAAAGATCCTCCAGTATCGTACGGACTGGCTCATTTGGGGGGAGTATTCCCGGCTTTGCTCATTCCTTCTTCAGGTGACATTACTGAATTATTATGAGAGTTAAGTGCCTTGTGCGTGTAGCCTTGCTGCGCGGGTAGCCTTCCCTGATGGCTTGTATCCGCAGCTGCGGGAACAGGCGGAGTATTTCACCATTGGGAGGTTTTTCCTGCGGGACCAGCTTGCGTACTGCGCGTAAGGACGTCACGTCTCTGAGCATGGTGGGTCCTGCGGATCCAGTTGGTCTCTGCGCAGACGTCCCTTAAGTCTTGCGGGTTCAACCGCGCAGACGTCCGTTAAGGAGTCTTGCGGGTTCAACTGCGCAGACGTCCCTTTTCAAGGTGAGTCTTGCGGGTCCAACTGGGCTCTGCTGGGACCTACCTCTTCAAATAACGTAGCCGGATATTCGTTTGTAGGGAAACATCTTTAAGAATCGTCGAAGCATTAATGGGAACCGGGCATTGCTTGGACGGCCGGACGTGGATAATAAATCTACCGCGTCTCAGGAGAGAGAAACGAGGCAGACAAAGGTTGCCTATATCTTATACCTGACTTCTTAAATTTTAAGATGTACAATCACTATTGCTTAAAGTATAATCACTAATGCAATTAATTTTGAAAATCTAGGGGTAATATAGTCTTTGCATCCTTTGATCATATACGGTTAAAGTTTTAAACATACATACAATTATGGTCCTTAAACTTAAGGGTAAGTTTTGTTAACTTATTAAATAGTTACATATTAACCTCCTTATTCTTAACCAACACCCAACGAAGTTTTAACGACTATAACTTTTTTACATCTTAATATTTTTTTTAAAAAAATTACACCATAAAAACGAGCATTTTGTTCTCTTTAATTTGAGTATGGTATAGCTATACTTTTTAGAATTTAAAAAATAACATGTTACATGACATGCAATTAGGGTCGCAAAGGGTCTGGTAGGCTTGGATCATGTTTCAGACCGAGTTACCCGTTCAATGACGAATGGTTACACGTCCGACGCCGCATTACATGCATACTATAGTCAGGCTACTTGTGTACTATAGTGAGGTCACCGCTTATGCGTTCGATGCCGTATTTGAACGTGTACCTCGCCGCATCGCGCGGGCACCAAGCTAGTTATAATGTAATATAGATATAGATAATATAATGTCATTAAACAATATAAATACATACATAATAACATATATTTTCTACAATGCTAAAAAAACAACCACCAATCTAAAGGGTTAAGTAAATGAGAGGAAAAAAAAACTATTTTATTCCTAATGGAAAAAAACAAAAAAAGTTTACGAAAAGTACTAAAATAGCATGATTTTTGAAACGCTAGGTGTTTATTTGCATGAAATTTAAAAAATGTACTAAAGTTGCATAGTTAGTCAAACTCCGGGTATGAAAAGGCACTTAACTCAATGATGAATAAAATCCACACTATGTTATAACCTAATTGACAAAATGATTTTGACCTATGACCCATGGATATCTAAAATGAATGAGATGAGAGATTATGAATTAAGAGAAATGTAGGTTTGACACCTAGGATTCAACATTTTCTTTTATTAGTATTTTAAGATGTATTTAAATTATTAAAATGTTTTTGTAATTAAATTGGTAAAATGACTAATTTGCCCTCATGTGCAATGCACATGGTCAAGGTTAACGAGAAAAACTAACAGGGTGAGGGTTAAAGGACAAACGTTGTTGGATTTTTAAACATAAAGGATAAAACAAATCAATATTAAAGATAAAGGACGGTGAGTGAAATTTGATACAAAAATAAATGACAATTTCTGTAATTCTGTCTTGTTTTTCTCTTTTATGTCGGTTTCCTTCGCGAAAAGTTACCTTCACATTATGTTATATGATTTGATTTATGAGGTAACTCATTATGGATCTAGCAGGGCATCTCCAGTGGACCGTTTTGGAATCCCAGATGGAGTAAGAGTTGTTCATATTTCAAACACTTGAAACCTACCATTGGAGGTGTCAGTCCATATTACAATGGCTCGGAATTACAAACCGTGTGTGAAGTTATCACATGGCCCCCAACAATTCACAATTTGACATTAATTTCAAATGGCCTTGGTTTTTTAGGTTGTTAAATTAATAATTTTGTAACCTAATCTACTATATATAGGCGTGCGGATTTTTATTTTTATTTTTTGTTTAAGCTGTATGTTTTTTATTTATTATTTTAGACGTCTTTTCTTAAAATGTGGTATGTTTTAAACTTTTTTAAGGTATGTTTTTATCTAGTAAGTTTTTGTATCTTTTATTATTTAAGTTATATAATATATACGAAATAAAAAATAATTAAGAACAAATATATAAATTGATAAATATTAAATAAAAGAGAAATGTAAATGATGAGTCGGATGGTGAGCTAGTGGTTTAATAAGGACTAATATAAATAAATGTTTTGAATGTTGGTTTAAAATTTGATGTGTCATCCTGAGGTGATGGTTTTGAATTAAAGACGAGTTACCGCTAGAGATGCTCTCAACTTAAATATAAGAGAAAATTACCAAAATAGCCTTTTGAAGAGAGAGAAAAGGTAATATAGCCCGTGAGATTTCAATTTCCAAAAATAGCCCACCAAATCCAACGTCCTCGTGAGTTTTTGATATTCCCTGTGAGTTTTCATGGACGAATAAAAATCTGCCATGTGTTTTCCATTTCCACCTACCATGCTATTATTCATCTCAAATCTGTCTGAAGTGTTATTTTTGTTATCAGATATAATCTGAAGAAAACCAACTGTAACGTGATGTTTTAAGCTGTTTTCATCGACAACATGAGTTTTCAAAAAAGATGATTTTTGAGTTATTTTGAAATTCATCTCCAAAGATGAATTTCAACCTCGGAGAATAATGTTGTACGTTACAATGTGGCCCAAAAATATGTTGTACGTTACAATGTGGCCCAAAAATATGTTCTACGTTAAATTATACCTGGTTTATATGTTGAACGTTAAAGTACTTCCCAAATATATGTTGCAAGTCCATTATTGGATGGACCGGTAAATTTTGAACCAAAAATATGTTGTACGTGACAATGTGGCCGAAAAATATGTTCTATGTTAAATTATACCCGGTTTATATGTTGAACGTTAAAGTATTTCCCAAATATATGTTGCAAGTCCATTATTGGATAGACCTATGAAATTTGTACCAAATTTATGTTATACGTTAAAATATGGCCCATAAATATGTTCAACATTAAAATATACCCGGTTTATATGTTGTACGTTAATTTGTTTCCCAAATATATATTGCAAGTCAATTATTGGCTGGACCAATAAAATTAGAACCAATTTTATGTTATACGTTAGAATATGGCCCAAAAATATGTTAAGCGTTTAATTATACCCAAAAATATGTTCAACATTCACATATTCCACCTTTCCACCTTCTTCCCCACCATACTCCTGTCATCATCTTCACTAACTCCTCTTCCCAAACATAGATCTTGTTCCTTTTGTTTTGTTTTCTATTCTGGTAGCACGAGGCCGACAAGTAAGCTTACCCACATGGAGCTTGTGATCGTGCCTTCCGAGGCTGATTCTATAAAGAATGACGAGAATATTGTAAACAGGAAAAATAAAAAAATAAATAAGCTTACCACATCTACGATCCACAACGGAGGAAATCGGAGATCCTCGTCTTTAACAAGATTTGGATCTATGGAGTCTGGTGCTTCAATAAAACATGGAGGAAGGATAGACCAATGTAAAACTATTAAAACCTTCCAATCGATTATGCATGAGACCCCTAACCCAACCATATGAAAACAAATATCAAGAAATTAACACTTCACTGAAAATATGTAACTCATTCACAACTAATTGAAACTAATAACAAACTAATTTGTAATTATCAAATCAGATTCAGATTTACGCAAGCTTGAGAAGGCAACTGAATTCACGACCTAGAAGTAGATGAACAACCCAACCCGAACAGCTTCATACGGGAGTGGGAGAAGAACATGGTTGTGAGGATATGAAAAAACATACAAAGGTTTCAAAAAGGTTAACAAAAGAAGAAGAAAATGAACTTTAATTGAAAACCGTCTCCGATGTTGAAATTCATTTGAAATTCATCTTTGGAGATGAATTTCAAAACAACTTAAAAAACCATAATTTTGAAAACTCATGTTGCCGATGAAAACAGCTTGAAACATCACGTTTTAGTTGGTTTTCTTCAGATTATATTTGATAACAAAAATAACGTTTCAGACAGATTTGGGATGAATAATAGCGTGGTAGGTGGAAATGGAAAACACATGGTAGATTTTTATTCGTCCACGAAAACTCACGGGGAATATCAAAAACTCACGAGAACGTTGGATTTGGTGGGCTATTTTTGGAAATTGAAATCTCACGGGCTATATTTTCTTTTCTCTCTCTCTTCAAAAAGGCTATTTAGGTAATTTTCTCTAAATATAAGTAGTATCGACTTCATCATTTTATGTTCAGACGGTCTATAAATAACGTCATTATGGGTAGAGGTGAACAAAAGGGTTAACCGGTTAACCGATAACCGGTTTTTTTAGTAACCGGTTTTTGTTTTTTAATACCCTAACCGGTTAGACCGGTTAATCGGTTCGGTTAGTAACCGGTTCTTCTCCAAAAATACCCTAACTGGTCTAACCGGGTTCGGTTATTACCCGGAACGGTTAACCGGTAACCAGTTAAAAAACCGGTTTTTGAAAGAAAAAAAAAATAAAAAACCTGCAAAAACAGTGAAAAAAGCTGAAAAATTAAAAAAAAACTGGAAAAATAAAAAAAAAACTTGGAAAAATCATAAAAAAAAAAACTAAAAACACTTGTTATTGATTGCTTTTTTTTACCTATTTTTATAATCATAACTTGAAAATAAACGTTTATAGCTTTAAACAATACTTATAACTTGAAAATAAACGTTTATAATCTACATGACATTGAATTCATTCGTTTATTCTTTCATTCGGGCTTCGGCTTCATTCGTTTATTCTTCTTCGTTATCGTCGTCTACATTAAACACGGGGTCTTCTCGGTCCGGTTCGGGACTACTCGATCACACCGCATCATCATACATTTGTTCTTCCTCGGTTAGTGGTTGTGCGGCACCAATTGCTACTTCTTCTTCATGTAGCTTTTCTTCAACAACGAGCTCTCCTTCAAGATTAGATGTATGTTGGATAGGGTCCAACGCATCCAAGTGGTCTTTTAAGCAAATGCACATTTCCACCGATTCCGGTGTTACCCTCGTCCTTCGTATCGTTAGAATCCTACCACTCAAAGAAAAAACACTCTATGAAGCTACCGTAGAAGCTTGGACGGTTAGTAACTTGCCATGGCGGCAAGCACGGGAAATTGTGGTTCCATTTGCTTCCACCAACCAAAAATATCAAAGTTTTCAAAATCATTTGCCATGAACATAAAATCGGTTGCACCATACTGGCGTAGCTCGCTATTTGGTGCGCTACCACGAGCTCTTTTAAGTTTATCGTTTCTTATATCATTAAACAAACTTATGTTTTGGTTACTTGATGACGACGAGCTTTCTCCAAAACCCATTGATTGTCGAACGCTCGTTGTCGAACCATATTTAAGAGCATAATGTTTAAACATGTTTTCTAAATAAGTATTAAATTTTCTCACTTATTTTGATGTACAATTCGGGTCATCTAAATGCAACTCCAAAGCCCAAACACATTTTTCGATTAAAGTTTCAACCCCGGTAAAGGTTAAAGTCGGGTTCAATATGGCGGCACAAGTAAAAACCGCCGGCAATTCTTCAAAATATTTTCTCAATTTTGATTTCAATGGAACTATCATTTAATCATATATTGGATCAACATATTCAAAATCATTTATTTTGACACAAACTAACCAAATTTGATGAAGAACCAACGGACTCGTCAGATAATAAACTCCCGACAAATAAGTGGTTGCGGTTTTAAAAACTTTAGCAACTCGCTTAACTTTGAAATCATTTCCCAACCCCTCACCGAAAATGCCTTAACTTTTGGTTTCTTAGCAAGATTGTCATGAAATAATTCCAAAGTCGGTCTTTGTCTTAACCCGTTATCAAGCATAAACCAAGTTGAATTCCACCTAGTAGGTACGCCGAAATACGAACCTAAAGTGACGGAATTCGTATCGATACACAATTGCAAATATCTTGTATGTCTTTGCTTACTAGCTCTAAAAATATCGGTTAACATTCCTCTAAAACGCTCGGTTACTTTTTTTATTTGCTTAACTTTTAAACCGTCTTGCACAACCAAGTTAATGATATGTGCAACACATCGAGTATGAAAGAAAACACCGTTACAAATCGGTTGGTATTTTAGTTTTAGTTTTTGAACCGCGGCGGTATTATTTGACGCGTTATCGAAAGATATTGAAAAAAGTTTGTCTTGTAATTTAAATGTTTGTATAACATTATCTAAAATATAAAACAAGTTTTGGGCGGTGTGAGGATAACTAAATAACTCAAACGCGATCGTACGCTTCATCATTTGCCACGTGTCGGGATTAACCCAATGCGCGGTAACGCAAAGATACGAAAACGGTATACTGTGTGGAGCCGACCAAACATCGGTTTTTAAGTTTTCGAAACCCAAAACTAATTCTTGTTTAGCTTTTTTCCACATTTTTAAACAATCGCGTCTTAAGGTAGTGCGACTTACATGTTGGTAACGAGGTTGGAGTGTTTCTTGGATCAACTTTGTCAAGCGCGGGTTGTCAAAGTGATCAAACGGTAAGCCCTCTTGAATGACAAATTTTGCCATACTTTCACGAACTTTGTCGAGGTTGAAAACCCAAATGTCGCCTCCATCGGTTGAAAGATTCGCTTGATCCGTGGCCGGATTGTTTTTCACAACATCACAATGTTTTTGTAGGTGAAGCCTTAAAGAGGAGTTCGACTCGGGTGCGTAAAATTTTCCACATTTTTTGCACCGAGCCTTAAACGTCCCGTTCGACATTTCGCACTTGTCGAAATTACACCAAAGGGTTTTATCTCGGTTTGTTGTGATAATTTGCACGATGGTTAAACTACCAAGTTGTTCAAGTGTAGACATTTTTTTGTGCGGTTTTTGTCGCGGTTTTGAGTTTGGTTTTGCAGTTTTTCGTTTTTTTTTTTTTGCGGTTTTTTGCGTTTTTGAGAGCTCGGGAAGTGGTGTAATCAACCCAACACACTCCATACTTATTTATACTAATTATGAAGGGTTAAAATGGGTCCAACGTTCACAAAAGCAGTCAAAAAACGGTAATATTACTGTTCATAACGGTAACTGAGGGCTGCAACTTTTTTTTACGTAAATAACCGGTTTTAAAAACCGGTTTACAAAAAAACGGTTACTAACCGGTTTACTCTCCTGAAATCAATAACTGGTTATAAACCGGCGGTTTGGACCGGTTATGAACCGGTTAGAGTATTACCGGTTACTAACCGATTAGGAAAACGGTTAGAAATCGGTTAATACCCGGTTAACCGGTTACGATGTTCACCTCTATGTTGGGGCGCCTATTTGTCGCTATAATGGATTACATGAGCCTCAACCCCTCATATACCTTATTTTTGGTTCAATCAAGATATGGCTACCAAAGTTGTTGAGTTATGATTATCTTATAAAGTACAAGGGAGTTTCCAATTGTAAACAAAAAAATATTTATTTTTGTAAAAGGCCCAATTTTTGTTCCTTCACGCCCCTAAAATAGTTGAACCGATCCTGCCCGACTCAAACCGTCAAAACAATCTGAAAATTTCTCTGTCCGTACCTATAAAACTTTAGCATCTAGAAACAATGAACCCACTTGGAAAAAATTCAGAATCCATCACTGTATTTAGATCTAAGATCTTTTGTAATTGCAACAAGAAATTGAAAGATTAGGGGAAGACAAGAGGAAGAAGGTGGCGGTGACACCGGTGCTCAGTGGTCCAATAAGGCGGTGGTGGTGGTGGAGAGATTAACATATTCAGATAATAAAATATTTAAAAACAAAAAAATAAGGTGATTAAAAACAAGTTTAAACAGAATATAACATCAACGGACATTACAGTCACTTGCACAACCAAACACTATCACACTCATATACTTTCTTATATATATATATATATATACATATATATATATATATATATTGTCGCATTTGTTCTCAATTAGTCAGCCGAGCACAAAATATAATCGACACGCACACTCCTACACCCTCCACAACACCTACCAATTCTGTATCTTAGATCTCTTGCACACGCGGTTTCAAGGTTTAAGCAAAAGATATCATTTGCTCACACTGCCAATAAAAGAATGTATCAGTATTTACCTTACTTGGATTGGGTTATATCATATCATCAATGTCGATACACTCGCCCTCTTCCCTTCCATTGCATCTTTCTTTCTTCTACACTTTGAACACAACATGGGTCCCGATGATGCCGAGAATATTGTTCCGGATGTGTCATCATTTGGCGCCTCATCTCCTTGACAAACCGCGCATCTAAAGATTCCCGAATTCAGAGGCAAACCCTTTCCCAACCTGCAATGAATACACAACATGTCATATAGAATCCTGATTAAATAAATAGGAAAACTTTCATACTAAATGATCAACTTTTAATGGTTATAATAAAGTTAGAAATGACTGAAAGGGCAAAACAAATATTGTTGACCCTTTTTGGTTAGATCTAGTTGCAACAACCTTTTTGAATACAATTAAATTATATATATTTCTGATTTTTTGTAAAATATTATACCATAAATCGAGAATTTCTTCATGTTTGGTTTGAGTATAGGATTCCCATATATTTTTAAAACGACTATTCTCTTACTAAGCGTAGAAAGGGGTTTATACCATCGAATCGATCAAACTTTTTAAACAGTTAAAACTGAGACGATGGCAAAATTGTAAATAGTAGAAAATAAATAAATGAGAAAGGGCAAAAAACCCATTGGTGACTTTTTCGTGGCTAAATAAATCTAGTTGCACCATTTTTTAAACACAAATAACTTTTATATTTTTCATTGTTTTAAAAAAAATGCACCATAAAATCGAAAATTTTATTACGTTTAATTTGAGTATAGTATTACAATTTTTAAGAATGACTTTTTTTAGAAACGTTGATGTGCCATTGATTATAGCAGTGAAAAAATGTACCATAAAATCGATAATTTTATTACGTTTAATCCGATTGTCTAGGTATAGTATTACTATATTTAAAATGACTTTTTTTAGAAACGTTGATACCATTGATTATAGCAGTGCGTAATTATATACATGTGGTGCATAATTATAAGTTGCAATCACACAGACGCATATACCCTTGGCTTAAAATACACGTGCCGCACCATGGTGGCTTCATACACTTGCCAAACTCCTTTTTACAAAAACTGGCCTTTAATAATTGCTAATAATTAATTGAATTTCAATTTTAACATTAATACTTATAAAGAAAAAAGTTGATCTTCAACATACCTTTCAGCAAGCATTGCAGAACCCTCTTCAAACAGCTCCTCAACAGTCCCAACAGAAGAAAGCTTACTTGGCCCTTTATTCAAAGACGTATGAAACCTTTTTCCATGAATGAGTGAAGTTAAAAGATTTTGTTTCTTTTTGGGAGTTTGAGGTATTGCTGGATACCCATATGGTATAATATCAACCACCACACATGTCGTGTCATCTTTTAGCCCACGGGACCTTAAAGCCTCCTAAAACCATATACAAACCATTAAAAGAAAAAATCTAATATCAGGGATATAACTTACAAAGTTATAAGTGTATATGTGAAATAAAGGTTATATTTAATTCATTAATGGTCATAAAACCTTGACTACAAGCTTTGCAGCAAGTTCAGCAGGCAATCCACGACACGATTGTGCAGCTGTTTCAGATGATAATGCGTCCCAAATTCCATCAGAAGCTATTATAAGTCTACCACCAGAACTTGAAAGCTACATATGAAATTTAAACGTGTTGGTTTTAACTTTTAATAGTTTCCAAATATATTTGCAACCTTCACTTAGGCTTGTAAAGGAATCGAGCAAACATTAAACGAACATAGTTTTCTTGTTTGTGTTTGTTAGTTAAAAATATGAATGTTTCCTGCTCGTTAGCAATACAAACAAACGGTTACAAAGGTAGATGAACGAATATAACAGAAAATATATTAATGAACATAATTGTCAAAACCAGTTAAAAAGTAATGTGAAGAACAATGTGTTAGCCGTTGGGCCTAAAAAGTTAATAAAAACTAGATTAAGTTGTAAGGGATCTAAAAATTTTAAATAAATATGTAAAAAAACGTATATGAACAAAGTTAACAAACGTAAACTAGCGAACATAAACGGACGTTGCAAACATACATGAACGAACGATACATGCTTGATGTTCGTTCATATAACCAAATGAGCAAAAAAAATTGTTCATGCTCGTTTATTTATTAAATAAACGAGCATAAACCTTCACTGAAGGTTCAGTTCGTTTACAGACGTACCTTTACTTGCTTAACATGTGGTATTGGAACGATAAACTCCCCGACATCTGTATCACCAATAGACCTCGAGAGGCACAAACCGCCAGGCCAACAGCGAAGTGGGCCCACCTATAAAATAAAGTCATAAAATATATACAACTTGAAATTGACTGCAAGCACATAATTTCAAATTGAAGTTGACTTTTATTCATACCCCATTCCCTCCAAAAATATTGAGGCGTCCAACTTCACCGCCACTTGCAGTCACACGTTCCCGTTCTTCAACATTCTCTTCAAGCCTATGGTCAACGGTCAACAGTGATACCACGCCCGCTTGCGTGTCTAATATGCACCGTGAATCCCCAACAGATGCAACGGTTATAGTCCACCCGTCAATAACAACAAACGTAACCGTTGTACCAGATGTCTCACCTATTATTCATCAATAACAACTGAATAAGCAAATGCCATAAAAAGAGATAATAATCTAATATATGACGTCAACCACTCAAAAGTAAAATATGTTACCTTTCTGTTGAAACTCGATGTCGGTTTTCACAAACCCTGCAACCAATGCTCTTGGAAGTGCTTGAAGCCATTCTTCCCGTTCACAATCTTTAGGAATCGCGCTTACTATGTTGTTTAATAAGTTTTCCTTTGCAAATATCGCAGCCGATATACCGTTATGCCCATCAAAGATCTACCCAAAAAAAAAAAAAACTCGGTACCAAAATACAAGATGTTTAAGCATATAAGGAACTGTTGGTATCTATACAGCGAAAACCGAGAAAGATGTCGAAGGATTTCCAGGAACTCTGTGGCAATCGGGCTTGATCAAGAAGTAATCTTCCCCTTTCTTTGCAAGTGCAGCTTGTCCATAATTAACAGTAGGTTTCTCCACATTTCCATGACGAAGCTCCCGACCAATTAGGGTTCCGAGAGGTACGAGAGCTGACGACTTTGTTTTCATTGTGAAGGCTTCCAATTCGCTCATTTTAAGCTGTGGATTCTCATCATGACACTGAAACCCTAATTCAATTTCAAAATCACATCAGAAACTAAACTACTCCCAAATTCATCACCTGATCATAATCCATCAACAATAACATCCATATGAACTTAAATCTTCATTAAGAAAAACCCTAAATTGTAGTGTAAACACTCAATCTTCATAAAAAAAAAAACTAAATTGTAATGTAAATTCCACTGCACCGATTTCAAATTCGCAATTCGGATACAGACAATCGAATTGAACAACTGAAACATACATAAACACTCAATTACACAAATCTTCATAAATAAATTTAAAATAATAAAAAAAAAAACGTAAAAAACTGTAATGCAAACACTCGATTACACAGATCTTCATTGAGAAAAAGAAAAAACGCTAAACTGTAATGCAAACACTGAATCACCCAAATCTTCATAAAAACCGAAAATTGTAACGTATAAAAAAACCCTAATTGAACAATTTTTCATAAAAAGAAAAACCCCTGCCCACAATTTCAAATCATCAATTCGGATATAAAAAGAACCCCCCCACGAATCCAACAACTGAAGCAAACGTAATAACTCAATTAAACAAACGATCTGCAAAATGAATCGAGAAAATGAGACTTACATTGAGGAGGAAGTTGCAATCAGATCTATCGGAAATTAGACCCACATTGAAGAATTTGATGATTGTAGAGAGAGAAAGTGAAATCGGGGAAGAAGAAGAAGATTGAAGAGAGAGAATGGGTATTTTTGGGGCAAATGTTATGTGTGTGTCCCACATTTTCTACCTTTCTAATCCACCAAAGCCTACTTTCTTTTTTCCTTTTTCATTTTTCATATTTTTTCCCTTTTCCTTTTTTTTTCTTTAATTTACTGGTATTATAAACTCATTAACTTTGCTTAAAGTTTTGTAAATACTGTTTTACAAAATAAAATAATAAATATCTTTTTTACACCCACTCTCTCTTTGTATGAATGCTAGTAAGAGATTTTGTAGTGGTTTATCATAGGTGTATTATATTGGGAAAAAAATGTATTGATTTTGGCTTCGTATATAAATTACTTTGTGCTTTTGTCACACTCCCCGCTTGTTAATGGGTTTTCTAATGTCTTAACGGGTTATTTGATTCCATTGTTTGAAGTTGATGGAGTATTCGATGTTGATGTGTTGTTCGATGATTTCTGTAATAAGTATCAGGTCTGTTCATAACGATCTACATTGTGGGATTTGGTTATTATTAAATTGTTTTGTAAAAGTTGAAAAAGTGTTGATAAACGAGGTATAACAAGCAAAATAACCTAAATGATATTGTAATTAAATACGATCGCGTTTAACCTCCTACTTGAAAACATAAATCATCTTGAATTTTCTCTTTCCATCAATCTTTTCTTCCGCTACCAATAAATGTTTTACACAGAGCTAAAACTGTTATGAATATTATTTGATATTAGCATACATGATTTTGCTAACATCATTATAATATCATATCTTTTATGACAATGAAGTTATTTTAATACGTGAAATCTTATAAATTTGGTCATAATGTGACTTATAAATTGGCTTCATTGTAACGGGCAAGCGCAAAATGACTGCTTAGAGGATGTGTGTGGAAATCAAAATTCAATAAAAGAACATGATGTGCTTAGAGGATGTGTGTGGAAATCAAAATTCAATAAAAGAATATGATGGTAGTTTATTTTAGTTGGTTTAACGGTATAAGAGAACCCACTTTGATACAAGTCAATATTATGCCTTAGCAAATGGGAAGTCAACGTAAATGGAGCATGGTGGTAACTCGACTAAGTAATCAAATGAAGGGGAAAGTGATAGTTTCACCAACAGAATATATTCGAAATTTCAGGGTTGTTGATCAATTCTTTATGTAAGTAATAGAAAACATGAATAAAAATAAACCTGTTACAGCATGGAGAGTAGTAACCGCAACAGAGTATGATGTGGTCGACATGTTTGTCATCTTGATCGAGTTCCTATTTAGGATGTATAGTTAAGGATGATATTATGGTTCTTGATAGAAACCCGGTTTTAGGAGAGAGGAGGCACACAAAATTGTATGTGTGTGAGATTAGGTTATGATGTTATTATTCTCTCTATATATATACACTCAAGAGAAAACCCTTTATTAGTTAATTATTGGTAATATGGTTCATCAACAATTACCAAACTAATATATAATAAGGTATAGTTAATATTTTGATCTACTATAATATAAATGATTATAATAACCATATATAAATATATATAATCTTACATTCTCCCACTTGGCCGAATAATCATTTATTATGAGTATTAGATTAGTCTGATCAGAAGTTAATTCTCATTTTAGCTTTAAACTCAAACTGGAGCAGAGAAATACAGTCATTGAATTGAACATCAGCTCAAGACCCTCATTAATCATATTGCAGTCCTTATTTAAAACCTAAGTAGTTATAATCAAAATTTCCAAGTAAGCCCTTCAAACGTTTGATTTGTATAATAATTTGTCTATATGTCATTATGCATGCGGAGCATATTAAGAGACATACAAAATCAAAACTGATGAGGAAATTAATAGTTAATCATTCATATTACGATATGTTGATGTACACGGTCATCAAATAAACCCCTCATATTTATAAGCGCTTTCATAATACTTATTGGTATTAGACCTTTAGTTATAGGATCCTTAAACATATCATGAATGTATTCGATACGAAAATTTAGATTCCTGAATTTGTTAATAAACGAATAATTAGATTCATATCGAAATTTAATGCAGCACCTCTCAAACTGTTACTGTTTGAGAAAACATGGTAGCTGACTTTATCACAATAAGTCTTCAATATATAATTTATATGGAGTTAATAAACTTATGAGTCCACTGATAAATTTTCTAACAACATTTTTTTTGCTAATTGCGTTATGATTAATCAACATATTATGTCATTATAACTTAGATTGGTGTTATCAGTTCATTATGACTCCTCCATAAGATAGATTTATCTGCTGACATAAGAATATATCCCGAAAATTACATTATGTTATCGGTGAATATAACAAAGTTTAGGGTAATCAATCGTTTGAGTTCTCACTTCTTCATTTTAATTTATGGTCTCTCGTTTCCTTTAAAGATATTTTTAAACTCTTTTAGATGCTTCACATTAACCTTGACATATCTAGTATGTTGCAATTTGAGTAATATCTGAACGAGTATATACTTAAACCTACATGAGGCTTCTGCTTGATGAAGCATAAGGTAATAATCTCGATGATCCTATATCCTCTAAATAGAGCAATATTGTTTGTTACATGTTTAAGGACCCATTTAAGGTAAAACTTATAGAACAAAACTAACGTTCCTTTGGGTCTATCTCAGAATGTTATGATATCTATTACGTAAGGGATATTTCTGAGATCTATCATATTAAAGTATGTACGAACAATGTTTTGACTTATGTAACATATACTTGTCAGAAGAATGTCATCTATATAAGGACAAGTTTGTTTTTAGTTGCTCCCACTCATCTTGAGGTAGGTACATTAATCCACTTGGTTTTTGATAAAAAATAATTGTATAAAGATTTCATCACATTATGATGTCTGCATTAACCCATACAAGGATTTTATTGACTTACATACTAAGTGTTCTTTGACCTTCAGTTTAGAACTTGCAGGTTGTTTAATGAACATGTAAATATGCAAGTCATTTGTTAGGGAAAGTTGTTTTAATGTTCTTCTAACGTAGCTCTTTAACTATTATAAGCTACTTGAACAATGATGATCCTCAAAGAAAACTTTTGTAATATTGGTTATAAGATTCTTTGATGATTTATTCCCTTTTGCATATAACATTTAACAACCAATCGTGCTTCTTAGTGTCTTTAACATTTGTATTAAGATTTACTTTAGTTATGAACTCCCTTATGTGTTTCAACAAATCTCAAACATTATTTTGACTTATGAAGTTATTTGCTAATATTAGCTTTATTCCCATAGATGATTGATTTATGTTAGTGGTTTAATTAGAAGGGGTAGGATCATTAAGCATTCCAACATCCATTTCAACTTAAGTTAGGGAGTTTACATAATCATCAATGTTAGTGAGTTTTAAAACCTAGATGGCCTCCTAAGTTGATTATTCGGTAATTGAGAAAACGTTTATATGAGCAAAGATCTAGCCACTAACACGATACATCAATACGATACGAATACATTAAATACTATTCATTATGTTAATGGTGAGATACATACATTATGGTGAATACAATAAGTTATGGAGAGAATCCGGCATGGTAACGGTATGGATTAACTTAAGCCTCGGATCTAACTGAAATTATGAACAACAGCTGCCTATTTATAGGCCATCAGCTCCCATTCGTTATGTCACACCCCAACCTACGGCGGAAATGCCGGGACGCGAACTGATTGCTCACAGCTTTTCAAAGGTAACTATGCATGCATTATTAAAATGGCAATATCTATTAATTAAATTAAGTTTTTAAATAAATCAAATACACACAAACACATAATTCATAATCATACAACATTACAACTTATATCACAAATGATTTTGATTAATTATTTTCTAACTTAAATTCTTCACTAAGTCTTCACCAATCTGCATTAACTTTCTATGATAACCTGCATATAAGTATAAAATAGAATTTGTCAACAACACATGTTGAGTGAGCAACACACCAGTTTAAATTTAAATATAGTATATATTAAAATAAGTAATTTCAACAAGTCATATGAGAATAATAAATTAACCAAATGAGCAAGTATAACTGAGATGTTGAGAAACACGAAGGCTATAACGACTAGCGTATGATCATACTAGACTGAGATTATGTTGGACCTCTCCAAATGCGAAAGCATATAAACCAAATAAGCAAATAAACGAGTAAGGTATAAGTTGTTAACACATAAGACAATAGTTGCAGTTTTAAGTATAAGTACATATAAGAAATATAATTTACGCATATGTCCCCATAACATGGAAAAAGAAGTAAAATAGGGGAATGTGGTACTCACCTTAGCAATAAGCAAGAGATAAACGAATGCGGTAAGAACGGTAGTAAACAAGAGTTATGCTCTTCCGAAGTTACCACGAGAAATCCTCAAAATGACAAAGGACAGAAGTTTAAATAGATCAATACATTTTCGGCCCTAGAACGATGATGAACAGGTAATTACAGAGTGTTATGACCCAATTAAGTACATAGGTTTTGATCGCGATGTTTAGAGGGTGCTGCGAACTCATTTAATTGGATTGTTATGTTGTTTATATATCAATTTAGGAACGATATAGGACGGCTTCGATATGACAGTAATTGTAGTAACAATTTGATTCATGTTTTCTAATTACAAACGTCGGTTGGCCGATCTTGGAAGGTATTATATGCCCATTGATTCAATTTCCAGAAAAGTCCACGAGAATTAAGGTCCAAGGCACAAGAATTGATATCGCGTTTACCACATGGGTATGGTTTAGGGATTGGGTAAACGGGTTAACAGATTTTGAATGGGTTAAAATAAATTTTGCATTTTAGCCCCTAAAGTTTGAGGATGGAAACACTTGGGGTTTAAGTTTGATTTTGGGTGGTTTTTGCCAAAGTAAGAAAATTATATTTATATTATAAAATTAATTAAACAATATAATAATTTAATTAACTAGATAAAAGTGATAAAATTTCCCGAGCATTGGGTTTTAGTATAAATATTAACTTTGAAAAGTCCGAGTTGTTACAGTCTCCCCTACTTTAGTAAATTTCGTCCCGAAATTAAAGAATACTATAACAATACCATTAAAGTTTGAGGAAAAGAAAATTTTTAAAATAAAATTTAAAAATTTATCATAACACAGAACTTTGAATAGTTAAAACAACGCTCCAAATGAAAATCCAATAAGGGAACTTATATATAAGATGTACCAGCGGCGTATCCACCATGTCCTTATCATTTTTTTACATTTGTAGCATTATCCCAACCACTTTCAATTCTATATTATGACACATAATCTTACGAATCTTGATTTCCATGCAAGGACTTCAATAATTATGTTCTGGACCATAATTATTTTCATCGTCGGATGGTCCACATGATTCGTCCCATCGTGTGGATTTACAAAACGTTTGAAAATACATGATTTTTAGTAAACAAAAGTTTCAAGAATTTTTAATTATAAAACCAATGTATAAAATATTTCTTAAGTTGGGGTTGATTTAAATAGAAGAGTTTCTAAAACATCTTTTAACACAAAAGTATAAGTATTTAAAGTTGGAAAAAAATAATAACTTATTAATAGTTGAGGTTAATAAAATTAGTTGTGATGAATGAAGGTAAGGAAATAGAACAGTAGTAGGCTTTAATAAACAATATATTTAACGAAAAGAAACTTTATTTATAAAGTACGATACGTGAAGGATAAATAGTTCAAAATGAAATAATTCAAGGCCACGAAAAGGCGTTATGATATTATAATTAAGAAAAAGACAAGATAATAAAGACAGATAAAGAAAACGGCAAAATTCTTCGAGGTCCTTGAGTAGCTTAATTGACGTGACTTGAAGCACCATGATGAGTTGCATTTATAAGATTTGGAGCAGTCGAGGTAGATTGATTTGGGGTAGCGTGAGCTTGAATAGTTTGCAAGAAGGTTGTTTGGTGGAAATATGTCAGATAAACTTGAGCTTGTGGTTGTGGGGTTTGGTAGTGTTGGGTTAAGTAAGGTTGACCTTAATTGATGGGAGGAACTTGAGGGTCATGAGGTTGATGAGTTTGAGCCTGGTGAGCATGGGTCAAGTAGTAGGGTGTAGTCGTAGTTTGGGCTTGATGAGCTTGGGTAAGTTGAGGGCACACATTACAGAGGTGATTTGGGTTTCCACAATGGTAGCAAGCACCGGGTATTAGGAACACCAGGTTAGGCAATAGGGGTAGGTTGTTGCGGGACAGCTTGTGCAGTAGGCGGGACACGGCAGGTGTTAGCAAGATGGCCGTAACGGTTGCATTAGATGCAGCGACGGCATAGGGATTTAACCGAGTGATGACGGTTACACATGGAGCATAATGGAAAAGGACTGAGGTAAGGTTTCTTGTTTGAGGAGACCTGTGGGTGGGTAGGATTTGTTCCAACAACGTTCTTACATTTCTTGTTGTGAGGATGAGTGGAGGTAGATGGTTTGTGGTCACCAGTAGAGGAATTAGTGGGAAAAGTTGAATCGGTTGCACTGATTTTTTGAATTTGGGTTACTATCCTAGGGATCACAATAGTTAACTCTTTGGCAATACAGGCAGCCATACGGTGATTATGAGAATCAAACGATTGATGTCGAGGATAACGTTGGTTTCTTGAATGAGACATTTTATAGGGACCAAAAATGAGGATTTATAAGATGAAGGATAAATTGAGGAAATCATAAGAATAGTAAATTGTTTAATTATGAAGATAAGTTATTATAATGTTGCGTTAAGAAGTAAGGGGAATTGCGTCATGAGGATCAAAAGTAAAAGTTTATAAGATGAGGGGGGTACATTGCGTAAATAGTTATTAAATGATGTAGTCAATAAGATTAATGTGTGATGACCACATGAGGAGTTAAGCCAGTTTAAAATTTAGATTTTTATTAAGTTTACAATAAACTAACGAAATATAAATTGTGGATGTTGGCCTCCCATGAGCTTTCCATGGCAATTTGAATGACCCAACGAACTAACGAAAAACAACTGACTTGGACAGCCCATGAGCGTTACATGGCAATTTGATTATCCCAACTAGTTAATGAATTAAGAATGCAATGAAGTTTGAAGGCCCAATGAGCTTTACATGGGTTTTAATCGACCAAACTAAATAACGAACTGTCGAAATAAATATGGGAATTTGGAGATTCTTGTGAATCACCGCATTTGTTTACTCCAACAAAAATACAAAAAAAAAGTTAAGAAATGGATAGTATGAGTGCCCATGGGTTCCATGGATTTTTCACCCAACTAACCATTTAAATAACGGAACACAATAATCGGGAAAACTGAGTTTAGCCATGAACCACCGTGAATTCGGTTTAAAAAATATTATAGGGATGCAACCACTAATGTGGTCATGGTTGACATCTTAGGGTGTCGGTCATATGGCATTTTTAGGTCTCGCTCGGGTCCATAGGGTTGAGTACTGTGGTCAGGTTATCACCCAGGTAAGGAATAACGTCTTACCTTTGGTTCTTGGAACCGTTTTTCTAGTGCCCAACTCACAGTTTCTCTCATCTTTTCATTTGTAATAGGGACATGCCATATAGCCTAGCCCTAAGGTGTACGAGTGAAAACAACAGGTGGGAATTCTTAAGGAATTTCTCAAAAATAAAAAGTAATCTAATTTTGAAAAATTTTCTTTGAATGTTGAGGCATAGCCTCGGATTTGTGTATGTGTGCATAACAATACAATAATTAATAAATAATTATCTAGGAAGGCGGTAAACAATTTAAAATTGAATACATAAAGGCAAACAGATAGGCACGTATAAGGCTCCTAAACATGTGTCTAAGGCAATTTCTAACGACCAATCTTAATCCTTCGGCTCTGATACCAATCTGTCACACCCCAACCTACGGCGGAAATTCCGAGATGCGAACTGATTGCTCACAGCTTTTCAAATGTAACTATCATGCATTATTAAAATGGCAATATCTATTAATTAAATTTAGTTTTCAAATAAATCAAATACAAACAAACACATAATTCATAATCATACAACATTACAACTTATATCACAAATGATTTTGATTAATTATTTTCTAACTTAAATTCTTCACTAAGTCTTCACCAACCTGCATTAACTTTCTGTGATAACCTGCATATACGTATAAAATAGAATTTTGTCAACAACACATGTTGAGTGAGCAACACATCAGTTTAAATGTAAATATAGTATAAATAAAAATAAGTAATTGCAACAAGTCATATGAGAATAAAAAATTAACCAAATGAGCAAGTATAACTGAGATGTCGATAAGCACGAAGGCTATAACGACTGGCGTATGATCATACTAGACTGAGATTATGTTGGACCTCTCAGAATGCGGAAGCATACAAAGCAAATAAGCACATAAACAAGTAAGGTATAAGTTGTTAACACATAAGACAATAGTTGCAGTTTTAAGTATAAGTATATATAAGAAATATAATTTACGCGCATGTCCCCATAACGTGGAAAAAGAAGTAAAATAGGGGAATGTGGTACTCACCTTAGCAATAAGCAAGAGATAAACGAATGCGGTAAGAACGGTAGTAAACAATAGTTATGCTCTTCGGAAGTTAAAAGGAGAAATCCTCAAATGACAAAGGACAGAAGGTTAAATAGATCAATACGTTGTCGGCCCTAGAACGATGATGAACAGGTAATTACAGAGTGTTATGACCCAATTAAGTACATAGGTTTTGATCGCGATGTTTAGAGGGTGTTGCGAACTCATTTAATTGGATTGTTATGTTGTTTATATATCAATTTTGGAACGATATAGGACGGCTTCGATATGACAGTAATTTTATTAACAATTTGATTCATATTTTCAAATTAGAAACGTCGGTTGGCCGATCTTGGAAGGTACTATATGCCCATTGATTCAATTTCAATCATTCAACAACTTTCACTTCGGCTTTCCCTCTCTTTATAACGTTTATCCCAAATTAACTCTTTGAAGCTCTTCTACATCCCATTCGCAAAGATGCACTAATGTTTTGAGCATATGATTCACAGTTCCAACCTCCACTAATCAATCCAAAACGATCAAATTCTTCAATCTAATGACAAGACTAATATATTCTTCAGTAAGATCAACCCATTCGAGAATTGTCACCTTCAACACAAGTAATTCGTCGTATACTCGTAGCCAACATAGTCAGGAACAAAGTCTCTCAAAAAGAAGTAAACGGACAGACACTCGTATCCCACATAGTCAGGTTTCAATCTCGAACAAACCAATCGGCAATCGAAGAACAATTGCAGTCTTGAACCCAGTCAAATGTAGCTTTACTAGCATGAATTACCACCCGAATTGCAATAATTTTTAAGAAACCCTTGCAAACGTAGGAAGATACATGCCAAATAAACTCTATGAAATTTTTATCTCCCCCTTTTCTTGACAAAATTAGTAAGGTCTTGAACAGTCTTCAAGACTCACAAACAATCTCCTCCTTAAATTACTCGTGGTCCCCCCCTCGGCCAGTAGAAATGCGTAAAAAGTAGATCGAAAAACAGTTACCAAAATTCACAGGAAGAGTACTCAATACATTAGGAACATCCCACAAAAATTTCGTTTAAGAAAATTTTTCTAAAATACTCTTTATTATTTTTTACTCTTGTTTATTTTTTTTACCTTAAAACAATGACAAATGAGCTCAAAGAACGAATGAGGCTTCATTCGTCATCCCATACATTATCCTAATCACCATTCGTCAACTAATCATCCCATATGTTAAAACAGTGTCCTCATACGTTAACATGTGTCTTCATTCGTTACCTTTGAACGAATAGACATCACATTCGTTATAAAATACCATCCTCATTCATTAAAACAGTTGAATGAATGAGGTCCCATACGTTAAGGAACACATTCGTCTGATCCAATAACGAATGAACTGACATTCATTATAAATTAACCAGACTTCATTCGTTAGAACTATTCACATTCGTTAGAACAGTTGCACGAATGAGTCCACATTCGTTATAAATAACCCTGTACACATTCGTTAAACTCCATAACGAATATCCTCCATTCGTTAAAATCCCGTAACGAATGGCTACAATATCATAACGAATGGGTTGTTGGATATGTTACTGTTCACCAGAAAAACGACGTTGCACCGGAAAAATCAGTTAGATCGCCGAATAATCTTGTTACATCACCATAATCTGTAGATTTGAACTTCATCCATGGCAGATTCATCAAATCTTCATGATAGTTTACCAAATTGAACCACGAAGGCTCGGATTTTCATCACAAACCTGAATTAATCATCAAGTTAACTTAATATCTACTGATTTGATACAAATCTGATCAAACAGTAACTTTCTCTTCCATGGTGGATTCTTCAATACACCATAATTAACCTCCAAAATCAACAGGGAGATTCGGAATTCATTAATAAATATAAATCTACCTTCAATTTCAACATTCGTACCTTAATTTGATCAAAATCTGATCAAACCAAACAAAAACACGATGAACACGAAGAACACCATTCAGATCTGAATCATACTTTAAATTGATGCATCGAGAGTAGCTGCCTGCTTTGATACCAATTGAGAAAACGTTTTTACGAGCCAAGATCTAGCCGCTAACACGATACATCAATACGATACGAATACGTTAAATACTACTCATTACGTTAATGGTGAAATACATACATTATGGTGAATACAATAAGTTATGGAGAGAATCCGGCATGGTAACGGTATGGATTAACTTAAGGCTTGGATCTCACTGAAATTATGAACATGAGCTGCCTATTTATAGGCCAATAGCTCCTATTCGTTAAGTTGGTCTCATTCGTTATACTGTAGTAACGAATGAGACATCATTCATTATGCCTCCATAACGAATGGGCTTCCATTCGCTATACAGTCCATAGCGAATGGGGTATTAATCTTTACGAATAGCCTAGTCAACTAACGAATGGATCCATTCGCTATACAATCCATAGCGAATGGCCATTTTACATTAAATATACAGATTAGATGTAACATTTGTTAATTTCAAAATCGAAACCCGGTTCATAAAAAAAACTTATGTTTCTGGATCCACACTTATTATTAAGAAAACGAATTCTTATATTATTTTCATTGTGTGTAATTTCGTTTAACATATCATTTGGGCGCTTTTTGCCACCACCCTTAGTTTTTACAACTTATGATCAAACAACAATAAACCAAGGACCAAATTGCAAACCCAATTCAAACCCCATTTCCCTCCAAGCCGTCACCACCATATACCCACATCCATTACCATCTTCAATCCATAAGTCACGGCCTAAAATCAGGAAATTGGCATCACCAAATCATTCTTTGACCTTAGATGCGTTAAATCGACACTTTATACATGGTAAATTATAACGTATTGACAGCTAATTGACTCTTAATCACAACCATAACAAACCGCGACCTTCTTGGCCATGAATCACTATAAATACTCATCTAAAATGCAATTAACTCGTCCCTCATACTCTCTATCGTATTCCGCAGCAAAGCCTTAAGATAATTTCATCAATGAAGTTGTTTCAGACCCATTTTGTGTTCGTGTTCTTGGCCGAATCCTATCTCGTCGTTCTCCTTCAATCTGACCATTTTTATGGTAATTAATTAGTTTGTTTTGGTCGGAATTTATTGGGGAACGAAAGCCCTTTGCGAAGATATGGATTAATTGGGTTCGGATTAAAATTAGGGTTCATAAACGATTTCGAGGAAACTGGAGCTCTGTATATATAAATTCTTTTTCACTCCATACCTGGGTTAGTCACCAACCCAGTTGACTGGTGCAAATTGTGTAAAGCTTGAACCGGCCTGGGGCGCAGGTTCGAATCCCCCAGGCCCGGTTTTGGTTGTTTATTTTTATTTCTATCATTTTCAATTGTCTAGTTAATTATTAATATATCCAAACTAATTTTATATAAAGATATAATGATTTCACTCGTTTAAGCGTACCAGACACCATTTTTTTATCTAAAAATAATTTATTTCTTAAGATTTTTCTTATGCGTGTGTGTATACTTATATACATACATATGTTTACGTATAACTATATACATTTAACCTTATGCTTATAAATAGATGTATTTTCTCAACCTAACCTAAAATATTATTAAATAAATTAATAATAATAATAATAATATTAATATTAATAATAATAATAATAATTTTTACTTGAACCGACCATCAAAATAATTTTTCCTTTAATTATATAATATATGTTTATATAATTTTATAGTATTAAATTAGCACTTTGGTTGTTTAAAAAGGAATACGTAACTTCTAATAACATTTAAACTAATTACGTTCTTATTACACTTATATAAAATTTATATAAATTATTATTCAACACGTTATCGATCCCCAAATCCATTATGAACCCACCATGTCATCTTCTTGTTCGTTTACGTTGTTGGATTATTTATTTTAATATTATACCTTTAATACTAGGGCTTACCGTCAAGACTCCTCGTGGAACTTGCTAGTTCACGTTAACCGTTATCATCTTCTAGTTACCGCTCTCCTTTATTCAAATGAGTTTACATACCCCTATTTTTCATCTTTCATATTTTAGGGGTAGCATGTATACCTTATTCAAGTTTATTCATTTTGTATTTTTACATCTATTTCAAACACTAGTCGTTATATGTTTATGTGTGATTATTGCAATATCTATGACTATGCTCTATGTGTTTAAGTGTTTATTTTATGTTTTGTGGTTGTTATATCATCCTCATCTATTCTCATCAAGTATGATCATACATTTACCCAAGTACATTGATTCTGTATCAATAGGAATGTGTCCAAATCTATTTAGTTCTTTACATTTTCATAGGAATTGTAATGCTCAACATTAACATATGAATTGTGGTTTTTTTTATCTATATATATCTTGACTAAATCTTATGTATTCTCACAAACATTCGTGTTGACAAACTATATTTTTATACATGCTACAGGTACAAGTAATTTACGTTGTTCAAGATTGAAGAAATTAGTTTTACCTTAGGATATTATTCAACATACAAAAAGAAATGATGTAATTCTTTCTTAATATCGAATTTGTGTACTTGTTTATTGTTAATGAAATTAAATAATTATTGTCGCTTTAATTAGTGTCTTTTAAGCTACTGTCCAATCATTACGTTACGCCCTGACATGTTCTGCCGCCTTTGATCGGGGTGTGACACTAGACTATCTATAACTTATTCAGTCGTTACAGACACCAATCGTGCACTAACAAATTTTAATAGTCTCAGTTTTATGAATTAGCTATTGGTTAGGTTGCTATCATTTTTAGGTTTCTAAGTGTGTAAGAGTTGGTGCAGCACGGTGTATAAGAGGTGTAACTAGAGTTAATTTTGGAGTAAAATTTAATGACTCTCCCCCCATCCCCCGACTCTTGTACTTTTAACAAGTCATTATAAGGACTTTTACTGCTCCCACTGACCTTAGAAACCTTTAGGAAATTAGCATGCTTAGGGTTGATATTTATAGACCAATAGATTCTAGTAGAGAAAAAGTTAATGATGTAAGTCGTCGTAGTTTCTCTTGTGAGGATTATTTTAGTAAGAAATCTAAATTTGCTCACGTTTAAGCAACAATAAAACTTTTGTAAGAGTAGTAGTAGTAGTAGTAGTAGTAGTAGTAGTAGTAGTAGTAGTAGTAGTAGTAGTAGTAGTATTAGTAAATTCTAAAGAGATAAGTTTTGATGAAATAGTGTTGTGATGGAGCATTGTCTTGTACAAGAGGTGTAATTGAGATAATATAAAGTTTCCACTCCCCCACCTCTTGAAAATCTTGTAAGTTGTGATTGAGACACTTAAGGCTCCCACTAATCTTTAATATCTCTAGTAAAACTACATAAGGAGTTTCAATGAGGTACGTGATGTGGGAATTTCTCACATATATGTTAGACTTGATTTGATTTTATTAACATCCACATGTCATAATAAACTTAGGGACATATTAGAAGAAATCGTATTAGGTATATATGAATGGATCTCTTTAAAATCATGGACCATAGAAGTTAGATTAGATACAAGTAAATAGCTTTTTAAATGATGAAAGAATTATGTCTGAATATTCCGTTTTAAATAAGTTCCACGAATGTCAGTAAAATATAACTCATGGTGGACCCATACTTATTTCTTAAGCCAAGTAATGTTTAGGGCATCTAACACATGATTAAAATCACTAAGAATGAGATTAGATGAAATTCACCCTTATCAACCATGTCATGATTTCTCATGAAATTTGGTTTTAAGGGATGAATTTTATAAGTCTCATTTGTCTTTTGTTAAATTCTTATTTGCATGATAACAAAAGTTGTGAAAGTATGTAGTATCATCTAATTCTATTTTATAAATGTTTCAATCCATATATTTATAACAAATAATATAAGAGTTTAAGGTAAGCGTGACTTTATGTTGGCTATGCAAACCTCATAACTGTCATAATGTAGCTTTAGTATTGATACTAAATTCTGATTAATCTCCAGAATATTTAAGGTATCATAAAGTCTAATTAAAAGACAGTTTATCATGGTTCTAGTAACCTTAACATGTAAATTTGTCACTGACACTCGTGTTAGTTATTTGTTGATTTCGGGTAAACATATAGAACTAGACTCAACCAATCATGTGTTGATGGGAATATTAGGATTGACAGACTTAAATATCATTTATACAACTATCAGTATTAGCCAGTTGTTCTTTTGAATTATGGATAGTCTTGTAATGCTTATGCCTAATCTAATGACATATATTTGCAATGAGACTTCTCCTTAGAGAAATTAAAGCTGAAAGTAATACTTGTATTTTGTCTATGAACCTTAGAATTATCCCCTTTTAAGTTTTAGTGGTGTGAGTTGAATAACATCTTATTTCCAGTACCAGACATTTCTTTTCTTGTACATATGTTGCTGATCAACACACTCATTTTCCTTTGGTACTTCTGAGTGTTATAGTTGATTCTTAAGGCACCAAATTGTACTATTGAAAATTTTAGTATATAATGTACTACAAAATTGTACTTATTTTAATGTGTGAAACCTTAATTTTATGGGTCATGGTATTGTACATTATGATGTATTCAGGGATACCATTTAACCTTATAATTGGTATTTAGAAGGAATGCATGCATCTTATGAGTTAGTTT
Source organism: Bidens hawaiensis (assembly GCF_021521415.1). Lineage (NCBI taxonomy): Eukaryota > Viridiplantae > Streptophyta > Magnoliopsida > Asterales > Asteraceae > Bidens > Bidens hawaiensis. The sequence continues at coordinate 280,135 of NW_027494076.1, forward strand.
GATTAGTCTTAGGTAAAACTAAATCAATGATAACTTTAGTGATAACATTTATTTAAATAAGTTCTTGATTATCATTATTATAAGAGACATTATGATTGACTTATCCCATTTATTATGCTCTAGTTTTCAATAGAATGATTGTTATTAGAAAGAGCAGTAGGATAGTCATATCATGTCTTAATGGATAATCAAAACTGAGAAGAGCTGAATGTTATTAAAACTCTCTATGAGACAAATTCAGTTGTGTTTTGAGATTAGAGTGGATGATTTGGATGAGATCATTAATTATAGAAGAATGTTATAGTAAGTAATATTATGGGATATTAAAATAATAAAGATTAAAATTTATGATCATTAGATTAATGAAAGATCATTAATGTGAGGATCATTATATTTTATTGAAGATGTGATATGTCTATTATTAACATCAAACTAATAGACTATAATTAAAAGTTCTACTTAAACAAAAAATAAATCAACTTTGGACAAAATTAAAATTAATATAAATATGTGTGTGAAACAATTGTAAACATCACTTTTAGGCAGAAGCGAGACAACTATTTTATTTATGCATGGGCTAATTTTGCTAAATAAAAATGTCACATCACCTTTGGGTAGAAGTGAGACATTTGTATCATGTTATGCAAAAAACAACAAAAGCTTTCAATTAAACTTGAATGATATGGTAAATGTAACACATTACCTTTGGGCAGAAGTGATACATCAAAATTCACTCAAGTTAAGCTTTTTACGTTTTGTAAATTTTATAAGATTTAATTGTTTACAAAACATTTAACTAGGAACAGTTTATAGGAAAATTAGAGTTATCGGGAAATTAGTTATTCGATACTTTTGAGTTCTTGGGAATTATGAGTTCTCGGGAATTTTAGTGAGCCCGTCATTAGTGGGTTTTCAGGATTATGAGAGTTTTCGGGTTTTATAAGGTTTTTGAGATTTTGGTAAACCAAAACCATTTTAGAAGCAAAAACCAAAATTTAATTTTAAATCCTTAACCCATAAACTAATTTTGACCCTTAAATTATTTTACCCATAAATTGTTTTTTAAATCCCATAAACTAATTTATGATAAATATGGAATTCGAATTTTAATGGATTATCTTGTTTCCAAATTTAAAAGATTTAGTTCTAATTATCCAAAATTTTGAAATCTTTTATTGATAAAACTATATCATGTTTCAAAATTTTTAATAGATAAAAAATCAATCAAAATTGGAAACAACATATTTTATTACTACGATTCATCCAAAATAATGATGATTCTTCGGTTTTTATGAAGAACATCTTCAAAGAATCTTTAGTCAGTTTTCTCTGGAATTGAAATCTTAAACATATTTTAAGAGATTTCGAATACATTTGAGTTTTAAATATGAATTTTAGCAATTATAACCAGTTTTCTTAACAAAACATGAAAACAAAAAACAAAAAAAAATTAGGGTTTTAATCAAAATTCATGTTTTTCGATTTTAATTCCAGATTTAAGGAAAACATGAAGACCTGAGTAATCAACATCGCTTTGATACCACATGTTGATCAGTTTTTTATGTAAGTAATTGAAAATATGAATAAAAATAAACTTATGAACCTGTTACAACATTGAGATTATAACTGCAGCAGAGTATAATGTAGTCGGCATGTTTGTCATCGTGATCGAGTTACCCTTTAATATGTATAGTTAAGGATGGTGTTAGGGTCCTTGAAAGGAACCCTGTTTTAGGAGAAAGGAAGCACACAAAATTGTATGTATGTAAGATTAGGTTATGATGTTATTATTCTCTCTCTATATATATACACCAAGGGGAAACCATTTATTAGTTAATTATAGATAATATGACTCATCAATAATTACCAAACTAATATATAATGAGGTATAGTTAATATTTTGATAAAGGATTATAATGGCCATATATAAATATATATAATCTTATAAGGGCATGAAGAATCTGTCAAGCATTCTTTCATTTCATCCCTAAGAACTTTAGTAAAGAGAAGGGAGACGATTCTAGAGAGAGCGTTGTTTCATAATCTTTGTATAGATTTATGGACAGAAGTTCTAATAATATACTTTGAAATGTTTTATAGTTTAGCATGCATGAAGAACAAATTATTAGATTATAGGTCTTTAAGTTTTCTACTGACTGAAAAATACAAGTTATCAAGTCTGATGAACAAACTTCAAATCACGTATAAATTTGCAAGTCTGATGGACAAACTTCTAACCACATATAAATTTGATAAACGTGTGTTCTATTATAAGTGACTACCATGAAGCATTAACACTTAAACCAAATTCAAATATCATAACTGTAAGAAACAAATATTCACAATCTACCACTAAAATTACAATGTATACCACTTTATATTTGGTTCATCAAGTAAATTTTATATATTTTGGTAATTTCTCGATCCATGTGGTCTGTAGTATGAAGTATGAACCAATATTGCATGGTTAATAAATAATGTTCAAATTAGTATTAACGTTTCTAAAACTTTTATTTTGGTTATTGAACGAAGTCCAAAAGTGGAATAAAAAGTAAAAACAAGTCATCTAAAAAACATATGAAACATATGTACCACGCAATCAAGGACGGCTCAAAAAGTGAAATAAAAGGGCTTTAGACCCCATTAAAGATGGCTTAAAAAGTGAGATAACTAGGATCCCAAATTCTAAAAAGAGATATTATATGTAGGTAATTTGGGCTTTAGAATTGTAGATGAGGATTTGGATCTATAATTATACATACATAGAGGTAACATAGAAATCATATGATGGAAAGCAAAATAAGTTTTATCTTTTGGCAAAAGAACACCTAATTTAATTATCCGTTTTGTACCCTCGAAAAGGATTGAGCCAACTATGTATGCAATTTACTAGAAACAGTATATTTTAACATTTACTCAAAAAGCTTGACAACATTAACATAAGGTTTATAGCATTTTAATAATCCTAAATAAAGACTATTGGTCAATAATAATCTCAACCGAGTCTTTAACATTTACTCAAAAAGCTTGACAACATTAACATAAGGTTTATAGCATTTTAATAATCCCAAATAAAGACTATTGGCAATAATAATCTCAACTGAGTCTTTAGTTGAGATTATTATTTGTCAATACTCTTTAATTGGAATTATAAAATCCGATAAGCCTTGATTTAATGGATAATGTATTGGAAGGTTTTTTCATGTAGTACAAACCATGCCATTCTTTGTGAGGACTTTCAGTCATAACGTTTCAAAATTTCGTTAAGCGACATGATTTCTTTTGAAAAATAAAGTAGTTACGTAAGTTTCGTGACGAAAATAAGAAGTAGCGCTATAAAAATCTCTCTAAACAAAGGAGGCAAAATATATTGACGTGTATAGTCGTTTGCTACACAATAAAAGAGAATAGCCATGGACAAATGATAGATATATTTATATACTTACAATTTCGGGGAGATGTGCATGTATGTTTTGTACATGGTGCAACAATATTTGAACACGAATAAAGAGCTTTATCACTTCCACGTGTCCTTCACCTCTTCCATCACCGCCCTTCATGTCCACTTACCACCTCTTTAATCTTCTAAGATTTAGATTTTGCAATCCATCACAATTCTTATGTGGCTCCGTCACCCCATCCCCCCTTCCCATTTCACAACCACAATTACCATTGCATGCCACCTCAATTATGGTTTCTCACCGCCGCCACTTCAGCAATCGACGACTTTGTTGTCCATGGCAACTAGCGGTGATGTTCGACTGTTTCCGCGTTCCATTGAGGAATCTAGGTGACGGTGAACTTCCGGTTGTCTTTGGCGGTGACAGACTTTGTGAAGGTTTGTGTCTATTTGTGTTTTAATCAATAATTTTAGGGTGTATGTTTACATCTGGGTTTTGTTGTTAAACTTAATTTCATTATTTGTGCTTATGTTGCCCTAGTTTGTAGTCATTTTGTTCACTGTTAACACAAGTATGATTTTGGAGTTGTAGAGGATGACAACCATATTCATATGGCAAGTAACATATCTTGATTTTCATAGAATGGTTTCATATATCCAATAAAATGTATTCGTGAATTGTCAATTTCAATGCATGTATGTCTATTAAATTGTGGTAGCATATATGATGTTATGAATTCCTCAACATGACAAGGGATTTGTAGGCAAATCAATAAGAAAAATGACATGGAGTTTGGATAGACCTGGTAAAGCAATTGAAGCAATAATGGGATTCAAAAGAATTCTTACATCTGTAGGATGTTTGAAGGATGGGCTAAATGGAGTTTCTGTAAGGCTCTATTCCCGGTAGCCCTACTTTAGTGTCAGATTTACTCATAAACACAGTTTATGAGTAAATAGCAAACATTTACGTGGATTTACAAATCAGAGTTTATTTAAACTTTTCGCAGAATGTAAAACAGCAATCATTCGTTACAAAACATTAAATCTTTTCTTTGATACCATAACACAAAACATTATATTTAAAACGTCGTTTCTTCCATCTTCAGATGCCAACCACTCAATCCATGCCATGTGCCATCCTCATGCTAGCTCATTAGTTTGCTCACCTGCGTGTATACAAAAAGTTAGCTACGTTGAGTGAGTTCTAGTTAATCAAGCAACTTATCATACGACCACTACATGCATTATATACGTATCCGAAGACACATAGTCCACTATCTAACCTGCTCACCTTACCACTTAACCTCTTATTTACTCCTACAGCTTAGCCACTTTAATAACGAATAACGTTATGTCACCTTGCCACTTTAATAACGAATCACGTTATGCCACTTTAATAACGAGTAACGTTATGCAACTTTGCCACTTTAATAACGAAGTCACGCATAGGCTTACCATACCACGTACTATCGTCATGCCACTAACACCCTTACTAGACCCTTGCTACTTCTATCACGCCCTACCTCTACTTGTCTACAACACACTACACTTTATATCATTACATCATTTACATAATAACCAAGTCACATCACAACATTTACACACACTAATAACCACTTGGGGATCATTCCCGAATGACGGTATGCGCAATATCCGAAGATCGTTCGCACACCGAATAACGTTGCCTTCCCTGTCTACACGTGCAATATCCGAAGATCGTTCACGCACTAACAGACATCCATTCATAACATATATAAATATATCACATTAACATTATAGCATACACTTACCACTTAAGGTAAGTGTATTCACACTTCACATCGAGTATGCACACAGCCCCGAAAGCATAACAAGGAAGTGGGGCTAGAAACTCACCTGAACTCGGTTACGTTCAGTGCTAAAGGTTATTCCTTTCTTGAGTTGTGCATGACTAACTGTATAGTAATTACATGTATCAATTAACTATCACTACTCATCGTATTTCTAGTTGAATTATATCCCACAATGGACGGGGGTCCGGGGGCAGCGCCCCTGGCAACGGGGTCGAGCTGCCAGGTCAGCTTGGAAAAATTTTATTTCTATTAACTGTCTTAACACATTTTCCATTAAGATTATAAATTATTATTTTATTCACCAGCACATTTTCTATAACGAATTAAGCCTAATTCGTTATCAGATCACAGTCTAATTCGTTATCTAGCACATGATCTGATTCGTTATCCAGCTTCGTTGTCCTGATTCGTTAGCCGATTCGTTATTCTAGTTCGTCATCCTTCAAAACGAATTGGACCTTTATAACGAACTAGTCCTTTAATGAACCGAATCCTTAAGGAACTGAACCCTTAACGAACTGGGGTTCATTCGTTAGTTCTTCCTTAACGAACTACTTAACGAATTGGAGCTTCTTCGTTACTTATCCTTAACGAATGACTTAACGAACTGCTTCTAGTTCGTTACTTCCTCTTAACGAAATGGATTAACGAATTTCCTTCTAGTTCGTTAAGTCACCGCTAACGAACTAGGGTTAGGTCAGAATGTTAGAGAACATTCTCTGACATCCTTACCTCGTACACCCAACTCCGGCGCCGCCTTCGCCGGAAAACCGGGATATCGCCGGTAAAACGATATTTCAGCCGTTTCACCACCGTTTTTACTGTTTTTCGTCCCGTTCGATCCAGATCTGAGCTAGGGTGACCCCTAAGCTCATCTTAGGTTCGGTTTATACCCGATTCCACCCGGATCTCACAACTTTAACAGTTTAAGGTGTCGGCCCGTCGTTTCACGACTATATCTAACGGGTTTGGATCTCTACAATATCATACTATCATTACCTTGGTTGGGAACGGTTTTCTTCTTGGTTTCGACTAGAGAGAGAAACTAGGATGAGAGAGAGAGAGAGCTAAGTGTGTGTTTTTGTGGTGTATGGAATATGTGTGAAATGAATGAAAAATGGGAATCTAAGGTTTATATAATTATGGATCATGGGCTTAAGCCCATGGTCTCTTCCTTCTTTCCTAAGTCCATAACCCATATCCATTACCCAACACTAGCCCGACCCATACTAACTCCTACTTATTTAAGTATTTCCCGCAACCCGAGTAAACTTCCTCACTGACAATAAATAATATATTTAATATTATTTTAGAAATTTCGGGACGTTACATTTTCAGATGCATATTTAAGGTATGTTGCATTACTTGAGGTTGAAAATGGGTGGAGGTTTTATGTCAAGTATGGTCATCAAAATTGTATTATTCCAGTATTAATATGATTCTATAAATAATTTATGAGCTTTTATGCGTTAAAAGAAAGAGAGATGGATTGTGCATAACAAATTTTATTTCCTCAAAAGTGATTCACCATCTTTGTTTCTTGCAGCTAGTCGGCGTGCCCTGTTTAAGCAGTTTGGGTACAAAGATAATGGTTATCAAAAGGAACTTGAGCGTATCGAGAAGGTTTGTTTCACACTTGAGAGTTAGCTTTGCTCAATTATCAACTTGAAAGTTAACAAAATTTTTACTATACATGTGCTTTATGAATTATGTTATAGGTTTTGCCCCGTTAATTGAAAAATACCAGAAATATGGAAGGGCAATGAGCATGGGAATTAATCATGCTAGTCTTTCAGACCGTATCATAAGCTACTCTGGTGATTCTTCTAGGGGAATAGGAAGCAACTTTCTTCCCATTCTTTATGTTTCTCTTAATTTCCTCTAAATTGTCACTTACATCACAAAATTTGATTTAATCTCACAGGTTAAATCTGCAGTTCAGTTTGCAAAAGCATGTAGAAAACCATACTTCCATAACTTTGTATTTTCAATGAAAGAAATTTAGCAATCGGGTTAAATGGTTGACGCGGGATCAACATTACACAACCTTTTTAGCCATAAAAGTTTGCCGGCGATGATGTTACCTAATCCTCTCGCTTTCTTATTGTTGATGTCTTGAATGGGTTAAACCTAATTGGGTTAAACGAATTTCTTTTTTTATGATTTTGCAACCCGCCGCAGCTACATAGAGGTCTTAATACGTTATGGTTACGTTTTTACACCCCGCCGCAACACAACGGGTAAAAATAGTAGTTTCTCTACAAATTACATACCACAAATCTCTAGACCATGAAATCACTCATATCCAACAGAACTTCTTGTGCACGAACACTGTATGTTGGTCGGTCAACTTTATCATAAAATTAACATATTATTATTATGTATTGTTACATGAACATGTAATCTTTAGTGGTAAGAGGACAACTTAAACTTATTTTAACATGCTCATAATATGTTTAACCACGAAGATACATCAATTGCCTATGTGGGTAACCAGTGACGGATTAATGAATTTTTTTTAGGAATTTTTTTCAGGCGGTGCACTACTTTTAGATACTTCAATTCATGAAATCGAATATAAATATTTCGGGTCAGCTCGATGGTTCAGGTCGGTTCGTTACATAATAAAAAAGACATCATCATTTGAAATTAACAAATCTATAATATTTATACAATGGTCTTTACGAATTAAAAAAAATACTTATAGTTGTTCCCTACGATTCTTCATATTTTGAAATTATTACATAATATAAATACAATCATTCGGCCGGATGCCCGGACTACTAGAGGAAGAAGGTGTAGCGCCTGCATAATCATGGTGGAGAGGGGAGAGAGGTAGTGGGCGGTGTTTGTAATTGCATCTTTGTTTAAAAGTTTTGGTTTATGAAATCATGAAAATTGCATAAAAAATAGTGTAAAATGGATTTGAACCCTAAAAGGCTACATAGACAAAAAAGAAAAGAAAAAAACTAGTGTAAAACGGATTTGAACTCTAAATGTTGCATAGAAAAAAAAGCAGTGTAAAATGGATTTGAACATGCGACCTTCAATTTACCAAATCAAAGACTTATCCACCAGACCAAAAGCTTTTATTTAAATTATTGTGGTTTCTTTCTAATTTATAAGATGGTTCACTATATTATTTTTTATATACTAATACACTATTATTTTGAAACTCACTAACTAGTTGGATCCGCCAATGTGTGTAACTATATATGATCCTTTTGGATTCCTTGCATTTTAGGTTATGAAGCTACTTAACCTAGTTCAGCTAGTTATGCATATTATGTCATCACTCCAAGATCAAATAATATAGTTTATGAAAAGACTTGGTTTTTCAATCTAATATGGGTTAGCGGTGGATACCTGTTTGCCTTCTATTTTAATGTAAAAGAATATTTTTCTAAGCTACAATTATAAATGGAAGTGAGTTATTTGTAAGAAGTGTGAGAAGTAATATCGGGTGTTGGATGTGATCATCTGATGGTGGATATTGTTAGTGTGTTTTTTGTTCGGTGTGTTTTATTTTTTTAAGGGTAAATACCACTTCTTACACTTCTTATGATAGTTTTACTTCTTATTTTAACCTTGCTCTCTCTCTCTCTCTATCTCTCTCTCTCTCTCTCTATATATATATAGGGTAAAAATCCTAAGAGAACCATTTAGAAATTGAGAACTTTGAGAACCATTTTGAGCAAAAAAAAAAAACCTCAAAAAAAAAAGATTTAAAAAATTATAAAACAAAAAAAAACAAAATTTTCAAAAACTAAAAAAACCAAAATTCTTATATCTCATTCCGGTTTCATAAAAAAAACTTCGTATTATACACATGTATAATTTCATTTAATTTCTAGTTACGTAATGTACACATATGTATATTATCATTTACCTTAAATTGTATATATGTGTACAAAAAACATGTTTGTACATATATGTACATATTATACATATGTGTATAATTTAGCAAACCGAGACGTTTTTTTTATGATACCGGGATGATAAATAAGAACTTTGATTTTTTTACTTTTTTCATTTATGCGTTTTTTTATGTTTTATGATTTTTTTTTAAATTTTTGGCTTTTTTTGTGGTATAAAATGGTTCACAAAATTCTCAATTTCAAAGTAGTTCTCACATGATCCTAATCCAAGGTTAACGTACAAATGAAATTAACGTGCTAAATGTGAGAATCAAGTAGAGTAGTTATATATACAGGTAGAGTAATTATGTAATTATACTATAGAGTAATTATGTAATTATGTCATAAAGTAATTACATAATTACTCTACCTGTATATATAACTACTCAAATTGATTCTCACGTTTAGCACGTTAATTTCATTTATATAGGATGCAGTTACCGTACGCTAATGCCTTAACGTACGGTAGGTACTCGAGACGCTCAAAGGCAAAAACAAAAAACGCTCAAAAAACTTAAACGCTCAAAAAACGGTATTTGTGAAAAAAGTAAAAAATTGATCGATTAACCATCCAAAACTGTTTTTTCGGTGAACAAATGATTGATTAGATATGTATTGACGATTCCGAGATGTTTGGATGTGATTTCGTGGATCGATTCGTGAAAAAATAGATTCACGTACATAATGTACATTAAGGCATTAGTGTATTGGATCTTTTCACTATATATATAAAAGAGTTCAAATAAAAAAACAATTGTTTTATGAGAAGTGTAAGAAGATTTTAAAATAAACTACACCACCTAAATAGGACACTATACCATGTAAATAGGAAATTATACAAGTTTTAGAAACTAACAATCTTAACCATTAAATCCTATATCCAATGGTCTACATCTATTTTTATGTTTCTCAGAAAATTATTGTTTTTTTTAACATTAACCCTACTATGTATATATATATATATAGAGAGAGAGAGAGATAAAAGATCAAATAAGAAGTTTGATTATCTTAAGAAGGCTAGGAAGGAGGGTATTTTTGTCTAATACCTTAATATTGAAAACCCACTTAATTTAATTCCAAAAACCCACTTAATTAAAACCCACTTAAATTTTCACTTATCTCCTACAACCACCACCGCCCACCGCCACCACGTTGCCGGAAAAGTCTTCGGAAATTTCATCGGAAAATAAAACACTATGAAAAACACAATGAAAAAGACACAATATAAAAAACACAATGGAATAAACACTATGAAAATAAAAACACAATGACAAAAACACAATGAAAAACACAATTAAATTACACAATGTAAAAAAACACAATGCAAAAAACATTATGAAAAATAAAACACACTTGTATAACACAATTTTGGTAAAACACACTTTGTAAAAAACCCACGATTTTTTTTATTTTTATATAGCAATATGGTATTCATATAAAAGATAAAAAAACATTCGTTATTATGGTGAAATTGTTTTGAAAAAAACATGTCGTATAAAAAAGTTATGGGCGTTTTAAAATGATGGGGTATTTGACATGTGCCTTGCATGTGGAGAGAGAAAGTCAATAAATGTGTTATCCCTATTATGCCCTTATCCTTGTTTTATACTTTATGATCTCTCTAATATAATCTCAACCATTCAATTTTAAAATAAATAGACAAGATTATTTCCTATCCTTCTTAAGAAAACTAATCTTCTTATTATAACTTAACCCTATATATATATATATATATAGGGGTGGGTTACTGTACAATAATCAGTTATCGTACATTAGGTACGCGAGCTCTATAAACGTCGATTTTACGCGATGGCATAATCGCAAATAACCAAATCTAATTCTACAATCTAATTCATCAATTGATTCATCAGATGTCCATCCATATCAATATAATTCAATCGTCGATCCATATCAAACTAATCTACAGATTGACATCAAACTAAATTGAGTTATCTAAACCTAAAAAATGTTCGTTACCTGCGAATAAACTTCAAACACAATCAGTCAATTTTTTTTACAATTAAACAAACGATTGTTGTTTGTTCTTCAATGTTTCGCCTAATCATACATATTTGAGCCTTCAATTTTACAATTGCAACTTATTTTGAATGTTAACAAAACTGAAGACACTGTACATTTAAACGTTCTGACAAAAAACGAACACGTTTAAACGTTCAAGTTTAAAAGTTCTGTACCAAAACTTTAGAAGTTCTAACAAAAACATCAATCGATTATGGAATTGCAGAAATAATGCACTCAATCGAGCTCTGATTAGGGTTCAAAATATTATGTTTAAACGTTCTGAAACAAAACTGAAGACCTTTAAACGTTCTGGCCAAAAAAAGAACATTTTTAAACGTTCTAATACGTTCACAGATGTTCTGGGTGTTAAAAAAAATGAACATTTTTATACGTTCTAATACGTTCTAAGAAGTTACGCGTGTTCAAAAAAGTTTATAATTTGTGATAAAGTTTAAGTTTAGAAGTTTTAAGAATTTCTGAGTGTTCAAAAAAGTTTAGAAGTTCTGGGTGTTCAAAAAAGTTTTGAAGTTCTGAGAAGTTCCGGGTGTTCAGAACTTCTAAAACTAACCAAAAAAAATAATTAAACACATGTAAACATGAAATTGAACACTGAAATCACTTCATATAATCTCATAATCATCAAACAATCGTCAATCGACCGTTAATTGATCATTGATTCGATCATATGAACCAAATATGGAACGTTTGCAACTGGGTTTCTGCAAAACTCAAAATTGATTAATTGAAACTTCAAATTGATGATTAATTGGACCAATTTCAAAGTTTAATTGATCAATTAGATCAATAATTTCAATTTCAATTGGTCAATTTTATAAACTGACATGTGAGCAACGATTGATGGTTGTGTCGGAAGAAGATGGTGGTCGCGAAGGTGGATGGTGGACGGAATCGTTGAACGGCGATAGTGAAGGTGGACGGAATCGACGGGAGAAGAGGTTGACGGAGGCCGGCTCGCGTAATTGTGATTTTATGGTTATTGAAGATGGACGTCTGAGAATATCACGTACCTATTGTACGATAAAGGATTTTCGTATTCTATCCTTTATCTGTCTATATATATATATATATATATATATATAAAGGTATCTTATGTAAAACACATAACCCTTGCACAAAATACAAACGCCTAACACATATAAGTATCTTCCAAATGAAAACATTGTTCAAATGGGAACTTTGCCCTCGTTACTATTAAACATCCAATGGATCATGTTTACCCACTTAAATTAATTAAAGAATAAATATATAATGTTGACAAACAAATTGATGATGTCATTTTTAATGGTGCTAGTTGACATATAAAAGGATTATGAATATGAATGTTAATTCCAACCGAACAAATCACCGTCGTCTTGTCAAATGAGTTTTTTTCTTTAATGATGTTGACCTTTTAATAAACCTAATTTTTTATGAATAAAAAAAATTTATATTTGATACTTTATGATTTTAAAATTACAAAATACGTATATGGCATGATTTATTGTTGTTTTCCAACACATTAATTCTCATATTGTTAAAAGAAACAGGGAGAGTAGCAAAAAGCTAACCCAAAGTACAAACACCAACTAAAACAAACACCAAAAAAAAAAACACCAGGATAAACTTAAAAAGAGAACTTACACCATTCTTCTCTATCTAGCCCGACCATCTTCCCCCCTATGTTTCACCCACATAAACGAGAGATGTTTAGTATCTTCCTTTAATCTATTCACTGATACTATAGTCTTATTAAAGAGTGATTCATTGTGTGCCTTCCACAAGTACCAAGAGCCGTTAGTATAATAGTTTGGATGACTTTCTTCTTTCCTTTTTCAATCCTTGGATTAAAGTGTTCTTTAAATAGATATCTGATCTCGAAAGCATACATCAGGCGAATTCTACACCAATTACTTATAAACTGCCAAATGATCGGAGCCACATAGCACGAGAAAAACACATGTTCCCCCGATTCAAGTTCATAATCAAATAATGGGCAAACCTTAGTTATTTCTATATCACACATCTTTGGAGAGCATCCGATGTTTGAATTTTACCCATTTATGCACGCCAACCGTACAAGCTTACCTTGAGGAGAACCCATTTACACCAAGCCATTGCAAAAATAGATGTACTTGGGGGTATGAACTTCAAGAACCGATTTGCAAGATCTAGCGGAAAAGTCCTTGTTTGTTTCTAAATTTCACTACCACTCATTCTTACCGAGCCCAAGGGTCAAGCCCGAAATCAAATCCAAGCATTCCCATAATTCTTGAACTTCACAGTAAGTCATCGGTTCCCTCCCCCACGTCCATCTCCATCCATTAATGGACGAGCCCTCAACCATTTTATCCCATAAAGTACACCGTTACATTAATTTTCATTAAGTTTTGCAATAAGTATATGAATAGCTATGATTTATATCTTTGTTTTTCTTCTTATTTCGTCATCCGTCTTTTTTATATATATAATTATGTGAATACTTATATACAACATAACATTATTTAAAAAAACAAAAAAAAATATTTATACAGTTAGTATATAATGTCTAGTGCTAGGGTCTTGTATTTTGTATATATTTCAATTTGGAAAATAGGATTCAATGTAAAATGAAGGATAAGAACATATACATGCGTTTATATATATATATATATATACACACGGCGTATATGTTATACGCCATATATGTCATATATGGGTATATAAGTCTATAACACTATAAATAGTGTTCTTATCCGTTCGTTAACAAGTTTAGTGAATTCCCAACTTCTCTCATTGTCATATCCATTGTAATCATTAACATTTGATGATATAGTAGAGCTTAATTGTTAAAGTATTCCTTGTGTATTTCATCTCGCATTATATTCCTCACTATATGTTAAAGAGAAAATATATTTCATGTCGATCCTGATAGATTCGATGTCTTTTCAAGTGGTATAAGAGCTTTTAGGCTCGTATTTGCTTTGAGAACACACGGAATTGGCTATTTCATGTTCGTTTGAATACTGTTTTCACAATTCACATTTATTTCATCATCAAAACTTTATCAATTCTTCACAAACTGTTCGTCTATATACCGTGCATAATCCTACAAAATTTCAGATCAAAACAAGCCTTACTTCATTATCAGTTTGAAAAAATGATGGTCTCCGTGTATTATTCTTTCAGTAGATAAGTATATCGGATAAGTTAGAACATATATGGCGGAAAACTTGTGTGCTTATACGCCGAATATACAGATACGGATCTAACATACTTATACGCTGGGTTGCTGATTCAAAGACTTATACGTATGTTGGGTTTCGTGCAAACTTATACGTTGTGATCATACTTATACGAACAGTGGGTTATTTGATTGATTTTTGAATTTTCACAAAAATGGAAGATTTAAGTGCGTATGTGACACAACCATCAACTTTACTTCAAAATCTTAATCTTGAGATTGAAATGGGAACTTATAATAAGCCACCAAAGCTTCTTAGAATGGAAGATTATCCAAGTTGGGTCGACAAGTTTGAAACCCACGTTCAAGCCGAGATCTATGATACTTGGATTACTGTCGAGGAAGAAAACCTGATCCCAAAGAATTAAGATGGAACAAGTTGCTGATTATCACAAATTCCTAAAGCTGACTAAGCGAGGTTTCTTAGAGAGAAGAAGCTGCTGAACTTGTTTCAACAAGCAATAAAAGCCGAGATCATTCAATTGCTTCAGCACAATGGCTCATGTTATTCGATCTGGCAAGCACTTCTCAACAAGGATAGTGGAAACCCGGATATAAAGAAATCTAAGATGGCATTGCTCAAGAAAGAGTTTGACATATTTACCATGGTGAAGGGTGAATCATTTGCCCAATTAATCAAAAGATATTGTCACTTGGGGAATGAAATGAAAAGGATGGGCATTGATAAAGAGAAATTTGAGTACATTGGCAAGTTGACCGATGCTTTACCTGAAGATTGGGAAACATTTATTATGATACAACAATCTAATCCATTTGCTTATGTTTGACTCACTCTAGCTCGTTTCATCGAAAAGCTAGAAGCACAAGAATAGGAATTGAGAAAGAAATAGAAGATGAAGAATACCTCTATTGCTCAAGATATTGGATTTTATTTAAAAGTTCTCAATCCGCAGTACCTCAAAACCCGAAGATTCAAACTGCTTACTGCACTGAAGGAGCTCCGTTTGTGTGTAATCTACATAGTGGATCAGAAACTCCACAAACACCTCATTTTCAAGTTGCTATTCTGGAACCAAGACACCAGATCAAACCTCTCAACCGCAAAGTCAAAATTTAGAAGTTTTACAAATTAACATTGTGGTAAACAATAAGAAAAACAATGGTCTTACAGCTGACGACGTCATTGAACACATGGCTTTTCTAGGATATGTTCTAGAATCTTATGAATGTCTGATAGCTGGAAGGATCGACAATTATAACATGAGTAAAGAGGTATTTCATTCTGGTTGTTGCCACCAAGTCTCTTGCTCCTATTAAGCCCAGCCTTAGTAATTGATCATGAGGAATTGGAGATGCTTGATATTAGATGGTTCATGGCAAGTGTTATCCGATGAGCTCAATGTTTCAAAGAGATTACTGGGAAAAACTGCTTGTATGGAACTTCATCCAAATTAAGGTTTGATAAATCGAAAGTGAGATGTTTTCGTTGCAAAGAGAAAGGTCACTTCAAAAGAGAATGTACAAACATAGAAGTGGGTGATAATAGTGCCAATCCATTTAGAAGAGATCACAATTGTCAAGTGATCTATCACCAAAATTCTTCTCACCATGCTGAATCTTCCAACTCTAGGAAGAAACCTAAAGTTTCTCCTACAAAATCTTATCATGCTGCTGCCCAACTTGATGAAGGATTTAATTGGAACAACTACGTACAACAAGCAAACGTAGTGGAGCTGATCAAAGAGGAGATTACTGCTGAGGTTGTTGCTGAGGAGGTAGTTGCTGATGTGTTGATTGAGGAGGCAAAAGCTGTAGAAGATGATGCCATCATCTAGGATATTACTGATGAAGCTGATGATGATGAGGAATATGAGCAAAGATCTTATGACAGGATTCATCCTGTTCCCTCTGATTTCTTTCAATCTATTTTACTACATGATATTCTTGAAAGTTTTGAAGGTTGGTTTAATAAAGAAGAAATTCCCCATGGTAAAATTGATTTTGGGGATGATAACATTGAAGAAGAAGATGTCAAGATTCAAGATAAAAAAAATGGAATCAATGAAAGAGAATCTGGAAGATGCTGATTTGTCTGATTATTATGAATTAATGGCAAGTTAGGTAAACTCTCAAACTAATGTTTTTAAATGTGAAAAGTGTGAGGTTGGTTGTGAAGAGTGTGATTTTAAAGATATTGAAATTAAAACTCTTAAAAACAAACTATGATAATCTTTTTCATGTTTTTAACAAGATAAAAGACCCTTATGATGAACTCCAGAAGTGTGATAAAACCTTATGGACAAGGATTTTACAATATGAGAAACAATTCCCATTCTTAAACACACTGTTGAGGATAAACAAATTGCCATCAATCGCCATATTGATGAGAATATCGCTCTTAAGCTTGATTACAGTCGCTTAAGATTGAAACTGAGCATGTTGATTTAAATTTTAAGAGTTACAAGGCCTCATCATATGTGCTTGATCATATTATTCCCAAACAAGCTAGTATTGGTGTTGGGAATAAGCAAAATGATTGGGATATCATTATGTTCCACCTCCTATTAGGAATTCCTATGTTCCAAAACAACCTGATAGGTTTGTTAAGGCAGTGAATGTGGAAATTAACACTCCACTGAATGATCCTGAGACATTTTTGCCGAAGTCGATTGATGTGAACTTTTTAAAATCTGTTGATAGTTTTGAATGTGAAAGTGAAGTCTATGTGAAAGTTGTTGAGAATGTGTTATGTGCTGTTTTTCCTACTTAAATTGTTAACTGTAAAACTGGTATGCATGAACCTAAAATCGAGTCTAAAAGGTTTGCTAAAACAAGTTTCTATCCTATGAGGAAAAATGTTGGTTTTATGGAGGAAAACCAAAAGATGTTTTCAAGAAAATTGTTTTTGTTAAAGGTGTAACAGCTGAATCATAAAAAGAAGCAATTTTTCAAAAACAAAGTAATCAAGAGTTTTTCAAGAAAAAAGAAGAACGTGATCGAGTCTTGAATCATACTTCACCGGTTGAAAAAGTAGTTGACTGGCGAAGATGCTTTAACTGTCACGAATTGGGACACATGTTCTATGCGTATCCTAATCGATTCCGACATGATCATATTTAAAAGAAAGTGATTAAGAAACCGTTGGTTAAAACTGCAAATGTGAAACATACAACTCCACTGAAATTTGTTCCTACAACAATTCTCAAAATACATGTGGATGTTGCACCAACCAAAAGTGTGTTTGAAGTTGGTGAGAGTTCACAATTGCAAAATCACAAGTTCTATGTAAAGAAAAATTTTGTTGGTAAAAAATGGGTGGCTAAGTCTAACAAGAATGATTTGAAGTTGCCTAATGTGTTTGATTGTGATAAGTCGGAGAGTTCAAGTGTAAGTTCAAAAGTTGATACTTGATCAACTGATTGTGAGATTGATGAATTTTTGGAATATGAATTGTCTGATAAATTCAAACAATCCAAGACCAAGAAGGCTTGGGTTTCCTGGTTACACTAAACTGTTACCTAGTGTGTAGGAGCTCTCAATATCCAATGACTCCCATTGGATAATGGATATTGGAGCTTCTAGACATATGACCGGAACTCTTCATTTGCTGTAAGATGTCAAATCTATTTGAGGAGGTTATGCTGGGTTTGCAAGAAACCAAGGAGGTCAAATAATGGGAAGGAATTTTGTTAAACAACATGGTTATGTTTGACAATGTCAATTACATCACAGAGCTTGAGAACAATTTGTTAAGCATTTCTCAAATATATGACAAAGTCTTCTCAACTCATTTTACGAACAAAGAGTGCATGATCTTGAAGCCGAGATTCAAGATACATGATGAATCGATTCTAATGAGAGCACCTCGTGAGAATGAATTATATGTTCCCAATATTAGTGTTGCTTCAACTTTAAATCGAACCGCTCAATGTTTCGTATCCAAGGCGTCTGAGAAGGAATCTGTTTTATGGCATAGGAGAATGGGACATATTCATGTGAGAAAGATGAATTATTTGGTTCATAATCATCTTGTTGATGGAGTTAATGTCAAGGGTTTCATCTAAGCGAGGAATGTTTAAGTTGCAAGAAAGGAAAACAAAAGAAGAAATATCATCTGTCAAAGGTGCTCAATTCGATCAACTAACCTTTTCAGAGACTTCACATGGACTTATTTGGTCCTCTTAATATCAAAAGTATCACTGACGAACTCTATTGCTTAGTGGTTACTGATGATTATTCGAGTTTTTCATGGGTAATGTTCTTGGAGTCCAAAGAAGAGACGTTTGAGAACTTGATGATTCTTTTCAAAAAGTTGGAAAAGTTGTACAAATTGCCTATCAAAAGAATTTGAAGCGATAATGGAACCGAGTTCAAAAACAACAAGATGCTTCAATACATCAATGAGCATGGTATTCTTCATCAATTTAGCGCACCTTACACTCCACAAAAAAATGGGGTTGATGAACGAAAGAATAAAACTTTTATTGGAATGGCAAGAGATATGCTTTGCGATACAAAGTTACTGGTTAACTTTTGGTCCGAGGCTGTTGTCACACCCCAACCTACGGCGGAACATGGCGGGGCGCGACATTAATTGTATCATAGCTCAGAAGACACTATGTAATTACACGTGTCAATATCTAAATTATTGTTTCACATAAACCATACATTAAAGCACAATAATACATAGTTCTCAAAACGAATACATATATCAATAACAAACTTAAATTAAATAGCATTCTTCACATCATTGAGCAACCTAAGGTATCACTACTTCTACAATCTTGAAGTCATCCAATAAAGCTACCTGCGCCATGCGTGAAAATACATATATTTGTCAACATAAAGTTGAGCAAGTATACCACGGTTTTGAGTATATATAATAATAAAATGACAATTCCACGCGATAATCATAAATCACTACAATTAGTGTAACAATAAATAAGGTTGTCTTTTCAACCGAATCACATAGATAAAGGTTTACTCCGACGGCGTATGATCATACTAATGAGGATGATGATGAGGATGAGGATGAGGATACCAACCAACATAAAACAGTAAACACATAGTCACATTTGCACATATCAATTAATCGAGCAATTTCAATTATGCATATAATAGAATCGTAGTGAAAACAATAATTTGATTGTGAACGAATAACGCCCCCAAAAATGTAAAACGGTAAAAAGGGGGATGTGGATTTACTTACTTTTAATGAGGGATAACGAGGACGAGATAATAAAAGAAAATGTTAGGATGGAAAATTGATCAAGCTTCCCGAGATTTTCCGAAAATTAATCCTAGTTGTTAACGATAAAGCGAGTTAAATATAAAAGACAAAATAATAAGATGGATTTTGGGTTTCAATGAGGTTATTAATCTTGTTGTCATTTTATTAACGTTTTAATTATTACTATTATTATTATTAGTATTTAATCATCATTATTATTAATTATTTTTGATAAATAAGATAATTATTATGTAATATATATAAATTTAACATGGAGTTTTAAAAGAGATTTATTATGAACAATTTAATTTTGGTTTTATCAAAATATTGGATTATATGTAAATGTAAAAATCTGATTAAAAAGGTTTTAACAATATAAAGCTATAAAAACCGGGTTTCGCGAGACTTAGAGGTTCGGTTTTAAGAAAATAACATTTATTACTTATTATATTTTATAAACAATAAACAAAAGGAACCGAGTTTTAGGATGACGGAAAAACGACTCAAAGTGTCAGTTTATAATATTTAAATGATTAAGGATTTATTAACATTAAAATAAATTAACATTTAAGTAAATTTAACAAAGAAAAGAAAAAGAAACAAAAAAAATAACCCAAAACGGGCTGGGTCGGGTTCGAACCCGCGACCCATCATGTGTTAATTAGCAGACCAACCAACTGAGCCAACATGGCCAGTCGTTAGATATTGCAGATCCGAAAATATATATAAACATGGTTTAAAGGAACATGAAACCAAGATTATCCAATTGGATAATATGGTCCATGTTTGATCAAACAAGTTTAGGGCTATTGCTCTATGAGGAATCGCGATCCTAGCCATACCTTTTAATTGAATTAGAACAGCGGTTATGATGGTGTAATTAGTCGAGCTAGTTGCGGCCAAGGGAGGGATAATTTGAGTGACGGGATGATAGTGTAAACGAAGTTGAGTTTAGGGGAATTGTTGGCGACGAGGTGAAGGCTGATTCTGCAAGTTTAATTGAACCATACGAATGGATTATATAGGATAGCTAGTTAGGGTTTGCTTAGGGTTAAATATGGTTAATTGATCAAATTATGAACGAATTAACGCGTGTTTACTAAATTTGGGTGTCGGTTAACGGATTATACGACCGAATATGCTATATTCCATATTTGATTTGATCAATTGAGCGGGAATTGAAGTTTTTGAAGCCATTGGGGTGCATCGGATCGGGTTGAGGGTTTGGGTCAACCGGTCGGACCAGGGGGGTGGGTTAGGGTTATTTTAAAATATTATTTTAATACCAGAATTTACATATCAGGCCACTGAAGTTTGTAGATGGAAACGACAATGGGTTAAAGTTTGTGTTTGGGTGAAAGTTGAAAGTTTTAAATATGTAACTACTAAATAATAAAACTAAGACAATAAAAATAGTTAATATATGCGTCGGTTTTATTAAATGAGTGACCCGAACCCTTAAACGGGTCGGGTATAATTACAAGAATATAAAAAATGAAAAACCGAAATGTTACAACTGTGGCTTCTTCTTGTTACACTCTTAATCGTGTTCTGATAGTGAAAACGTTTGTGAACCACATAAAACTGAACCTAAAGTGGCTTGAACCTTTTGGGTCACAATGTACGGTTCTAGATCCATATGGAAAATTTGGTGCAAAATCTGTTGAGGGATTCTTCATGGGGTATGCTAGTAAGTTAAGACGTGTATTTCTTCCTAGCATAAACCAGATCATGCAAGTACAAAATGTTGGCTGTCAAAGATACAACATCCCAACTCAGAAACCTGGGGTTGCTTGGATGTTTGATTATGATAACATGTGGAAATGTTTCAACATTCCAGAAGAATATCTGTCTGATGAAGCAGTAGCTTTATTGTTTCAAAAATATATGGAAGATGATTATGTTGAAGATTCAACTCCTGAAGTTTCACTGTTCAATGTTGAACCTATTCATCAAGACTCTATCTTTAAAGAAAGTCCTATTGCTACTCCTACTACACCTTCTTTTGATGATGGAGAAGAACATGAAGATGTTATTCACCTTGGTTCAAACATCTACTCAAAGTTCAAGTGAGGTAAATTTTGAAGAGAATGTTACAAATCTACCTCAAGATGTGAGTGTTTCGTCCAGTGTTGTTCCTAGAACGTTGTCAAACCATCCAGAGGATAACATTATTGGAGAATTAAACACGGGGGTTCGAACGAGAAGTCAAATAGATCAAATCCTTCAATGTTTTTATACAAAGGTTTCTCCAGTGTAGAATCGGTTCTTATTCAAAAGTTTTATTCCACAATTTGAACCAAAGACTTATAAAGAGGTGTTAACCGAAGAAAGTTGGGTTAATGCGATTCAAGAGTAATTACAACAATTTGAGAAATTGGGTGTTTGGAAGCTTGTAGACTTGCCCGATGAAAAAAAGTGTATTAATACTAAATGGGTGTTTAAGTGCAAGCGTGACAAATATAGGGTAATTGTCAAAAACAAAGCTCGGTTAGTCGTTATCGATTTCCATCAACGAGTAGGAATCAAATGAAATGAAGTCTACGCTCCCCTAGCTAGACTTGAACCAATCTGAATTTTTCTTTCATTTGCTTCGTGGAAGGGATTTAAAGTTTAACAACTTGATGTGAAGTCTGATTTCCTTAACAGGAAACTTGGTGAAGAAGTCTATGTGGGTCAACCGCTGAGGTTTGTCGATCCGATCCACAAAGACAAGATGTACTTACTCGATAAAGCATTGTATGGTCTACATCAATCCCCGAGAGCTTGGTCTGAGACATTATCTCAACACCTGTTGGATAATCAATTTATTCGAGGAACGGTTGGTTGTACACTGTTTACCGAGGAGGTAGATGGTCATCTGTTGCTAGTTCAAGTTTATGTTGATGGTATCATATTTGGGTCAACCAATGATGCTTTATGCAAGGATATTGAAGCTGTAATGAAGTCTAAGTTTGAGATGAGTGCTATGGGGGAGATGAACTTTTTCCTAGGACTTCAGGTGGAGAAATTACCAGATGATATCTTTATTCACCAAACGAAGTATGTCAACGACATCCTAACGAAGTTCAACATGGCTGATTCAATTGCAATTAGCACTCCATTACCATTAATTCATGGAATAGGTCCTGATCCCACCGGGGAGAAGGTTGATCAAATGATTTACCGCTCAGTGATTGGTTCTCTCATGTATTACATGTATCCTACATGCTTGTGTGTCTGATATCAATCCAATAATAAAGGTCTCGCACCGGATATTGTTAAAATGATACTTAGGTATCTAAAGGGATGTCCTGGAATCGGTCTGTGGTATCCTAAAAATGATGACTTCATGCCGAGAACTTATTCTGATTCGGATTATGGAAGTTGTAAGCTGAATGCCAAATCTACAAATGCCGGATATCAATTCTTTGGCAGTAGGTTGGTCACATGGTAATGCAATAAGCAAACTACCATTTTTCATTCGACCTGTGAAGCTGAATATGTAGTTGCCTTCAGTTGTTGTTCTCAGATTCTTTGGATTCAACAACAGATGCACGATTACGGTTTGCATTTTCTGACCACACCTATTTTGTAAATAATCATGCAACTATTTCTATCACTAAAAATCCGGTAATCACTCTAAAACTAAACCCATAGAAATACGGTATCACTTCATTCGTGATTGTTACGAAAAGAAGTTGATAACCGTAGATAAAATTCACACTGATGAGCAAAAGGCTAATCTTTTTACTAAAGCTTTTGATAAAACAAATTTTTGTATTTTTTAAAGCTAAACGGTATTAAGAAATTGGGCGGTGGTAAAGAGGGTGATACCGAGGTGATGGATTCCGATCACTGTGACAAATTCATCAGAGTCAAATTTGTTTTTGTAAATATGTTTTTCAAATTGGTTTTTGATTTTAGGGGGGGGGGTGTATTTTTTCGAAAATCCAAAAATATTAAAATATTTGAAAAAGCCAAAAACATTTTAAAAATGATAAAATGTCAAACACATTTAAAAAATTGCTCCTCAAAATAATTTTTTAGAGCAAAAAAGGAAGATGATAGTACATTGATCTATTTGTTCCAAATCAAGTAAGAAATAAGCTTAAACGTCTGTGTGCTTAACTGTATTAGTGCATTGGTAGGCTTTAAAACAAACAAGTAAGAAATAGTATTTGATACAAACTTAGTTAGCCTAGTTGAAAGGGGGTTAGTTCTCTATCAAAAGTCTTGGTAATGAATGCAGAAATATAATAGTCTGTCATCCTTAAGCCTTATGTTACAGCATGATCACCAAAATCAAAATCTTGAAATGGTTTAAGCTTCTAGTTAATAATTGGATCATCAACGGTGTATAGTCTTATGGCCTTAAATCATTCATTGATGGGATGCTTCAAATTTCTTAACACCATTGAGTCTTTATGCGGTTTATCATATGGGTATACACAAATGTGAATATTAAATTGCTTTATAAGAGAACCCATTTTAAGTCATTAAACGTGATCACTGATGTACTTTGTACAAATTCATTACTGACTTGATCATCCACGCTGTTAGACATACATTGTTTCTCCCTCGCGCATCTCTTAATACCAGTAAGAAACGGACCCTAGGGGATACATTGTATGCAAACCATACAGATGAAATCGTGCATACTCATTCATGGTCAAGGAAATTTGGGGTATTTCTTGATAACGGGGGTATATCTTGTTGTGAAGGTTGTTGCTAGTAAAAGTATTAAAAATTTAAATATTTTGATCTGCTAGTTCTAAGGTTTAAGTCAAGATGTGGTGACATGGTAAAAATCAACATAAACCTGAATCAAGATTAGAGACTGATAATCCTGATATTGTGTTCTTAATTGAATCTTTAATTATATCACTGAAATTTCTGAATCATTTGTTTAAAAGTTTAAGTGGACAACAATACCAATGACTGACTTAACGCCATAAATAATAAAGCTGAAAAATGAAACTGTGATGGAAGGACAATTTGATCAATATGATTCCCTGCTCAAACTCACAAAAACATGTACTTGCTTATGTGTTTGTAAATAGTTTTGAAACTTGTTGCTTTATATTTACCATATTATATAAACCAAAAATATTTACATTTTCTGAGTTATTTTCGACTCTTGATGAATGGGATACTATCAACTGGATGAAATACCAGGAATGTTAACTGAGCTTATGTTTCAAAATTCATTTCGAAATTGGCTAAAATGTTAATTTTTTAAACAAAGGTCATTAAGTTGGAGTTGTTTTTACAAAGTTTTTTCAAAATTGTGCTTATTTAAGTTATAAACGTTTAATCAAGGTCATTAATTTGGACTTGGTCAAACTCGAGAGTCTGAATTTTACAAAAATGTTAGATTGTGAGATACGGGAGTATATGTATTTGTTACTTATGCGGGCGTATATGTTATTATAAAATATACGGGCGTTTATGAAAGTGGATAAATATGAGTTATCCGGACGTATATAGTCTGTTACGTGTTATATATCAAATACTATATACTGCAAAATGTCTAGTGGGGTGACTGTAGACAGTATTACCAAGGGTGCCGGTAGATTGTAGGTTCCCAGCCGGATCTACACAGGAGTATCTCGTAACACAAGGGTGCGGAATCCCCAAGTATTACGATACGAGCGTAAGATATATTAAACGTTGAGACGATACGCAACCACACGTTACAATACTAATAAAACACGTTGTATTGCAACCCTTAACACGTGATATCACAAATCACAAATACATGTTCTGGAAATCCTTAAACAAAACAAGCCGAAGTTGAGGTTAAATACACCTCGACAACTTCGCCTAACATGTTAGGCGAAGTTGTCCTAACTCGCTTGTCCACAAGTTCGCCTACATCCCAGGCGAACTTGTGTGACACAATATCTAAAACCAAATCAAACAATCTAACTCGATTACAGACACATACAAAACACTAGATACTGAACTACTGACATCATGCACCAACAGACTCCCCCTTGGCAGTAGCTTCATATCTCTATCTTCATTTACGTGTCACCAGTCTTCAAGCATGAACGCCTTCTCTAACACAAACAGAAACCACTCTCTGATATTTCTTGGCTTCATCTTTCCATGCAAGAATATAGAATATCTTTTTCTCGTTTATCACCTGCAGGTCAGCTTGAGACAGATTCACCAAGTGTATTGGATCATACACTCTCAGGACTTCTTGTTCATCTTCATCTTCCATAACCGCTTCAGCTGTTTGGCTATCAACATACCACCACTTTAGATTCTTTAAGACATCCTTGGGCATTGGTTTCATCTGCACTTCTTTCAAACACCGAATCGGCTTATATGTGACATTCATGATAAAACGAGGTATACTATATTTATTACGTAACAAGTAAACGATAAATCGGTTAATTCGTAGTGCTTAAACGAGTAACCGACCGATACTAATTATGACCCGTATACATACTGAGGGGTCATATACGAGTTATATATATGTTATAGAGGCTAACATATTGATATTTAGGTCCCGGTACGTTTAAAACTCTTTAAACGAAAAAGGTTTCGTTTATTGATACGCTATAAGCTTAAACGCAATCGTTAATATCAAAACAAGCATTGTAGCATCCGTTAAGCCGAAAAAGATTTATAAAACACTTATATGACATGTTCTAAGCAATCCGTGAAAATATTTTGGAATTTTACAACGAGTCAGTACGTTTTTCTTATTTTACAAAAATAAGCTGAAAAACACTCGTTTTTGCGCTATTTCTCATACCCGAATTAATTTCCTTGCGAAAAACCGGACCCGAACTAAATTTAAAGTGGGCTTTTCATGTTTGGGCTTGTATGTATAGTTTAATGGGCCAAAACAGCCCATTAAGGTCCATTTAAAGGTTCCGATCGGAAATAAAGCAACTACCCCACATGTTTTTTTTTATAAAGCTTATACATTAAGCTTTCTTATTCATTCCAACATACAACAAACTTTCAAGTCCAGCAGCTCTAAACCCCTGTGCTCTCAACTTCCTTTCAAACCCTAAGGTGAGATCAAATTCCATAAAGTTTTAACAAAGTTTGATGTATATGATTAATATATAAACATGTTTTAATTAGTTTTAAACATGTTTAACCATCCAAAAACCCTAAAAATCAAGTAAAATTATGTGTTGATGTTAAACATGTTTACAAACCTGGAACATATACTTTTTTGGTCAAAAACGCGGATTAGAACATGAATACAACGTTTTTACGGTTAGAAAGTTCGGTTTGAACCCAAAACCGAAACCCTAATTATCAAGGCTGTTACATGGATGATTTATGCTTGGTTTGATGTTATATGATATGTAGATATACTGAGTTTGCAACCCGAGACCCGGAAAGTCGTTTAAGCTAGCAAAATTCATCGAAAACCGACAAGGTAAACCCGTAATACTCGTTTAGGGGCTGTTTAGTATTAGGTTGTGACGTGCTTGTTGTTAGCTTGTGAAAACTTGCAAGGACATTAGGGATCATATAAATGAGTCCCTGTTCAAATTTGGTAATTTTTCGATAAACGGAGAATATTTGGTGAATTTATTCCCGTTTATGAGCGTTTATTTGGGAAAAATAGCTAAACATATTGAAAAATTATGAAACTTGGTTTTGGAGTTTAATATGTGATGGTAAGATCACTGGTAAAGTTTGGGAATCATTGGAAATGTCTAAGTATGGTTTTTGCGATCATGGCTTAACCGAATTTTAACAGCCGAAAAACGCACAAAAAGGCATTTTGTCAAAAGAGTTAGGTTCTGGAAATTTTGCAGGGGCTATGTAATGACATTGAGGCCATTGGTAAAAATTATCGGATTTTTTGGAGGTCGTTTGATATAAACGGGCCATTTATTACACGATTATAACCTATTAAATGAATTTTTATAAATAAATAAATAATCATAAAATTTCTGAAAATATTTTTATAAAATTCTCCATGTCTTAATGTATTTTTACAAAAATTTACATAATTTATATATAATTTCATATTTAGTTATGATTTATCAAAGATTTAAATTATAATTGTTTTAACGAAACCGGCAGTGTTGTGTTTAACGGACTGACTGGTATGTCAAAATGTCAAAAGTGGTCAAATATCATATTTTTGAATGATATTAATAAAAACAAACTTTTTACGAAAATTCCGGACAATTCGGGTGGATTATGCGCGTTTTGTATAATCAAACCCGTGTGAAAACGGAAACGAACCCTCCAATCAAACCAGACACCGAAACCTTAAAATTCTTTCATAAATCAAATTATTTTATCAATCAATATATTTACTTAAGTTTTATGTGATCTTACCTAATCCCGAAACGTATAAACGATCAACTGAGCTAGGCTCGGAAAACGGTGAAACTGAGCCAAATCCAGTTTTAAACATTTCATGGTATACAACGTCACAATCTAAGACTATGGTCATGTTCTGGGCCTAACAGCTATACCCAGATTATCTATACAGCCCGACTTAGCTTGAACACTGTACTAGTATTAACGATACGATACCGTTTATAGGAATCAGGCTATAAACGAGACATCTGACTATTTGATACGTGATTTCTGTGCGAACTACGATAAGGTGAGTTTCACGACCCCCACTTTCTAAACTGTTTTACGAACTTTTGGGGTGAAAAGCATGTTTACATATACTGATATACTTGAAAACGTGTGATGATGTGGATTATCTAAGTACTAACACTTGACAAGTCCCCACAAACACAAGTGATTAACTTCGTGCCGGTGGCGTGTGGATAGTACTATCGGTTTGACAAACCCAACTGTGACAGAGCCGGTGGGGTAAGCCGGAACATATGTAAAAACCAGTTGCACATTGTCATTATATATTTACATACTGCTATGTGGTGTTAGACATAGTACATACATGGGGCAAATTGGCTGTTAAATGCCAACAGGAGTGCATGGGCAGGAGAGGCCATGCAGTATAGCTCGTTTCGGTTTCACTTGTGGCTTAGTATAATGCATCATACACAGACATTTATACATACACACTGTAAACTTTACAAACTCGTGAACTGATTTCATTGATACTCGTGAAACTTGAAACTCACCAACTAGACGTAGTTGACCCGTTTTAACATGCTTTTCAGGTAAAGCAAAAGTGGAATCATTTGCTTACATGCTTGGTGTTAGGAAGAAAGTTGAATAGCTGTGAATAGACGCAGATGTAATACTATATAAGAAGCTCGTAAACCGGTTATGTGTTTTTCACATCTAGTTTGTAAACTTAGTACCAACCCATGTATTATGATGTAAATTAGTTATGAATTTCCTTATAAACAATGTTGTTGATACCAGTGTTATCTGTTACATTCCCGTATTACGCTTCCGCAACTACCTAGTCGGGGTGTGACAGAAGTTGGTATCAGAGCCATTGGTTATAAAGAATTAGGATGTCCCTTAGGATACCCTAAGATAACCGTAGGCTCGATTAACTCTGGGAATAAAATAATATTAAATAATATACACGAATGATTCTCGTGATGAACGCGAATGGACAAGTGGGTTATTATGGTCCGGAACGTAATAACAGACTTGTTTGTACGAGGAAATTCGAGAGGAAGTCGATAAACAATCGAATAGGTGAAAACAGCAACATATGTGTATATAAACGATTATTTGTGCTTATGTGTATAAATACCTGCACGTATCTTACTATGATTAATATAGAAGGATATTATTCTTATCACTAACCATTGTGCAGGAATATGTCAAGATCCATTGATCGTGTACCTAATACCCTACCAACAAGGCCTGAGGAGGAGGAGGAGGATCCGGAGGAAGAAACTGAGGAAGAACCAGAGGAGATAGGAGAAGGTACAGATGCGGTAATTCCTTACGAGGTACCCGCGGATCAACCCGACTTATCGGGTTATCGTTGTGACACCTATCCCCCTAGGGAATCCCCTAGGAATGTTACAGGACAGGGAGCTACTAGTGCTTATCGTTCACCTGTTAGAGCACCCAGATCCCCTACTCCACCTGTACAGCATGCACCAGTACCCCCACCTACCATTAGAAACCGTCAAACTGCTCGCATTTCAGTGCGTCCACCTGAGCACACTTCTCTCCCACCTCGATCTACGTACCATAGGGGAGAAACATCACGTGTCCAGGTCACTGAGATACCTATTCCTACTTGGGGTTTACCCGCCCCGGTACCCGAGCCACCTCGTTATTCTGATTCAGCATGGTTTGGTTTAGCGACTGATCAGCTTTTAGAACAATCACATTCTATAAATAACCTAAACCTGCATAGATATGATATGCAAGATCACATGCGGTACATGCAGCAAGAAATCAGAATTGTGCAAAGATCCAGTGCTCACAGCCACGGGCGTCAGGATCGAGCGATGATACTACTGGGGGTATGCTTAACGGTTAATGCGGCCCTAGTGGCTGCTGTTGTTTGGTTGTGGTTCCATGTTGCAAAGAATAGATAGGACATAGTAGTTTAGCCGTATGTATATAGTCTTTTGATATCCCAAGCAGCATTTTGTTACAGCGTGTTGGGCTGACTTGGGAGTTGTTTGTGGTTTAGTACTATTTCAAGCACTGGCCCTTATCGGGTTAAGTCTACATGTCACTTGGTGACAAATTTTGATACGCATATACAAGCGCTGGCCTATACCAGGTTAAGCCTATGCGCTAATTTTGGATGCATATGTACAGTAATGATTATAATTAATACAAATGTGTTTTCTTTGGCATAGTTATGTGCTGTGAAGGTGTAATATCGTAAAGTTGTGTTGATCATAGTGAAACGATAGTGATTATTATATAATTGATTATTCTATAGAATGGCCCCGAGGAAAACAAACCCTTTGTCTGAGGCGGAAGTGGCCGCAATGATTGCTCGTCAACTACAAGCAGTGATACCAACAATTGTAACACAAGTCACTGCAGGCATACGTGCTAACAATACTGTTAATCAACCTACGAGCACCACCACGGCCACTGTTAATACACCTCCGCCGGACACTAATGTAGCCCCGGGTGTTACTACCCCGGTGAATACTGATAATGTCATAAATAATAATAACACTCTCCCAACTATGAATGTCACTGGGAACCCAGAACCTGTTGTGCACCCTGATAATATCCCGAACCCTGTACCGGTTGTTAACACAACTAACAATGATAATACTCAAACCAATACCGATAATAACAATAATAATAACCGAGAACCCCCGCGTCAGGAGTACTCATACAAACAATTTACATCATGTAAACCGATTGAGTTTAAGGTTATTGAAGGACCTAGCGGGCTGGTCAAATGGATAGAAAAGACCGAGTCAGTAATTAATATCAGTGAGTGTCCACCGAACCGCGTGGTCAAATTTGCTACCAGTATGTTTCTAGACCAAGCGCTGATGTGGTGGAACACAGTAGTCCAAATAAGGGGACAAGATGCTATTAATCGTATGTCATGGACTGAATTAAAAACCCTCATGTTAGAGCATTTTTGTCCTAAAAGTGAGATTCAGAGGTTGGAACACGAGTTATGGAATTTGGAAATGAAAGGAGCGGATCATGTGGGATACACGAATCATTTTAACGAACTGTCCCGCTTAGTCCCATGGTTAGTTACACCGGAAGCGAAGCGAATTGAACGTTATATCTGGGGACTGACCCCTGCTGTGAGAAGTATAGTGAATTCAGTTGCCCACCCGACGTTAGAAAGTGCTGTATCTCAAACGGGTGTCGTTACTTTTGATCTGATGAGAAGTGGAGTGATAAGGATGCCAGGTGAAACAACAAGTTTAAAACGAACTGATTATGGGACAAGAATACAAGGAAACCCTCAAAATAAGCGGACTCGTCCAAATACCCGAAGTTATGCCATGACCAGTTCTAATGTAAAACAAGAGACCTATAAAGGGACGTTACCGAAGTGCAGAAGATGTAACTTTCATCATGTGGGTGATTGCAAACCGATAATCTGTCAAAAGTGTGGAAGAACGGGACACTATGCCCCCAACTGTAGAACCCCCACCAGCACTGTTAACCGTCCACCGCAATCAACTCAACTCCCTCGACCTCAACCAAACCGCCCACAACTCAACCAATAAACCCCACCTACCACGAACCTCCGTGCCTGCTATGAATGTGGCAGTACGGAACACTTTCGGAGATACTGCCCCAATTTGAACCCGGGTGCAGTGAGAAGGCAGAACCAAGCACAAGCATCAACCTCCAATGCAGCTAAGGGACGCGCGTTTGTATTAGGACCGGGTGAAGCGCGTCAAGATCCGAATGTGGTGACAGGTACATTCTTAGTTTCGGGTCAGTATGCTTCAGTTTTGTTTGATACGGGCGCCGATAGAAGTTTCGTATCTGTTAATTTCTTACCTTTAGAAAATATGCCGGTTAGTGAACTAACAAAACCATATACTATAGAACTTGCTAACGGTAAGCCTATACTTGTTAACCGAATAGCCCGAAACTGTTCCTTTATCCTAAACGACCACCCATTCCTTATTGATTTACTTCCAGTAGAATTGGGAAGTTTCGATGTTATAGTCGGTATGGACTGGCTATCTAAGTATAAAGCTGAATTTGTCTGTAAGGATAAGACCGTTAGGATACCTCTTTCGAATGATGAAGCTATGATTGTTCAAGGTGAGAAATCTGGTACGGTACTGCCTCTCATATCTCAACTTATGGCATTGAGATATTTACGCCAAGGTTGTACTTTATACTTGGCGAGTGTAACGGTTAAGGAACCCGAGGAAAAACGAATGGAAGACATCCCAGTGGTACACGAGTATTCAGATGTATTCCCCGATGAGTTGCCTGGTTTACCACCGACCCGACAAGTTGAATTCCATATTGACTTGATACCGGGAGCAGCACCCATTGCTAAGGCACCTTATAGACTTGCGCCTTCTGAAATGCAAGAACTGTCCAACCAGTTACAAGAATTACTGGACAGGGGTTTTATTCGCCCTAGTTACTCACCGTGGGGAGCACCAGTGTTGTTTGTAAAGAAGAAAGACGGGAGTTTTCGAATGTGTATTGATTACCGGGAATTGAATAAAGTGACTATAAAGAATAGATACCCCTTACCTCGAATTGATGACTTGTTTGATCAACTCCAAGGTGCGAAGTATTTTTCAAAAATTGATCTTAGATCTGGTTATCATCAAGTAAGAATTCAGGAAGAAGATGTACCAAAAACAGCCTTCCGAACTCGGTATGGTCACTATGAATTTTTGGTTATGCCGTTTGGGTTGACAAACGCACCTGCAGCGTTTATGGACCTCATGAACCGAATTTGCAAACCTTACCTTGACAAGTTTGTGATAGTGTTTATCGATGACATTTTGATATATTCGAGAAGTAAGGAGGAACACGAACAACATTTACGGGAAATCTTAAAATTATTGAGGCAAGAGAAGTTATACGCAAAGTTGTCCAAATGTGAGTTTTGGCTACAAGAAGTACAGTTTTTGGGATACGTTGTGAACCATCAAGGAATCCAAGTAGACCCAAGTAAAATTGAGGCTATTAAGAATTGGCAAGTGCCTAAGTCACCAAGAGAAATTCGTCAATTCTTAGGACTAGCCGGGTATTATTGAAGATTCATTGAAAACTTTTCAAGTATTGCACAACCTCTAACCCTCCTAACTCAAAAAGACCGAGCATATGAATGGGGAGAAGAACAAGAAATGGCCTTCCAAACATTAAAACAGAAGTTATGTGAGGCTCCAATATTAAGCCTTCCAGATGGAACTGATGAATTGGTGGTATATTGTGACGCATCTCGTAAAGGTTTAGGATGCGTACTGATGCAAAGAAAGAAAGTAATAGCATATGCTTCCCGACAATTAAAAGTGCATGAAAAGAATTATACGACCCATGATTTGGAATTGGGAGCAGTTATTTTTGCATTGAAGATTTGGAGACATTACTTGTATGGCACTAAATGTACCATCTATACTGACCACAAAAGCCTACAACACATATTTGATCAGAAAGAACTAAACATGAGAGAAAGGAGATGGGTAGAACTGTTAAATGATTATGATTGTGAGATTAAATACCATCCGGGTAAGGCCAACGTAGTAGCTGATGCTTTAAGCCGAAAAGACAGAATCAAACTATTAAAGGTACGAGCATTCGGAATGATTGTTCAAAGTAGCATAACTGAATAAGTTCGCGTTGCACAAGATGAGGCCTTGAAGGCAGATCAGCTAGAAAAAGAAGAACTACATGGAAATGAAAGGAATTTTGAGAAGAAAATTGATGAAGCATATTATTACAAAAACCGGGTCTGGATTCCAACACTTCATAAACTCCGAAAGTTGATTCTTGATGAAGCACACAAATCCAAATATTCTATTCATCCAGGTGCTGATAAGATGTATAAGGATGTTAAAGAATTTTACTGGTGGCCTGGTATGAAAAAGGATATAGCCGTGCATGTAAGTAAATGTGCAACATGTGCAAGGGTAAAGGCGGAATATCAAAAACCTTCGGGAATGTTACAACAACCCGAAATCCTACAATGAAAATGGGAACAAATTACCATGGACTTTGTGACACACCTTCCTAAAACTTCTCGAGGACACAACGCAATTTGGGTAATTGTGGACCGATTAACCAAATCCGCACACTTTATTCCCATCCGTAACAACTACACTACCGAAAAACTTGCTCAAATTTACATCGATGAAATAGTATCTCGACACGGAGTACCTCTTTCGATTATTTCCGATCGAGACAGTCACTTTACTTCACATTTCTGGCAAGCAGTACAAGAAGCCTTGGGAACCCGAATCGACCTAAGTACGGCTTACCATCCCCAAACCGATGGTCAATCCGAACGAACCATCCAGACCTTAGAAGATTTACTTCGTGCTTGTGTACTGGACTTCAAAGGGAATTGGGATCAACACCTCCCGCTCATCGAATTCTCTTACAATAACAGTTATCACAGTAGTATACAAGCCGCACCTTATGAAGCTCTATACGGGCGAAAATGTGGATCACCACTATGTTGGACAGAAGTGGGTGATACTCAAATTTCAAGATCCGATTTAATTCAGGAAACCACCGATAAAATTCACCAGATTAAGCAAAAATTGAAAGCTGCCCGTGACCGACAAAAGAGTTATGCCGATGTTCGCAGAAAACCGTTATCTTTTGAAATAGGTGATAAGGTATTTTTAAAAGTATCGCCATGGAAAGGTGTTATAAGATTTGGAAAGACCGGTAAACTAGCCCCGAGATACATCGGACCTTTTGAGATTGTCGCAAAAATTGGTCCCGTAGCTTACCGATTAAAACTACCCTTAGAACTGAGCACTATTCACGACGTGTTTCATGTATCGAATCTGAAAAAGTGTTTGACTGATGAAACGACAATAGTACCACTGGAAGATGTTCAGATCAACGAAAAGCTCAACTTCGTAGAGGAACCGGTAGAAATTGTAGACGGGAAAACCAAACAGTTACGACACAACAAAATTTCATTAGTAAAAGTTCGGTGGAATTCAAAACAAGGACCCGAATATACTTGGGAACGAAAGGACGAATTCCGAAAGAAATACCCACACCTGTTCCCTAGAAAACCGATGACACATTAAATTTCGAGGACGAAATTTCTTAACGGGGGGAGAATGTGACATTCATGATAAAACGAGGTATACTATATTTATTACGTAACAAGTAAACGATAAATCGGTTAATTCGTAGTGCTTAAACGAGTAACCGACCGATACTAATTATGACCCGTATACATACTGAGGGGTCATATACGAGTTATATATATGTTATAGAGGCTAACATATTGATATTTAGGTCCCGGTACGTTTAAAACTCTTTAAACGAAAAAGGTTTCGTTTATTGATACGCTATAAGCTTAAACGCAATCGTTAATATCAAAACAAGCATTGTAGCATCCGTTAAGCCGAAAAAGATTTATAAAACACTTATATGACATGTTCTAAGCAATCCGTGAAAATATTTTGGAATTTTACAACGAGTCAGTACGTTTTTCTTATTTTACAAAAATAAGCTGAAAAACACTCGTTTTTGCGCTATTTCTCATACCCGAATTAATTTCCTTGCGAAAAACCGGACCCGAACTAAATTTAAAGTGGGCTTTTCATGTTTGGGCTTGTATGTATAGTTTAATGGGCCAAAACAGCCCATTAAGGTCCATTTAAAGGTTCCGATCGGAAATAAAGCAACTACCCCACATGTTTTTTTTTATAAAGCTTATACATTAAGCTTTCTTATTCATTCCAACATACAACAAACTTTCAAGTCCAGCAGCTCTAAACCCCTGTGCTCTCAACTTCCTTTCAAACCCTAAGGTGAGATCAAATTCCATAAAGTTTTAACAAAGTTTGATGTATATGATTAATATATAAACATGTTTTAATTAGTTTTAAACATGTTTAACCATCCAAAAACCCTAAAAATCAAGTAAAATTATGTGTTGATGTTAAACATGTTTACAAACCTGGAACATATACTTTTTTGGTCAAAAACGCGGATTAGAACATGAATACAACGTTTTTACGGTTAGAAAGTTCGGTTTGAACCCAAAACCGAAACCCTAATTATCAAGGCTGTTACATGGATGATTTATGCTTGGTTTGATGTTATATGATATGTAGATATACTGAGTTTGCAACCCGAGACCCGGAAAGTCGTTTAAGCTAGCAAAATTCATCGAAAACCGACAAGGTAAACCCGTAATACTCGTTTAGGGGCTGTTTAGTATTAGGTTGTGACGTGCTTGTTGTTAGCTTGTGAAAACTTGCAAGGACATTAGGGATCATATAAATGAGTCCCTGTTCAAATTTGGTAATTTTTCGATAAACGGAGAATATTTGGTGAATTTATTCCCGTTTATGAGCGTTTATTTGGGAAAAATAGCTAAACATATTGAAAAATTATGAAACTTGGTTTTGGAGTTTAATATGTGATGGTAAGATCACTGGTAAAGTTTGGGAATCATTGGAAATGTCTAAGTATGGTTTGTGCGATCATGGCTTAACCGAATTTTAACAGCCGAAAAACGCACAAAAAGGCATTTTGTCAAAAGAGTTAGGTTCTGGAAATTTTGCAGGGGCTATGTAATGACATTGAGGCCATTGGTAAAAATTATCGGATTTTTCGGAGGTCGTTTGATATAAACGGGCCATTTATTACACGATTATAACCTATTAAATGAATTTTTATAAATAAATAAATAATCATAAAATTTCTGAAAATATTTTTATAAAATTCTCCATGTCTTAATGTATTTTTACAAAAATTTACATAATTTATATATAATTACATATTTAGTTATGATTTATCAAAGATTTAAATTATAATTGTTTTAACGAAACCGGCAGTGTTGTGTTTAACGGACTGACTGGTATGTCAAAATGTCAAAAGTGGTCAAATATCATATTTTTGAATGATATTAATAAAAACAAACTTTTTACGAAAATTCCGGACAATTCGGGTGGATTATGCGCGTTTTGTATAATCAAACCCGTGTGAAAACGGAAACGAACCCTCCAATCAAACCAGACACCGAAACCTTAAAATTCTTTCATAAATCAAATTATTTTATCAATCAATATATTTACTTAAGTTTTATGTGATCTTACCTAATCCCGAAACGTATAAACGATCAACTGAGCTAGGCTCGGAAAACGGTGAAACTGAGCCAAATCCAGTTTTAAACATTTCATGGTATACAACGTCACAATCTAAGACTATGGTCATGTTCTGGGCCTAACAGCTATACCCAGATTATCTATACAGCCCGACTTAGCTTGAACACTGTACTAGTATTAACGATACGATACCGTTTATAGGAATCAGGCTATAAACGAGACATCTGACTATTTGATACGTGATTTCTGTGCGAACTACGATAAGGTGAGTTTCACGACCCCCACTTTCTAAACTGTTTTACGAACTTTTGGGGTGAAAAGCATGTTTACATATACTGATATACTTGAAAACGTGTGATGATGTGGATTATCTAAGTACTAACACTTGACAAGTCCCCACAAACACAAGTGATTAACTTCGTGCCGGTGGCGTGTGGATAGTACTATCGGTTTGACAAACCCAACTGTGACAGAGCCGGTGGGGTAAGCCGGAACATATGTAAAAACCAGTTGCACATTGTCATTATATATTTACATACTGCTATGTGGTGTTAGACATAGTACATACATGGGGCAAATTGGCTGTTAAATGCCAACAGGAGTGCATGGGCAGGAGAGGCCATGCAGTATAGCTCGTTTCGGTTTCACTTGTGGCTTAGTATAATGCATCATACACAGACATTTATACATACACACTGTAAACTTTACAAACTCGTGAACTGATTTCATTGATACTCGTGAAACTTGAAACTCACCAACTAGACGTAGTTGACCCGTTTTAACATGCTTTTCAGGTAAAGCAAAAGTGGAATCATTTGCTTACATGCTTGGTGTTAGGAAGAAAGTTGAATAGCTGTGAATAGACGCAGATGTAATACTATATAAGAAGCTCGTAAACCGGTTATGTGTTTTTCACATCTAGTTTGTAAACTTAGTACCAACCCATGTATTATGATGTAAATTAGTTATGAATTTCCTTATAAACAATGTTGTTGATACCAGTGTTATCTGTTACATTCCCGTATTACGCTTCCGCAACTACCTAGTCGGGGTGTGACATTATACATCATTACCATCCAAGGTTTGCCATCAGCTCGCATTCCTCTTTCCTTATCTTCAACAAGCTTTCCTTTCTGCGGCTTTAACAACTCAAACTTTTTCTCTTTTATACTTTCTTTCCACACAATCTTCCCAATAATCCTGGCCATATTATCATCACTTCTATTAATCAACCCCAACTTAGCCAAATCCTTCACCTCACACTCAGGCAAGGTGTTCAAAGATCTCAACAACCTTTTAAAGTACTGAATCCCATCAAAACGTTTAATCACAAATAGCCTCAACTGCTCATCATATAACCAGCATATAATACCCTTTTTCGATTCAGCATACCCTTTGATATTGTAACTCTTTTTAAACATGTTAGGAACCGCTGGCTTCTTTGTCTTTACAAACCACTGAGCGTAGCCTTCTTTCCATCTCGGCTGCTCTTCCCATTCAGACTCATCACTTTCCATATCTTGACCCACATTTGCCTTATCAACGTCTGGGATATCGTGTTCAACACTGTCATCAACAATCTCTCCCTCTTCAATCTCACTGTCAATCACGATCTGTTCTCCTATCTTCTCAATCTCCTCAACAGGTAACACATCGTCATCACCCACAACATCATCATCCACCATCTCCTCATCATCTACTACCACAACATCTTCACCCCTTGGCTACCTGCTGTACCAGTTGACTCCCCCTGAGATGTGGAAGTCCCAAGAGTTTGTTTAGTTCTTGGAAACTCACCACCTGCACCATTCGATGCATTGGGATCATTGTCTCTATCATGACTTTTCTTCGTTCTCAACTCATCACCCTTGCAGCTCGTCTCCCCATGAGATGCTAAGAACTGCTTTAAAGCATCGAAAAGTTTACCGTGCTCAACCAGGAGGGACGATTGGATCTGATTTTCCGCTACAAGGCGCTGGATAGCCTGAGTCTGGATTAGATTGTTTCTTGACTGTTCTGCCACCACTCTCTCAAGAGCTGCTATCCTTTCAGAATCAGATAATGTAGCATCAAAATCAAACCGTATGAGAAATGTCTTGAGCATACGGTGGAGGATTTCCCAGACTAGCCGGAATATCAGAAGCAGGCTGAAAAGTAACCGCGGGTGGTATTGTGACAGATAACCCCGCAGTAGCTACCAATGTCGACTCAACAAATTTTTCAACAACCTCTGATGGAGTAAGAGTAGGAGGTGGCAAGGAAACTATCTCTGGAGCCGACAACTGAAATATGGTAGGTGGAATGCCAAAAGAAGATGATGTAGTTAAAACGGGAGCACTTGAGATGATCGGGCATGTCACAGTTATCGAAGCAGGAACCATGGTCATACCAGATAACGCGGGTGGAGAGAAACGAACCACCCTTGAGCTTTCACCAGCTCCCGAACCTTCACCAGTTCTAACCCTTTTCGATCGTCGTATCAACCGGTCTAACTCCTCCTCGAAGTCAGATTCACTATCATCCGAGTCTTTCTTTCTTTTTCCATGTACTCTTTCCTGGGTGACTAGAATCTGTCGAGCTTCAGCAACATCATCAGCGGAGGAGTCAGAGTCGGTTCTCTCAGAATCAGCTACAGACGTAGCTACCATCGATACATTTACACCAGAAACCTCTGCTACTGAGACTTGAATTTCTGCAGCAGGATCAACTCGCTCCATATCAAAGAACCCTTGGCCACCAAAATCAGCTTCAAGATATACCTGTTCCTCCGGAGCCACAACAGGAGCAGCGGGTAAGGCTTGCAGTACCGTAGGTGGTGGTTGAGGAACATCAGCCTGTTGCGGTGCCGGGTCCCGGAATTCATCACCAAGAGGAGCAACATAAGCAGGGTTTATCAAGTAACCAAATAATGGAGTATGTCGTGGACGAAGCTCCGGTTTACTGCGAGCACTCGACGACCTGCATTGCGCAAAAATCTTCTTGCTTACACTCTCTACATATCGAATGGGACGGCGTTGAGGTAGCGTAGGAGCCACATGATTCAAGATCATCTGTAAGAATCTTGGGTACATTAAAAATCTTTCACGAGCGACCGCGCGTCTCTGACGATCAATTTCATAGAACACCATCTGACTGAAGCTGTAAGGCTTATTGTAGGTCAGGGCTGTCATGGCAGATTGCATCGTCGCTCCCATACCGTCAGTACCAGCTTTACGACCCGACATGCACACAATCATTACGTGCATCAGAAAACGCCATTGATCCAATAAAAATCCCTTTCTCCTCTGTGTGTCACCCAATGGACCCGAATAGCCCATTCGTAAAAATGCACCATCTCTGAATGGAGCAGAGAAGTCTGTAGGATCATCTCCAGTTTCAGTCCCGAACTGCAAGGCGACCCTTATCTGATCAGATGAGAACTGCACCACCTGATTGTTCACTGTGGCGCGCATAACCGGAGGCTCAACTCTACCGTTAGCCAGAAATCTTCAATGTTCGGTAGAGAGATGGGTAGAGTTGTAGTAATAGCGTGGAAAATACGTGAGCGAACAAGGAAGGAGATGATCTCGCGATAATCATCTACACCACTAGCATCCGGATCCAACGTGATGTACATATTATGACCTGGAAAGAATTGACGGTTGTTATCACCACCTTCGTCACCACCAGCACCACCAGCTCCCGCTACAGTAGCCATATCTACACAACAAACGGTCTAAGTTAGAACATCGTCAAAGCAGATCACAACTTCGCCTATTACCATGAGCGAAGTTAAGATAACTTCTACATTGCAGGCGAAGTTGGCATATGGCAAAGTTAAGTACAACTTCGCCTTATCCTTAACTTCGCCTGATAACACATTAGAATTTTAAATAATATAAAGCAGCAGGCGAAGTTAAGTATAAGGCGAAGTTGAGGATAACTTCGCCTAACCCTAACTTCGCCCTTGAACAACTTCGCCCCTGATTAATTAATTGATTAACAGGCAGGCGAAGTTATACCTTGGGCGAAGTTGAGAACAACTTCACCTAAAGCTATCTTTGCCTGAATATGAAACGGCATATCAACACAGGTCAGATCAAGGTTTGTTTCGTGTTTTTGTGATTGAAATCATGTAAAGATGTTAATAGGGAGATCTAGACCATCAAATGAGTTACGAACACTTAGAAACAGATTGATTGTTGGGTGTTTAAAGGGTTCCATGACCGAAGTCACAAATCGGACCAAAACGACATTTGATTAACACCATTGACAAGAATTACATGTCAAACCGAGCCTACACACCTTTAACACGGATTGAAATCAACTAATAACA
This sequence comes from Bidens hawaiensis, assembly GCF_021521415.1. Taxonomy (NCBI): domain Eukaryota; kingdom Viridiplantae; phylum Streptophyta; class Magnoliopsida; order Asterales; family Asteraceae; genus Bidens; species Bidens hawaiensis. Next base: position 321,683 of record NW_027494076.1, read on the forward strand.
AGGTTCGGTTCGATACGAAGAGTAAGTTCGCCGAGGTTTATTAGGAGTATAAGTTCGCTGTGGTTTTCAAAAGTTGTAAAGTGTTTGACCAAACAAACACCTTATATAGGGTTGAATATACATAGGCGAAGTTAAGGTTAACTTCGCTTACCCTTAACTTCGCCCTTTTACAACTTCGCCGGTCAACTTCTTATTAATAACTTCGCCTATGGTCAACCATGGTCAACTTCGCCTCTTTACAAGTTCGCCTATAGTTTAAATTACAAAACAGAACCTTATAGTTTGATCAAAATGCAACGGTCTTTTAAAATTTTCGGTCAAAGATTTAAACTTTACGATCAAAGAACCAAGTAACCAAGTTTTAAACCATAAAACAAAATATGCAATTTAAATTTTAGTAAATAAATAAACGGGATCAAATTTCAGTCTTGACGGGGACCAGCATGTTTTAAAAAAGATCTGAACAGGAATCATACTAATTAAATGACTGTCACATAGATCCATGTTCACGGTATTATGACATAAAGAAACAGGTTGTAAGCAGGTATACAACTTAGTATGGTTTTCATCGCTTCTGTGATACGGTTTAAGTTCAATTAATCTCAAAATTTAGATGGACATCACATGAGAGATTGTGATGCCTTCTATCTATTCTCAAAGCGTATTTGGCTTTCCCCAAGTCACCCCGAGTTGACCTCGACCCGTAGTGTCTGATTAAACAGTAAATACATATCGATCTTTAGAGTCTTCTTCCCGTTCTCTTTCTTGCCTATTGATTGATAAGTATAACAATATAAGCTTCAGAAGGCTTAACAACCAATTTTTTTTTTTTTTTTTTTTAATACTAAAGATATTAATACAGCTTCAAATAGTAGACGACTACAAGTCCCGTGTAACAATTCCGGCAAATTCAGGTATACCCTAGCCGGAATATGCTATTTACGTGTTATTTAATATTGAATATATGAATTATAATGTGATTATACGAGTATATAAGATTCTCAGTACGAATTATACTCAAATGTACAACTAGTCGTATCGGAATTACGATTAATCGATAAACGGTTATTGAAACCCGAACGAATCGGGAATTACATTATAGACGAAATATATAATGTTTAGTGATGTTTACGAAGTATTAAAGCTTCGGGATAAGTGAATTATAGCACAGAAAAAGGATTTCGATTTATTAGTACGTCGGTACGATAAACGAAACCTTTGACATCAAACCAAGTAAGAGACGATCGACCAAGTAGAAAAAGATGCACAATTACCGACAATACGATGTGTTAAGTCATTAAATGTCATGGTTTAAGTTTTTAAATCAGTTTTATATAAATTTCATTTTTAAGCCGAAAAACGACCGTTTTGGCCTCGTTTTGAGCCGAATTAAACGTTTAACCGAAAAAACGAACTGAACCAGATTATCCACAACATTATCCGAATTACACAATCCAAGTTTGTGGCCAAGAATGAAGATGTGGGTCCCACCCCACACCCTATCTTGGACCGATCGGTCCTATGCACACACACACACATCACATTTTCTTTTTTCTCCAATCTTTCTCCCAAAATCCTCTCAACCCCTTTACACATTCATCCAAAACCCTTGATTTCTAACAAGAATTGTAAGGTAAAAACACGGTTATTGTAACACCCCGACCGATGGCGGATTATACATCGGGGCGCTACCAATTGTTTCATTACTCGTGACACTATTCGGGTGTCAATATTTAATAAATACATTTCATTGCGCATGCGCATAACACACCATAAAGTAACATAAATCACATATAACTCATAATATTCAAATACATAAATTTGTCTTGTTATATTTTAAACTAGGTCCAAAGTAAAAGAAAACATCCTACGTGTCCTCGAGTTTCCAAAAGCAGCTACGGCAAACCTGAACATGTATTAAAATAAAACGTCAACACTTGCGTGTCGGTGAGAAATCAAGTTTAATAGATATAAATAGATAATAACAAAGCACTGCGCGCAACATGTGTATAACTGGTGTTTAACATAGTGTGTAAACAGATTGTGATCAAGCCTAAATAGATCATAGCTCATAGTTCATAACGTGCTCCAAATCGAGCAAAAACAAATAATCATTCGTGTATGTGCAAACAAACCAAGAAAATCGTAACGATAGGTCTCCCGTGTTCATCTAATGGATCCATGAAAACTTCGGAATAGGCCGATCAAAGCGGTTAATGATCAACACATACAAATATACAACACTAGTAAACGTCCATAACACATGGGTTTTGCGCACATAATTTCATAAACAAGTTTAAGACTCAAGTTGTACGAACACATGAACATCCCAAAACGTTAAAAATAAAAGGGGATTAGGTACGAGATTACTCACTTGTAAGAGGTGCGTTGGAAGATAACGTAAGAACCAACTTTTAAACAAGCGAAAGTTAACCTATAAATAAGAGGTTATTGGTTTAACGATTGATTTTTATGTCTTGAATATATGCAAGTCACTAAAACAAATTATATATTTACCGAGATTTCTGGGCAGAAAAGAAGAGAAGACGGATTGCAAAGAGGGGAGTGGAGGCGTCGCTGAAGATCTTCGGCTGAGAGTAAGGGAGAAAGATTTTGGGGAGTGTTTAAGTGTTTGAGTGTAGTTTAATTATCCAAGAAGTTAGTTTTATTTATAGGAAAACCCTAGGGGAACACATCCCTCGAATTGGGAAAAAGATCTTATCAAATCAAAGCAAAAGATATCAAAAGCAAAAGATATCACAAGCAAAAGATATGGTGGCAGCTGCAGGGGATGGGGAAGGCTGACAGGTTACTGTTCATTGCATGGGAGGGGTCAGACAAAGTACTGTTCAAGACATGGAAAAGAAGATTTTAAAAGATTATGCCAGTTACTTTTTCTGACAACCAAGAGGGTTGGTAAGCAAGCTGCGCCGAAAGTGACCTTTTCGGACAGATGTCAGATCTGGCCTACTGTGCCCATACCTTGGCAGTATAGCACAGAAGATAAGATATTTCAAAAGCATAAAGGCTGGCTTAAACCGGAGAAAAGACTTAAGTGTCTAGCGCGAGAAGGCTTGAGAGCGCGAGGGCGCAAGGCAGACAGAACAATTCCTAGCGCGCCCGCGGGAAAGAACTACAATTCTTAGCGCGCCACGGGAAGAACTACAATCCTTAGCGCGCCGCGGGAAGAACTGCAAATCCTTTGCGCGCTGCGGGAACAGTTCGCCTCGCGTATCGCAGAAAGGCTGGTCTTCACGCAGGTTTCCTTGTAAGGAGTCTGGCACGTGGAGCTGCGCAGACATCCTTAGGCGGGAAGAAACCAAAGGACAAGCAAAGAGTTAAGAGAAAAAGGGGGGTTCAAGGCTTAAGGGTTAAGCAGAGGTGCGGGACGGCGACAAGAGAGAAAAAGGGGCGGGACGGCGACAAGAGAGAAAAAGGGGCGGGACGGGCGAAAGGAATTATTATTATTATCATTATTATTATTAGTAATATAAAATATATATGATAAATTTAAAAAGATTATAATCAAATTTTAAATCTAAAAAAAATGGATCCGGAAACGGGTACCCTGGGTCGGGTCGGATTTGGGCAGTTGTCACAGTCTTCCCTACTTTAAGAAATTTCGTCCCGAAATTTATCGAAGTAGGATGCGCAGAGAAAAGGTGCGGGTATTTGATCTTCATTTGATCTTCTCTTTCCCAAGTGAACTCGGCTCCCGGCTTGGACTCCCAGCGAACTTTGACAATAGGGATGCGACTGCGCTTGGTTTGCTTCACCTCGCGATCCATAATCTCAACAGGCTTCTCAACGAAATGCATAGACTCATCAACCTTGAACTTCATCAAGTGGTATGTGGAGATTCTCGTCAGCTAAACATTTCTTGAGATTGGATACATGGAACGTTGGATGCACATTGCTGAGCGCGGGCGGCAGTTCCAGTTTGTAGGCAACTTTTCCCACCCTCGCAAGAATCTTGAACGGACCAACATAACGAGGTGCAAGCTTACCTTTCTTCCCAAAGCGGACAACACCCCTCCAGGGCGACACTTTGAGGAGAACAAGATCACCAACTAGAAATTCGAGAGGCTTCCGCCTGCGATCTGCGTAACTCTTCTGTCGGCTTCTGGCAGTCAGCAGATGATCACGGACCTTGGCGATTTTATCGGTTGTCTCTTGAACTAGTTCGGGTCCTGTGATTTGAACTTCACCCACTTCGTTCCAACAAATCGGTGAGCGGAACTTTCGACCGTAAAAGTGCTTCAAATGGGGCCATACCGATGCTAGGGAATGATAGCTGTTATTATAAGAGAAACTCGATCAGAGGTAGGTGTGAATCCCAATTACCTCCAAAATCAAGAACACAAGATCGAAGCATATCTTCAGGGTTTGGATAGTTCGCTCAGACTGTCCGTCAGTCTGAGGATGATATGCAGTACTCATGTCCCAAACGAGTTCCTAACGCAGATTGGAGAGATTTCCAAAAGTGAGATATAAAACGGCCATCGCGATCGGATATTATGCTCAAGGGAGTGCCATGACGGCAGGACAATTTCTTTGACATATAGATGCGCAAGTTGTTCAACACGGTAGGTTTCACGAATGGGCAGAAAGTGGGCAGACTTGGTCAATCGATCCACTATTACCCCAAATGCTATCATGTTTGCTTGCGGTCGAGGTACTTGGTATAAAGTCCATTGCTATACTTTCCCATTTCCACGTAGGAATTTCTGGTTGTTCGAGCAAACCAGATGGGCGTTGATGTTCAGCTTTTACCTTAGAAAAAGTTAGGCATTTAGCTACGAACACAGCAATATCCTTTTTCATACCGGGCCACCAAAAAGTAAGGCGCAAATCTTTGTACATTTTGTCAGCGCCAGGATGAATGGAATACCGGGTTTTGTGCACTTCACTCAGAATGTCAGCGCGAAGAATCTCATCATTGGGAATCCAGATGCGATTGAGATAACAGAGAGTTCCATTCAGGTTAGGGGACTAGATGCGCTTCCGCACGACACGCTAACTCGGCGCGTAGGTTGCCTTTGCTGATTGATGCGCGCTGCGCGTCGCGAATGCGCGATTCAAGATTGCTTTGGATCGGCGCGAAGTGAAGCTGCGTGCGCGGCAAAATACAGTTGAGTTGACTGGGTTTGCGGCTGAGCGCATCGGCTACACATTAGCCTTTCCAGGGTGATATCGGATCTCACAATCGTAATCGCTGATGAGTTCGTTCCATCGGCGTTGTCTCATGTTAAGTTCCTTTTGATCAAAAATGTGCTGAAGGCTTTTTATGGTCGGTGTAAATAATGCACTTAGTACCATAGAGGTAGTGTCTCCAGATTTTTAAGGCAAATACAACTGCGCCAAGTTCGAGGTCGTGAGTCGTATAATTCTTTTCATGAATTTTGAGTTGCCTTGACGCGTAAGCGATAACTTTGCCTCGTTGCATAAGTACACAACCGAGACCTTGGTTGGAGGCATCACAATAAACGACAAGGTCGTCAGTACCCTCTGGTAACGTTAGAACAGGAGCTTCTCACAACTTTCGCTTGAGCGTTTGAAAGGCTTCTTCTTGCTTCGAGCCCCAAATATACGGTTTGCCTTTGCGTGTTAATGCTGTTAAAGGCAAGCGATTTTTGAGAAGTTCGAAATGAATCGCTCGTAGTAACCAGCTAAGCCCAAAAAGGAACGGATTTCGGTAGGAGCGGTCGGTGCAATCCAGTGCTTGATTGCTTCAAATTTGGATGGGTCCGACATGAATACCATCTGTTTACAAACATGACCAAGAAAACTGTACTTCGTCAGACCAAAACTCACACTTGGAGAGTTTGCATAGAGTTGTTTGGTTCGAAGCTTTTGCAACACCAACAGAAGATGTTGTTCATGCTCGGCCTTGGTTTTGGAATATCACGAACGTCATCGATAAACACGATCACGAATTGGTCCAAGAAAGGCCTACACACCCGGTTCATTAAATCCATGAAGACAGCGGGTGCGTTGGTTAAACCGAAGGGCATGACCAAGAATTCAAAATGACCGTAGCGGGTTCGAAAGGCAGTTTTGGGAATATCTTCTTCACGGATACGCAACTGGTGATAGCCAGAACGGAGATCGATTTTGGAGAAACAAGAGGCACCTTGGAGTTGGTCAAAGAGGTCGTCAATACGCGGTAAGGGGTACCGGGTTCTTAATGGTGAGCTTGTTCAGTCGCGGTAATCGATACACATGCGAAACGAACCGTCTTTCTTTTTAACGAACAAAACCGGAGCACCCCACGGCGAAGAGCTAGGGGCAATGAATCCTTTATCGGTCAACTCTTGAAGTTGACTTGCTAATTCTTGCATTTCAGTGGGTGCAAGTCGATAAGGAGATTTGGCTACGGGGGATGCACCAGGGACAAGATCAACACGAAACTCGACTTCCCGAGCGGGAGGTAAATCAGAAAGATCTTCGGGAAAGACTTCAGGGAAGTCGCGCATGATGGGGATTTCATGAAGTTTCTTCTTTCCTTCATCGGGTTTGACCACATGAGCTAAGAACGCGACACATTTCTTTCGTAAAAGTCTTCGGGCTTCAGTGCAAG